>NW_020799113.1:15669173-15763465 GCF_003259725.1 Athene cunicularia | reverse complement strand
CTTGACTCTGTGGCAGCATCTGTGGAAAAGGCAAACTTGATGCCTCTGCTTAGCGCTGTTGCCGCGTTCCCTTTGGGGGCTCTCTATCCCGTAACAGGAAGGCTTTTTTGGTCTCATTTGGTGGGCACTCGAACCTTTGCCCAAGCACTCACTTGGCAGGTTTTCTTACATCTCAAGTAGTTTAGTTGCATAAATGGTTTGAACATTGAGATTAAAATACAAATTGTGGCAGTTTAGTGAACTGAACCACACAGCTTAATTGTTATTTTCTTGTTTTGCTTTGAGTGTTTATCCTGGAGAACATATTGCTACACCATACAGAATTATTAGCTCACAGTGTACTAATTTCTAGTTTGACTTCATAGGGTCTTTTTGACGTTAGATGGTATCATTATGTGCTACAGAAAAAGCAATCTCTGCTTCTTTTCTCAAGCATGTACTGATGTTGTTGCTCAGCAATCATTAGCTTAAATTTCATTTGCAGATAAATAAATAAAGCCAAGTTCTCATTAATAAGAAATAGGTATGTGTGCAATTCTGTTCTTTTAAACCCTCATAACTCAGCCAAATAAAAACAGATTTTCACCGGACTACCAAAAGGCACATGTCCAACCTAGAAAGTGTGTTTAATAACTTCCCCCCTTCTGCTGCTATTTTTTTTTACATTGACATTAATCTCCTGTGCACATTTGGAATTTGGAATGGAGTCATTTTCTAACTGCAGTGCTTCCAATTTTAAATATTCTGTTTCCTTTCAGTTTTTCCAAGCAATTCAAAGATTAGTAACACTGTAAAACATCTAAAAGCATGCTGGAAGTTTCCTGCTGCTTCAAGTGTTGTGTTATGTTATCTTTGGAATAATTTTAAGGTCCCACTGGTGTAGTATAACAAGTTATTATGTCATGGAGCTTATTAGTATGCCTATGGGAAACATTAATTCACACTGACATCATACTACATTTTTCAATAAATCAAGGGATTTTTTTTTTGTTTAAGATTTTTTTTTAATGAAAAGAAAAAGTGCTCAAATTATTTTTCATACGTGTTGGGACGTGAACTGAACGGCTTGGAGGATGTGCGTCATTATCTCAGCAACGGCCTCTGCATTGTTGCAGTGAATGGAAAGAGATTTCAATATAGATTTTTAGTTTTTCTTGGATTATGAATGGTTCAGGTTAGGGTAATGTCTTCCACTTGTGCCAGGTACAGGGCTCACATTTTTTTCAATGGTATATGAGTTTTATCTTTATATATGGGAGGCAAAACAAACCACCTTTCCATCTTGTACTTTTATATTTCTATTCTCTGCTGTGGGTCGTGGGAATACTAATAATTTCAAAATTACTCGTATCACTTTCTGTTAATCTATGCTGCTGTGTTTGTTCAATCCTTTGGTGGCCTTTTGCATACTCTTAAAATACTTCCTTTTCAATATAATTTTCTACGTTTATTTTCCTCTTACTCTTTATCTAGCCCAAAGCATCCATTCCACTGCACCCCTTCTCTCTGCTTGACTGTGCCTTGCTATTGTAGCAGTAGTGGTCTGTATCTGACATTTTCAGATTACAGTTTATCCTTCCTTTTAAAGATAGCTGCTTGGCAGAGACTACAAAGAGCTCACCAGGTGTTCTAGGTTCACTGTGGAAAATGGTTTCACACGGTTGTTGTAGATTCCCATGATCTTGAAACAGCTGAGTGAATGAATAGGAAACTGAATCTTTCATGGCTGACGTAGCTTTCATAGCTCCTATTGCTTCTCTGTCTTGTGATACCTAGTAATGTGAGATTACTTACCACATTCAGTTTGGGGCGATTTATTGTTTTAGACACACCATCATGCTTCCTTCTTCAGGGCTTTTGAGTAGAAACTTGGGTTTAGTCTGTGTTTCGGTCCCATGATGGGAATGGTTTTAGTGTAACACTGCCGTATTAGGACTGTGCAAGCATTCCCAGTCTAACCTTCAGATAGTACAGCCTTCTGTAAACTATCCCATCAGGTCTGGTTTATGTGCAAATCACAAGCTTTACTTTTGCAAATGGTTCCAATTTTTGTTTGAGTGATCAAAGAGTTGCAGCACAACAGGATCACTTACTCCAGAGATGTGTCTGGATCAAAGGTTAACATTTTTTGCATGGAATATTCATTTCTAGTGTTGGTTGAACACTGTACGGTTTAGCTGGAAGCAATGGTCAGGGATACGTTATCCTTTAAGAAATGAAAGAAAGTAATGCCAAGCAGAGAATTACAGCACATGACTTCGCAAGGCCAAGAAGAAATGGTGGTGAAACTAAATCAAACAGAAAGGAAGCTGGTTCAAAAAGATAATGCAGCAAAGGTGATGTGAGATGTACAGAAATGTAATTTTGATAATTGAAAGAAAGAAATGGTGTCTCTATCCAAGACACACAAGCCCTAATGCCAGAACTTTGCACAACCCAGTCCAACAGAGCATAGCTCACGCAGACTTAATGAAGCTGTGTTGGTGTTTCTTCTGGGCTTGGATCTGCCCCTCCATAAATCCCCATTGCTTGAGCTCACTTGAGATGAGCAAGTCCTGAGTGGACAGGGCAGGCCAGCTTCACCACATAGCTGGAGCAGCACTCACCACCCCCTTGACTCTGTGGCAGCATCTGTGGAAAAGGCAAACTTGATGCCTCTGCTTAGCGCTGTTGCCGCGTTCCCTTTGGGGGCTCTCTATCCCGTAACAGGAAGGCTTTTTTGGTCTCATTTGGTGGGCACTCGAACCTTTGCCCAAGCACTCACTTGGCAGGTTTTCTTACATCTCAAGTAGTTTAGTTGCATAAATGGTTTGAACATTGAGATTAAAATACAAATTGTGGCAGTTTAGTGAACTGAACCACACAGCTTAATTGTTATTTTCTTGTTTTGCTTTGAGTGTTTATCCTGGAGAACATATTGCTACACCATACAGAATTATTAGCTCACAGTGTACTAATTTCTAGTTTGACTTCATAGGGTCTTTTTGACGTTAGATGGTATCATTATGTGCTACAGAAAAAGCAATCTCTGCTTCTTTTCTCAAGCATGTACTGATGTTGTTGCTCAGCAATCATTAGCTTAAATTTCATTTGCAGATAAATAAATAAAGCCAAGTTCTCATTAATAAGAAATAGGTATGTGTGCAATTCTGTTCTTTTAAACCCTCATAACTCAGCCAAATAAAAACAGATTTTCACCGGACTACCAAAAGGCACATGTCCAACCTAGAAAGTGTGTTTAATAACTTCCCCCCTTCTGCTGCTATTTTTTTTTACATTGACATTAATCTCCTGTGCACATTTGGAATTTGGAATGGAGTCATTTTCTAACTGCAGTGCTTCCAATTTTAAATATTCTGTTTCCTTTCAGTTTTTCCAAGCAATTCAAAGATTAGTAACACTGTAAAACATCTAAAAGCATGCTGGAAGTTTCCTGCTGCTTCAAGTGTTGTGTTATGTTATCTTTGGAATAATTTTAAGGTCCCACTGGTGTAGTATAACAAGTTATTATGTCATGGAGCTTATTAGTATGCCTATGGGAAACATTAATTCACACTGACATCATACTACATTTTTCAATAAATCAAGGGATTTTTTTTTTGTTTAAGATTTTTTTTTAATGAAAAGAAAAAGTGCTCAAATTATTTTTCATACGTGTTGGGACGTGAACTGAACGGCTTGGAGGATGTGCGTCATTATCTCAGCAACGGCCTCTGCATTGTTGCAGTGAATGGAAAGAGCAGGGTTTTTGGTGGTTTGAAAGATTTTTATTTTTCTAGCATATAGATGTTATTATAAAAGACTTTTTACTCTGTGATTAGCACAGCAGGCTTAAATTGCCTGGGCTCTGGTCATTATTATTTCTGTAATCCCAAAAGTTTATGATATTATTCAGGATCTAAAAAATGACAAAGTAGACTTAAATTTGGTAAGGATTTAATGTGTGATGCATTCCTTTTGGAGCTGAAAAGTCTGTTTTTGTTGACACAGAGAACTGAAAAATGACCACAGACCACAAAGGTCCCGAAGCATTGCCAGGGAAAATGTATAAAAAGGGAGCTGCCCTTACTGTGCTGTCTGTATGCAATTGATTTTATTCCCATTTCCCAGATATACTGTTACTTAAGAAACAAAAACAAGCTATTTAAGCTCTTGACTTGTCTATGGATGATGAATTAAATTAAGAATTGAATTTAACTTCCATAGGATATCTATATTATTATTATTATTATTCCATTAAGGCGTCTGGCATTTTGAGCATTAATTGACTACCCAGATATATAACTGCAAATGCAGAGCTTTTCTCATGTGTACTGACTAAAGTTTGGAGATTGCAGAATCACCAGAGTTGATTCCCACTTGGATTCAGTTTGCCTGTGTGAATACATGCAGCTTTGCTGTTGCAAAATCATCACAGGGGGCTTGCTGAAATTTTGGACCTCCACACCAGTGTGTATTTCAGTTTGAATAAATTCACTATAGAGCAGTGTTTTGCATGTGGGATATATTTTTTGGTAAGTGCTGCTCACCACAATCAGATCATGAAAGCTCTCAGTGTTTCTAAATAAAAGGCCAGTTATGACAAGTACGAGCATATTCCATGAATAATGTTGATCCATGCTCTAAAAAATACTTTATAGGAAAGGTTTTTGGCATATCAACCTTTTGCTGTGGAAGGGCTAGGGTTATTGCCTCAGACTCAGCAGCACACTCTTGGGGTTACAAGGCTCTGGTTTCAGAGGGGGACCCCGTGGTTGGATGTGTGGCTAGTGTGAGCTGATGTCTGTTTGCAGTCAACAGGATAGACATACTTAGAAGTTTAACTAATACTGCAGGAAATTACATTAAAGTAATAAAGTTAGACAGGCATGATATACCATAATATTAGCCTCAACTTTTCCTGAATCAAGTCACCTTGTAATAGTAATATTAACCTCAAACTTGTATGACAAAAAGAAATCCGAGTGTGTAAAGGCATTCACATTTTTTAGCTTTCTATGAAACTGAAAGGTTCAAACTTGCTAGAAGGTTGTAATCCTTAGATTTTGGCAGCAGGAGTTTAAAGCAAACACAAAATACTGTAAGTTTTATGAAGAGTCCTAAGAGATAGCAAAATTGCATGCATTGATTTATTTTCTTTCTCTTGGTGATACACCCTAGGATGGGTATCATGTACCAATGTGTTCTTTGCCTAGGATGACCACCTCTGTTTACTTACACCGTGATAATAACTGTAATAGAGATTCAAAATTTTAAGGAATGAAGTGGGATTCCTGGTCCCTTGATCTGCACTGTGAACTCCTCTTGGTCATGGATGTCTTATAGTAGTTGTCCTACATGGAAGAGGGAGTTAGGCTTTAAGGCAGTTTCTGTAGACTTTGCTGTCTAAACCTTGGGAAAAAAAGTAGTGCTGTATGTCTTTTACATCCCAAAGTGATGTACCACCAGACGACCATCGTCTTTCTGCACAAGAAAAGGGGCAAAAATAATATAAAGCAGTGGGAGGACATGTTTTACAGTGTATCATCATGTGTGTGCATTTAATATCCAGGACATCAGCAGAAGTTTTGCTGGTTTACTTTACCCATTTAACCTTCTTATTTCATCTTCATGTTTCTTGCTGTTGTCCACCACAATTAGCATTATCTTCCACTGGTTTTTAGGCACCTATTCCTGCATAGGGAGCTGCAGAGTCTCTCTCTTCACACACTGGGATGTTTTCAGTAAGAGGGAAAGCCTGGACTCATAGTTCCTGGAAAGGTTATGGAGATGGTCCTAGAGAGGCTGAGGCTAAATGTACAGTCCTCTGTAATAACTCCCAACTATGTTGTTAGAATTAAGTTATGCCCCTTCCGATCCTTAGGCTTTGCTGCTGTCTTCCCTGATTATTTTTTATATTTGAAGTATATTTTAATGACTAGTGCTGATTAGCCCATGCACCCAGCAGAGAGCCCTGCTGTCTGTTTGGTATGGTGGCAAATGATTAATGGTATGGACTGAACACATAGGAGGAAGAGGAGTCCCTGGAATAAATAACTGCTTTTTCGATTTTCATGCTAGTACAGCCACATTAATTAGAATTATTTTTTAAGTAGTTAATTCTGGTTATTTTTTTGGTGTCTCCTTCCTCTCCCCTCCAAAAACTAAGTGGTTAATTTTTCCTAATATGGTGCCTTTTGATAATTTTGACAAGTACATGACAATGTTTGATATTGAAGTTAAGAAAGACTTAACAAATTAAATAAATCATTTTAAAATGCAGATATTAGTTATAAAAGTGGCAAGCATATTATCTTAGTACAGTTTCTGAGCCATCAGGAGCAGAAAGGGGACAATTTTTATTCTGGGCTTAATGGCTAATCTCATCCATAAATGCATGAAGTGGCAAAAGTCCCACTGCCTTTCCCCAGCAGCAGTCCCAGAGCCAGCCTGATGCCTGATCATGGAGCATCAGACCAGCCGAAGGAGGATGGTGCTCATCAGAAATACAACACGATAGTTGTCCTTATAGCCCTGCCTGTGGCAACAGATGCTGACAAGGGGAGGAGACATCCACGCAACAGGTTTCCTTCCCACAGCCTGGAGAAAAGCATTGAATGAAGGGAGTAGGACCTCCTGGGATGAGCAGGGCATCATGAAAGTGGATTAAGGCTGCAAAGGAGCCCAGGAGAGACACCTTCTATTTTCCTGGTTTTGTAGTTTAACTTGATGCTGTTTCCTGTATGCTTCTGTTTTCCAGTCCATCTATTGCCCTGTATGGAAGGATTGCAGTCTCCTGCTGGAACTGGCTTTGTTTCCTTTGGGTGAAACAGACTCCAAAACCTCAATACTCTAGAATGTCTTCAGGTGCTGTGGGATACTGAGTGGCCAAACACCGTATCGAGGGCTAGAAGGAACAATTATAAATGTTAGGTTATGAATATAGTGTTTGTGGCAAGTACTTACTTTAGTAACAGTGGTAGAAGATAAGCAGCCAGTACTGAAAAGATTGAAGAAAGATGATGAATATACATATATATGACAGGAAGATCCATGAAAGTACAAAGCAGCTTAATTTTATGAAAATATAAAGATGCATTTCTTCTTTTACCAACCCAGATCAGAAGAATTTTCATGCATTATATTAAGCAATTTAAACCAAAATTTACCAGTCAGTTTGGAAGAAAGTTTTAACACAAGTCGGTATCAATATATGATGTCTTTTAATGTATATCAGCCTTACTTTATACTTAAAAATTTGACTGGCTATATAGTGATTTACATAGTTTAAAACCAATTGCAACACTGCATATGGAGCCATAAAATACAGTTTTACTGTGTTCATCTCTCCTAAACAACAATGCAAAGGAAAAACAGTGTGAATGGTACACAGGAATACTATTTATTTCTAAAAAAGGTACAAATAGAATAACACATTTCTGATAAATACTAAAAGCCCAGGGAAACAATATATTACAAATGGTCAATGTCAGGCCCTAAATATGGCACACTAAATCTGCAGGTACAGGTCACAATTTTTTTTTTTTTTTTCTAGGGATGTGTCTGTATGTGGCAAAGAAGTAAAGATCAAATCCCATAAAATACATAATTTATATGCCACTCTCCGTTGTAGAACAGCATGGACATCATTAATGAGAAGCACTGCTAAAAGAATATTTCCGTGAGTTTGTTTCCAGGCACCTATGGCAAAAAGGTGGTGTCCCCTGGGAATTAAATAGTAATAAAAATGTTGGGGGGTGGGGTGGGCAGGGGAGGTTAAGAACAAAAAAAACCCCAAACATGGTACTTGAATTTTTCCCCTTCTACCAGTTCATCAGCCATTGTAACAGCTTGAGATAAAGAATTTGCAAAACACACATGGAGAGCTTTTTGCTGCTTATTTTTTTAATCTCTGAAGTCCAACGGTGATGATGAAGGTAGCTGTGACATTTGCAATTTTCCATGCACCAGCCCATTCCATTTTCTTCCCTGGTGCCACTTACATGGTACAGTAAGCCTCCAGCATTGACAATAATTATAGCCTGAATAAAATGAAGAGGGTAATATGAACAAAGCTCTGCTGTAATTGCCTTTTCATTATTTGCTAACAGTTAGTTATTCAGTCACAGGGAAAAAATTACACAGTAATTGGTTGACAATAGGAAGCTAAAGCTAAATTCCAGAACTATGATATTTTTGCGTGTTGGTCTTTTAGACCTTTTATTCATATTTTGATTAAACAGCTAGAGCATTAAAGTGAAATATAAATGTAGCCTTGGTTCAGATTCCATAACATTAGTTTCCACCCCACACAATTTTCATTCAGTTTTGAATTTTAAGCTATCACATGTGGCAGCCCTGTAAATATTGTAGTCTATTGACTTTGAAATACAGATTTGCAACTCTCATTCACTTAGTTTAACAATAGCAAAGAATCCCTTTCACCTTAATGCTTTAAAAAAGTGTCCAGCATGACTGTGTGCAAACAATTTTGTAGTGCAGCTCTGCCTTATTTTTGATACTGAGGTGGAGGAACGCCACTCTAAATATGTATTGTTTAAAACTCAAATAAAATACAACAAAAACTCTAGAAGCCAATGCAGTTTTGTAGGTGTGGGTGTAAAAAGCAGAGTGGTAAGCCCCTGCGTGGTGTACTATGCAGGAGTACCCTCTCAAAGTTGTGCAGAGGGGTTTTGACCCAGTGATGTGAAACCATCACAGGTGGGTCTCAAGGATTCTTGGGGACATTTGCTTCTGGTATTTATTTTTCTAGCCCGTATCTCATTCATGTTCCTTAATCTTGGGGTTTATGCGAATCTCAAGTTGCAGCTGGAAGTCCTTCATTGTTTTATTGTTTAATTAGTTTAAAATATGTGGGTTTAATCACTGTTGCCCCAACTTGGCAAAGGACATACCACTGAAGCCAGTTTACTTGCTTAAAGTTCAGCATTTGTTTAAATGTCATGCTTATTTAATGCCACCATGCATTCACATGATAACACTGGAAAAGATAGGTCAAAACCCACAGTTTTTGACTTTACTGTTATGAATAAAATGGTTTTGTAGAAACTACCCTGGATGGTGTGAAGTGTGCAAGTCAAAAGTTTTAATTCCTAATTCTTTGCTGCTGTACTTATGTTGTCACATGCAATGCGTTGCTCCCTGTAAATGTGTGGTTGATGGGCTTCCAATGACATTTTTTCCTGTGTTTGTTAGAAAGCCTTTAAAAGAAAGTAGATACTAGGGAATGGACTGATAACTGAAATCAGTAGATTTATTTCATCAGATATTTAATTACAATACCATTTTCCTATATAGAGTAATTATTAGTGTTTCAGCAAGCAAATTTTTGCAAGTCTCAGGTCCAAACTACGATGTTTGAGTTCATTTAGAGCTTTGGCCATGTCAGAAACAAAAGGAATATTCTCAGATCATGTTGTCTGCCTTTGTAAAAGCCCGAACTCCAGCAAAGCAATCGCTGAAGGAAGAAAAAATCCTGCAGAAGCTAAACCCACACAAAACATAAGTTAAAGCATGGTTACAATAGAGTCTTTGAAGGGTTTGGTTCTTATCAGACTTGGCTGCCCTGGGATGGGTCAGGGCGGTGGGGAGCTCTGCCCTGTGGGATGTGCTCAGCAGCTTGCCTCGCCAGCCAGCTAAGAGCGGGGCTCACGTTCTAGCTGAAAACAAACAATGAAAGCTCGTTCCTGGGCATTCCATGAATATAATCTGCAAAGCAAAGCCGTGACTTGTTATTCTGGGCCTGCTCCAAATGTCACTGAAATCAATGGAATCGTCCTGCTGGGTTCAGCAAACTCAGGATGGGGTCCCCCGAAGTGAAGTGCCGAAGGAAGTGCTGGCAATAAACAAATACATCCCATCAGCCCCATTCTGATGTATATTTCATACTTTGCCCTTACTTTTATTTTGAGTCCTAGATCTTTATTATAATCAGTCAAAGTCCCGGCTTTCAAGTTGTGAATGGGCATCATAATTATCTAACGCAACTACTCCAGAAATCAGATTAGTAATTAGCTGAACCAAACTGATTGGTGTGACTTCCTGAATGCATCTCTTTAATGTTGAACATTTGCTTTGTGCTTGAAGGATTTGTTTGTGTGTTTCTTGTGTGTGATGAGAGCTTTTCTGTAATTAGCTCCTGGGGGACAGCATATTCTAACAGTTAAAGAATAATTGCAGCCCTATGAAATGTGAAATGGCTTGGGCTGGCTTTTGTTGCAGCTTAATTGTATGCAACAAGTACAGGAGGCTTTTCATTTCACATCACGATAGTAAAGATGTAGCTTTCATAAATAAAGAAAGGAATTTTGTACAGTGGTAAATAGTCTCTAATGTGTTAATTTTGCAGAAAAAAACCCAAACAAACAAAGCACATTTGAGAATTCTCAGTGTTATTGAAGTAGATGTTCATCATTGTTTCATTAGCTTGTAGTTTCTAGGTATGATTTTAATGAAAGGGAAAAGGAAGAGCAAAATAAGTATGGCAGTAAAAGACAAATGACTTGGTGGTCAGTGTGAAGCAGCTCATTTTAATTCGAAATAAAATATAAATGTTGCTTCTTTTGAAATTTCATGGCAAAATAAATGGGATTTTTGGACAGCTGTTACAACAGTGTTCTGGTAAAATTAGTTTGAATCAGAAAAGAAACTTACTATTCTATACCTTTTTTGAAAAAAAGAGAGGGAAAAAGTGTTGTTTATTTTTTCTTGTTCATACATGGGCATACTCTTTCTTTGTCTGTAGGATATTGCTGTTCACTGTTCCAAATAATTGCAGCTGCCCCTCTTACCTTGCTGTACACTTGTGATCACTAGTGTCACTTGCCTTACGGCTCAATTTCTGTCAGAGAACCAGTTTAGGGGTACTATGCTGTTTGTAGCAGAGGCTCTCGTGTGGTGTTTCAGGTAGCCTGAGCTTGCTGACTGTTAATGTCGTTTGTGCCTAATGCCTACAGATAGGATTGCTAGCTGCTACTCACATGAGGGTATTTTGAATGCAGAAGGTTTTCAATCTAGTACCCAATTTACTAGCTTAAAGACAGATGCATACACCCTTGCCATTCTGCACATTCACAATTATGAGTACTAATTCAATATTTATTGATATCTAATTGATATTGTTCAATTATCAGCACTTTGATCTGTGATTGTAATCTGAATTATCGCTAGATTAAATATAGCATTCACATATTTTTTTTTTGTCTTTAATCAAAAGACAAAAATGTATGAGTCTTTTAGGTTAATCATCAAAGCTCCCGAGCCATACCATAGACAGCATTGCTACAGTATATCTATAATCACCATCCATTCCTGTGGCTAGTGGCATGTAGCATTTATTTATTTTTTCAGTATAGATGACAGTGATGCTGGAGTCTCATTGTCATCTAGATCTGATAACTGTGAGTCATTTTGATATGGTTCTGAGGTAATCTACAGTGTCAGACTCTCAATGTCATCTTGTCACTACTGCTTCTTTCCATAGCATCGCCATAGGCAATAGCTCTACTGCTGCTTTTCCTTCAGGGATTTCCCTGCAGAGGCTACAGATCGTATGAGAAGTCACCACAGGAGGTGTGCGTCCCCAGTAATGGGAGGAGAGCAGAACTGTGTCCCCCATAGCAACCCTGCAATCAGCTCTCAGGCTGGGCTTGGTCATGGCTCAGGTTCACTGTGATGCTTGGTGGGAGACAGGACTGTGGGATGCTGCTGTTTTGCCTTTTGACAGCATCTCAGGAATCTGATGTGCAAGTCCTTGGCCACTGCATTTCTCTCACCTGGGGGAAAGGGAGGGAGTCCTACTCATCCTTCACCTGTGCTTCCCTTTGTCATTGAAACAATTTTGATAAGACACAAAGCATTTATTTGTCCAGCCTTGTGTTTTTACACTGCTCCTTTCAACACAAGTCCTCAATGTAGCTGTTGAATTGCTCTTGGTTTTGTGATAAAAAGTGCTTCGATAGAGGAAGAGACAGCAGTGGATGACTAGTAACATGAATTAAATTTTGGCTATGCTGAAGGCTCTTAGGAAACGGCAGTAAAAAAACCCACCAAATATGTGCTTGCTGTGTACTGCTACCCTGTGTACTGCTATCTTATGTATTTCATAGTTTTTTGTGCAACGGATGGCCGAAAGTGGTTCAAACAGTGCAGTAAAGTGTCTCCCTGGTGGCATAAGTAGGAATGGCTCAGAAAAAAAAGGTGGATTTAATAAAGAAGTTATTTTTGTTTACTCAGTGTAGAAAACATTCATTTAGTCTTTTGTGGGAATTTTGCATCTATTTGAATGAAAACATCAAAATTATTCTAAAACAACATATTTGTATTTTCTAAACAGAAGACTAGTTTTTGGTGAACAGAAATGTTTAACTTCTTGAAAGATTTTTCTTAAAAGTAGTCTGGAGAATGTTGCTATGAAAATAATTACAAATGGTCTGGTTTGAATGTCTTTTCAAGTTTCAGACTGTGTTTAGGATGCTAAAAGTAAACGGAAGAGGTAGTTTTCTTAAAGTACCTCTTTAAGTTATGTGCTTACTACTTGTTTGTCATTCTGAAGGAGAATAATATTCACTTTTTTCTCAGAGAACTAGTAGGAAAACCCTCCTGAGAGAAGTTAAATGTGTGGTGTGTACTGGGCCTATAGGTGAAAAGAATTTTTATTAAATACAAATTACTATAATTTCCAGAAAACGATCATTCTAGCCAGTAGAGCCATATTTGTCTTGATTTACTCATGGAAAATTGACCTAAGACTGTACCTAATTCTTTAAAAAACCCAATTCTGCTTATAAACAATCCTGATAATGTGATAAGTGACTTTTCATAAAACAATCTGTGGGAAGAATGAAATATAAACTAAAAGGGAAATTTTTCCCCATTAACTGGCTTTATGACAAAAGGTTATTGACTTGACAGCACTTAATTGCTTGTCATATTTTTTTTTCCCCCTCTGAAACAGTGTGGTTTATTAGTTTCCATGGAGGAGGCAGCGGTGGGGCCACAGTTCAGATGTGGTGGAACCTGACGAGCCCTTTGCCTCTGGTTCAGCTGTAAACCCCTTATCCACTTCTCAGCTGGGTTCAAAAGAGACCACTTGGCAAGTGACTTGTTTAATGTCACGCCGTATTTTAGTTGACTACTTGGAGAAGCGTAGCATTTTCCCAGTTCCCTAACTTTATATTAACATTTAAATAAGTAGAGGTTTGAGAGGATTCGGTAGAGGCTTTTTGACTATTCCGGTACAAAGATGCAAGCGATGATGTTAACCATTAGAACAATCTGAAAAAATCATATTTGGTAGGTTAGTCCAAGTTTCTGTCTTACTGAATTGCATTGGAATAGAGGGACAGAGTAACTGTTCAAGTAATCAGTAATCTCACAAGACAGTGATTACTTCCAGCAGATATATAACAAGATGATAAATGGGATTTTTCTCAACTTGAATTTCTTCAATTAAATAAGAACTTACTGAAGTGATGTGGATTGGTGGAAAGCTGATCAGTCCGTAAACCATACATATAACTTCTCTTTCCATCGAATTAGGAGCATAAGCAATTGCATCATTGCTATTTTATAATATTCTCTCACATGTAAACAAATACTGAATTTGGAGCACATGCTTAAATTTCACTTGCTGCCTCATAAAGTCAAGACATGACCATCATAGTTCACGCTTGTAGAATGACATCCAGAACTCATGTCATGCTTAAAAAGGATCTGCACTTTTTTCTGCCAACATAAGTGTAGCATAAATGTAAATATGACCAAGCGTCTGATAGCATAAGTAGTGTAAACTGTTTCTTAGTGTTTACCTATAGGGAAAGCCTTTATTGCTGTGTAGCTGGGTTGATAAGTGTTTTACTGAAGTCACTCAGGTAGGCACTGCGGGTTGAGAGCCGCCGTTTTACTGCTTTCCCTTAGAAAGAGCAGTTGTATTTGTCTTTACTTAATCTTTCTAAACAGAGGGTCTTAGCTAACTGAAGTCAATGAGAAACTTACCATTGACTTCAATAGGTTTTGAGTTGGTTCTTTAAGTTGTTAATATTTGTTACATTTTGACATGAGTAAATTTGCACTTAGAAGGTGGCAATCAAACCTGGATTTTTTCCTTATGTTATGTAGTGCTTATTTTAGTGTCCTCTTAATATATCCTAACAATTATTCCTTCCTGCACATGGAGCATCCATATGATTTGTGTTTCTTTTCAGTACTTAAAACTAATCTTTGTTTTCTCAGGCTTTTAGGTGGGACACTTACCTTAATCCTCTTATGTTTGTATGCCTTGAAGTCATGGCTCTCTGTATGATTTAGGATTTCAAGAGCCTGACTTAGAATCTTGAGGTCAGCTTGACCTTCTTTGTTGGGTAGTATTTTTTTTTTTTGCTACCACAATTGTAAGTAACTCTCAGAACTTTTCCTGAGTCTCCAGCCCTAGTTTGCTTGCTTTGTCTCACCCCAAACACATGTACAGGGTTTTTTCTTTGGTTGTTTTTTTTTGTTTGGTTTTTTTTTTTTTTTTTGTGGTTTTGTTTTGTTTTGTTTTCCTTTTCTTGTTTGTCCTTATGACTTGCCTGGGATATGAGTTTGTTCAGCAATTAAAAACATTATCTTAGCATCATCCTATTCTGAGCGTGTATCTTTTGCCTTGTTAAGGACTAATGTTTCACTATGCTAAACGAGTAGAACATAATATACTCCTTTTGCCATTCCTTGATGACTAGGCTATTGTGGTTTCATTGGTTTATTGAGTTGCCCTTTAGTGTGCATGAAATATTTTTTCATTTGATCCTTTCAGGAAAAAGAGCATTGTTCATCTGAAGTTAAGAAAGCAGATGGCAATGATAATTTCCTAAATCAACTACGTTAACATTTTAACTTTTTTTTGTTTGATTTATACAACTTATTAGTTATGACTTCACTCAGATTTTTCCTCTTTGGCTGATAACCAGGTCTTAGGTTTTTATAATACCAGAATATAGTCAGCCTATGACAAATTGATTCAGACAGTTGTCACAGAAGTATTTAGCTAAAATTACTTCAAAAGTTTTACACTGCTTGACATTGCAGTACTGTCTTTGAAGTGTATACCCTGGAAAATATTTGTTACTAACAATTCCAGACAGGTGTTTCACCAAAGACATGTGAAGATGTGTAGAAGAAGAGATTAATATTTTGCAGTAGGTTTAGCCTCTGGAGGAAATATTTGTCTTACTTGTTTGGAATTCCACTTGTCACTCCACCAAAAGCTTTGTTCACAGTCAGGTTTTGTTCTGAACAAGTGAAATTAAACTGTATTTGGTCATAAGAATTAGCAGAACATATGCCTGGGTGTTATTTAAATAGCTGCCGTGAGATAATTGTAAGCCAATCTCTTACAGACTATGGTTCTGCTTTTATGATACTCAAAGCAGGGTACCTAAAGCTTGCAATTAGAAAACACTCAAATTGGGATTAGAAGTGCTACAAGAACTGCAAAAAACAGCCTGTATTAAGGCTGCTGTGGCTATTGGTGAGATCCATCTCACCTGCGAGAAGCCCCTGGAGCCTGGAGGGGGACGGGGCAGGTGACATGCCCTCCAGGGCTGGGACATCCTTCTGCAGCTGCTGCTCTGGGCTGCTTGGCTGTCCACTGTGTTACGGTAGAGGTGAGGGGGGTGGCTGGTGCGAGGGGCTCGCTGTGCTGGGCAGCGAACCTGGATGTTGTGAAACAGTCTGCTTCAGAGCCCTGAAAGGCTTTAGGACTACTTTAGGTGAGGGGCAGGGAGGGACCAGTCATGGGGGGTCAAGATGCTGCAGGTTTGCAGCTGGAGAAGGGAATAAACCTGTGTACTGATTGCCCATGCTGCTGGGCCATGCTGTTGAGCTTTAAGCTGAGGATTTACCTGCTAGGCTTAGATAAGTGTTCAAGGATGAGGCTTAATCACAGCCTTGCTACCTGTTACTTTTTGTGATTACAAGAAACGAAATTATTTAAGATACTAGAAGGGGAAATTATGAAATAAACCTATTTTGATTTGGACACAAATGTAAGCTGTTCTGGTGAGGTAGTGTCATACAAATTGCTACATACTTTTAGTATGTCAAATTAAAAAATAATTGAGTGTGAGTCCCGGTGGTGAAGGTGTGACAGGTTTCAAATTCCTGCTTTTAGGTGGGAGGTATTCTGCAATCTGCTTAAATGCAAAATTTCTGTGCAGACTAGCATTAGGCAGTTGGGAACACTGCCCACTGGTGCCACGTTTATTGGTGATGGAGAGCACGAAGCTCACAAGATAGCTGCTGAGGTCAAGAGAAGCAAAGGCTTTGATTTTTCTTCTGAGCACAATGTGTAAAATTTGGGTGGGTTATTTCTGCCATGCCCTGCTGTGTGAGGAAGGGGTGCAGCCAGTGTCCTCTGATTCCCATGGGCGAGCAGTCCTCATCCTCTCCTGACACGACAGGCTTTGTGCCCGGAGTGAAGAGCCTGCTCCTGCGCGGGGACAAGGTGTGGCTGATGAGTCCAAGATAAACCCTCACACAAAAAAGGCACTGTGTTGCTGAATGGGTTTCCAGTGTAGCTCTTTAATTTCATCTCTTGGAAATGTTTCTCCTCTTTCATCCAGCTGCCTTTATCTTAACTTCTGATCTGAGGAAAGCAGCAGCCTTTCAAATTGAACAAACCGTGTTTCAAATAGGCTCTTCTGCTTGTGACAAGATGTACCTCATTTTCTCTGCAAGCCCTCAGCAAGGTCACACCTTTTTAATTTATTTTCTGTAAGAAAAATCTAGTTGCATGATAGAACAAGGCTAGATCTAGCTAGAGGTCATTTCTTGAACTAGTCATAAAGTAGAATAGGATTAGAACCATTTAATATCACAGAAGTTACCAAGAGTAGTTCTATTCAAATGTAGGCTTCATGTTTATAAAGCAACATAAATAGCTGCTTAGAGTTGTGGCCAATCTGGTTGTAATAAAGAGAATATTTTAGATTTTTTTCCCTTTTAAATAAGTGACCTTTTTTTTCCTTTTCTTCCTTTTTTTCTTCCTATTTTCTTTTTTGGTAACTACTAGATATAAAATTCCTAGTACAACCAGATGGTGTCATAACTTTTATTTTGTATTTCTGAAATGACATAATTATCTGTTTTCTTCTAGAAATATCCACATTTTTAGTGTAAAAATATGCTTTATTAATGTGTATTAATACAGGATTAACAGATTTTTAGCAGATTTTGTTACTCATTCAGCAACAGAAAAGTGCTGATCTGCATGCAATCTGTATGTTGTTGTAGAAATTATGAGACAGATGTTTCTGAAAGACATTAATTTCCAGTCTCATCCTTGGACACGTTGCTTATGCGACTGGTGAACATACATTTATCAGTAGGGTAATGTTTTTTTAACCAAAATATTATGGCCATTTTGTGTGCGATTTCTCATACTTTCTAGAGAATTGTTTCCCATAAGCCTATCTGTTTTCACACGTATTTTCAAATACTAGCTGTCGATTGGCAACACATCTTTTCACATGCTGGCATTATTTCAACAAGTGGCATACGAAAGACGGAGATATTCTGCTGGTGGAGATGCTGGAGACCTTTGCAGTGGTGATAGGCAGAGCCTAGGTCTCACCCAGGTCTGGGTATGGAAATGTCACAGGGCTGTTGGGGCTGTTGTGGGCTGCCCAGGTGTCCTTGTTGCTCAGGTTTTCTTCTCGTCAAGACCATTATGTCAAGGGCCTGTCTAAAATTCTTTGTTTTACATCATGGATGCAACAGACCGTAACATCTCCTAAGTGCTTCCAACCCATTTGACTGACATGTATGCTTGCTATACATCTATGTGCTCAAAGATTTGATGAAAAATATTGGATAAGGCTGTGTGTACATGTGAAGTATCTAGTTTTCTTAAAGATTATTTTTTGTTTATATAATTGATAATTCATGATTGCACTATGACCTACTGCAGCTCAACCATTCATTCTGTATATATGTTGGAGTATACATGCATCACATTTAAATGCCGTCCAAAAGGGTGATCTGAATGCTCTGAAACTGAGGTAGGGATCAAAGACATTCTTGACTTCTGACAAAATGTGCTGTGTGACGATGATTAACTTGTGTATCACTGTGCAGTGTGCAGCTCTACCTTACTAAACTCCTCTTATATGGGTAAAATAATAGTGTTGATTGACATCACTGTGAGTGGTGAGGATTATTTATTAATAGCTACTAACATTTTTGACCACTCAATAGGTATCATTATTTTTAGTTGAACATAACATATTTTGATTTGTATGACTAAATTTACACTTACATGGAGACTGTTGGGAAAAATTACTATAGTCGCACAGTAATTTATCAACATTCAGCAATACTTCATGGCAAATGGAGGCTTTTTCTAATAAATTTTATATATTAAACTAAAATGGAAAATTTTACAATATTGGAATAATACCAATAGTGTGTGTTAAAATAACAAGCCCTCAAATATCAAAGAAATACAGAGAAGGAATTGGGGCGGTGCTCTTTTTCCCTTTTAAAATTAAAGTGAGATAGGGGATGTCTTCATGTTTTCCTATAAACATAGTTCTAGGTTTAACAGAGCATAATCAGGGACAAATGTGTTTTTTTGAGGGTTAATGCCTCCATGTGATAGAAATCAGGCTTAAAATGAAGCTGTGGACAGAATGCTGACTAAGCAGAAAGAGTCTCATCTTCCTCCGTGAGACTAGGCTTTGTATTTTGAGTTCAATTTGGTAAACTTACTAATAAAATCTGTGGTCATCTTTTTTTCTGGCTAGCCTAAGGAGCTCCCACCACTAGGGCAAAGTGAGGTGACCCTGCAGGAATGTAGGTGTGACTTGGCTCACATGATCAGTCCGGCTGATCTGAATGAGGAGCTTCACCTCCGAGGCTGAATAAGTAAAATTGTATCTGCAATAAACCTTTACAGGTTCTAAATCTTGGTCTGGTATCACAGAGAGGAAATAATTGCAGGATTCCTTCATTCTGTTTCAGAGCTTCAATTAAGAGAGTAAAAGCACTGAAGTTACGGATATTTGTAAAATGATTGTTTAAAATAGTCTTCAGAATATCTTTGCACTTCTGTTTCCAGCAAGACTATGTTTTACCTTCAGTATCTTCCCTGTTTGAGCTTCTCACTACACACTTGTCATTTTATGAGTCCTGTGTCTGTAGATAGGTTTTTCTGATAATCTGAAAGTCACGTGCCTTACACAGGCATTATTATAGAAAGATGATATATTATTTTTAATACTTTTAAAAAATATATTATAGACTCTTTTTATTTATTTCTTGCACTGAGACAAAACCATCTGTTGTCTTAAAACTATTCGCATTTCTTAAGAGTGTTGAAGTTAAATCCTGACAAATATTAGATGGACTTAGACCAAAATTATGCAAAGTGCTTAAGCTTGTGCTTAAATTTGGTTGACTTAGACTCAGATATTTTTAATGAAAATACCAAGAGAACATAGACTCCCGTGCAGTTGTGAATGGATTGCTTAATTTTTTGACCTGATTTATCACTTGGGAAATTCAGATTTAGGAGGAAAAAAAGTGAAACAAAGTTAGGGTTTGGAGTATGAAAATAATTTAAATGGACCCTCTTTGAATAGTAATGATTCATGATCTTCCATTCTACTGTATGGAGAAAAAGTGAACGTTCTTGCT
Organism: Athene cunicularia; assembly: GCF_003259725.1. NCBI lineage: Eukaryota > Metazoa > Chordata > Aves > Strigiformes > Strigidae > Athene > Athene cunicularia. The sequence continues at coordinate 15,743,794 of NW_020799113.1, read as the reverse complement.
GTGTACAGAACGATCCTTCTTGTTAACACAGCTAGCGTTATAATGTGTTTAGTGCATCTTGAAAATATAAACTCTAATCAAAGCTACCTGCAATGTGTTGAATGTTGAATGTGTTGACAAAGCCTCTGCTTTTTAATATTTTTTTTTTAAATGAGCAAAACTCATTTTAATGAAAAACAGTTCTAGAATGGGAAAAGAAGAAATGATAATTATGATTTAATTAGTTCATTGAAACTGTTTCTCAGTATCCTATACAGCTGGTAAAGCTATCACATATTTCTCTTGGTTAATAAAACCTGTGACATATTTATCATAGAAATAGCAGCTGTACACAGCAGCGGTGGTATTAGAGAGTCCTAATGGCCTCTTTAAAATACAAATGTCTTCCTTGGAAACATTCCTTTAAAAAGTGGTGTTTCAAACTGCAAAAGGTAGAATGTTTTGCAATAGCTGTTTTATATTATTTGGGTAGACTATGAAAAAAACATGAAAGCCTAAAAAAGATCAAAAGTTTATTTATATAACTGGTTTATTTCTAGTGGGAAAATCCTTTGACAGATCTCTGTCAACAAAAAATTGCTTTAGACAAACTCATCCCAATTTCAACATTAGAAGTAATATCTATTACAGTTGAATTAACTACTGATGTATTTCATAATTTATTCCTGCTTCCTGGTAGTGCAATGTTTTGACATTGTATAATGGGTACTTGAATATTTGTTAATAAGAGGATGTACGAGAATATGGGGCACTTCTTCCAGCAGAAACTTCAACATTTTCCAACTTGACCCTGGTCAAGGAAGTTCAAGAAACTAAGTAATAACATTTATTCTAGGTGCAGGAAAAAAAGCACTTTTTAGTATAGTTACAAAGAAAAGCATTAATAAAATAGGAATTAGATGTGAATAGTAGTATTTATCTTGCCTGATATTATGCACCTCATCTTAACTTTTAGATAACTAAAGTAGATGAGGTTACTCCTATTTGTGATTCATGATGCAATAGCAACAGATTAATTAATCAATTGTTGTTTGTTTATTATAACGCTCTGTGGAAAAATAAAATGCAGGGAGACTTTTAATAGTGTAGAAAAAACAGGCAGTACATGGCAGAAATAAGAGCACAGGTATGAAAACTTTGTAGTTATATAGATTAAAATAGTTTTTGAAAGGGGAAAAAAAAAGATTGAACACAGAGATAAACTGTTGTGTGGCTCAGGTTTGTGTCCAAATTTAAATTTGCCAAATTTGCAATTGAGAGAGATTAATGCTTTGGAAATTTATAGGAAAATTGCCGCAGGTTCTCCTTGTATCATTCAAAGGCAATGTCTTAGGATAATATAAAATGGCACTGTTCATTGAGCTGTGCTAATTTTACCTGCAGAACATCTGCAGATTTCTGCTGGAAGCTGGATATTGTGCTCTGAGACACCTGTGTTGGGCACAGAGCAGGATGAGGAATGTTTGCTGCTGCCTTCCAAGCCCTGTGGAAGATTGTATGTAGGTCAACAGGTGAGTCTGAAGAAATCTGTGCTATAAATATTGATCAGCATAATTTAGATTTCATAGACCTTTTCTTAATAGGAAAGGTCAAGGTGGATAGAGTCAAGGAATTGTTAGTATATGAAGTCAAATAGTGCCTAGACTCCTAAAATACACTAGTTGCAGGAATCAAGAGTGTATTAAGTGATTAAACTTTTCTTTTCAGGGCTGGTTAATGTTATTGCCTTGAGAGTCTTGGTAGCCTTCATTAACATCCCCAAGTGTATGGGTTTGAGACAGGATCCAAACCAGACCTTTATTTCTAATCAGTACAGGATCATAGGAGTGACACCACAGGTTCATGCTGCATAACTGAAATGTATCGCCCATTGTGCATTTGTGATGCACACTGTGGATATATGCTTCCTTGTTGCAGTAACAAACTTTTTAAATACCAAGACACTGAATCATTTAATTTTCTTGTTGCAGCCCATGTCACAACATACAAAATATGTTTCTGTCTGCCCCTACTCCCCCCAAACGAAGTAATAGAAGCTATACGGACTTCCCAGAGGAACTGTTCCTGGTCACCACGATGCACTTAACTAACCAAAAGGAAGAATTATTGTGGCAATTAAGATAGTGTGGGAAATTCAGTAGTTATCATTTTTGTGAGGGTGGGGATTGGAAAATGTAGAAATACCCTGTGGTATTTCATCAATGTTTTATATAGTAACATATTTCACAAGGAAGTTTTATTTACTTAGGCAATTAAGAAGCAAACCTTCCTGTTCTGTATTTGGCATTCTGTCCTAGAACCAAACGCCTATGGCAAGTTATGGTCTGTTTTAAAATACAAAATGTAAATTGGAAAAGAGTGAAGCGCACACCTGCTCATCTCCCATCAGATAGGCAAGCAGTATGCAAACTGCAAGCAGCTGTAGCAAAGAAAAAACCAAATCAGGACATTGTCTACTTCCATACAGAGAAAGAATTAAAGCAAATACAGGAGAGGCACAAATGCCATTGTATTTAATCCTTTCCTATGTAAAAGACATCTTTCTTAGTACAGTGGTGGCAAAAATAAGCATACTAAACCAGTCTCCAAATCTGTGTCTGGAAACGGTGGGGAGCAGGAGAGGGTTCCTCACTTTTAGGATCCTGCCCTGCTTGCTGCAGCTTGTGACAAGATCTTTCTTTCAAAGTTCAGGTAGCAAGAGTTGTTGATACTATTTGATAACTACATTGCATAGAAAGACTTGAGCTTCTTGATGGCTTATTTCTTTGATTTGCAGACATTGTGATTATTGTATTTTGGCTGTGGTCCAGCTTTTTCATGCAGGCTTCAGCAGCAGTGAAAATTAAAGCTCCAAATTGTCTATTTGCTATTAATGAGGAGACTCCGCTTCTCCATAGCTTTCTTTGGTATGGTTACTCATGGTTACTCCCTTTCATCACAGTAAATGCCATGCTCTGGTTGTACCACTGGTGAATACTAAGCTCCAGTTGCTCTTTATTTAGTGAGTGCAAAGAAATGTTTATCATTGATTCCAGATAATTATTGCTGTTAGCTTATTTCATATGTTCTGCAGGCTGTTGTTATGCTAATAGATAGGCTACAACATTAATTCATACAATTACTTGCTTACCTTATATAATTAAAAGGTTTTATCCTCCCATTCTAGTATTATCTTTAGTCTGTTAGTTTATACAATTTAGAACGTTTTTATGCAACCGCTTTGATTACTCATTTACTTGGATTACAGGCAGATGCCAGATCTGCTTTGCTTATAAGTATTTTGGAGTTCTGTAACTGATTTTTCTAAATGACAAAATGTAGACATTTTTTTGCCAGTTTTTCATTTTTAATAACATTTGCAGAAAAAACAACCATGCATGTAGAATTTATTTTTAAAATCATATTTTATACTCTTGAAAATTTTGTTTTATAAAAGTTATTTCCAATAAATGCCTTGATGCATCAGAACTGTGTGGGAAAACTGATGCTGACTGCTTTCTTGTTCTTTTCTCCAAGCAGTTGAAAGGTTTTGCAATGATAATTTTGCTTACAGTCTCTTCTGTTACAGTAAAACCAACAATCTGGGAGGGTTCGGTGCATCAGGTTGCACGGTAGTGCAAGTTATTGCAGTTCTAGGTAGTATTCACCAGGTGCGAAAATGAAATGCATTGCATTTCTTCAGGCATTCCACAGTTTACATTGGTAATTAATCTGTACACATGTTAGTAAAGAGAATGAAATTACTTCAGCAGTGTTCAGTAAGACTCAAGGCACCACCTCCAAATATTTCTTGTAGTGATGCGTTGTTCTATTTTGGAAGATCAGCCTGGGAGCCTTGTTCAACTGTGTGTTTGTGTGACAGCACATCACAAGGCAAACCAGCAGCGCAAGGCTTAGCACTCTTGGCTTTGGTTTGCTCTGCAGAATGGCACTTGCTTGGTCCTTTACATGTACCCCTTCCTAACTTCTCCGCTCTTCCGTGGCGACCCTGTGCTGTGCATTGTGGCCATGCCTCTGCCACCACAGACTAAATTCAATATTGTTCATTGTGGGTCATTCACAGCAAACTCCAAACTTGTCTCTTCCTTACTCCTTCATCCAGAATCTCTGAAGCTCTTCTGAAAGCTGAAGGCTTTCCAGTCATGTATATAGGCGTTTGTAATGCACTTAGGCTGCTGCAGAGGAGACACTAACTTTTAATTTATTTAAAACATGTTACAACCAACACATACTTGAGCTGTAGGAGCTGTTAACACTTTATGCCCTGTAAAACTCTCAGTTGCTCCTGGAATCATAGCAGAAATAGGTCACAAGTGTCCCTATTATATTCCCTCTCCATCCTGTTCCTCCTGAGCTAGGGGAGAAGGTCTCATGTTGATGTTTATTCTGAAAACTAACAACCAGTTGTGGCTCAGGCTGAAAAGATTTTTTTTTTCATCATGTTTTGGGCACTACTGATTAAGTTTTTAGAAGTGAGGAAATGAAGGGATGTGTTTGCTTTTTGAAGGGAGGGGGTACTGAGAAAAAAAATATATTAAAAATAGCATGAACGCTAGGACTTAACAGAAACATATTCTCTTTAATGGTCTCCCCTCTCTCTCTCCCTTGAGCTCTGTAACAGATGGATCAAATGAGCAACATTACATCTTTCTTTAGTAACATGAATCCTGAGGAATTAAAAAAGAGAAGTCTTCTAAGTGCATCAAAAAGCAGTATATGATCAATTGACTTAACATAACCAGTGCGCAAATACGGCCACATTAGTGCAAAAAACCCCCACTGACACAGTTTATGTATTTGGTTATTGTCTCTAAATTAATATATTATGATTTAATTTCCATTTTAAATAAAACACCTAAGTGCATAGCAATTCTTGGCAAGATGTGAAAGGCAAATAAAAATACTTGATTAGCAAGAGGGTTGGTGGGTTGTTTTTTAATACATAAATTTTGTCAAAGTGGATCAGACTGAACTGTGCAATATTCATTCATATTTTCAGCAAGTAAGCTCTCACTGTGTGGTATAAACTAATCTAGATGTCTCCATCTGGCAGTTGTGAGATGGAGACAAGTAGTCAAAGCATTATCAATCAGTTGAAGCCCAGTTAAGTACTTCACTGTAATTAAACTTGAACAGCATTAAAAATTACATGTGATAATTGAAGAGAGGTGATTTCCAGTGTTGTACCTCTAGCCTGTTCAGTGAGTATATACTTTTATGAATATATAAATACTGCTTTTGGGCTTAATGCCTGAATATGAGCTGATCTGCTGAGTAGGTGATCGAATCTCTGGTATAAATCTGTACACTTTCCATGAATTCAGTGGTGATAGACTAGTGCAGGGCAATTCAGGACCTTGCCAAGTCCATAAACATGAATGCCATTCTGTATGTTACACCAGCTGTGTAATTCTGAACTATTATTATCATTACTGTGTATTTATCACTGCCAGACTAAGCAAGACATGAAGAAACAGCTATGGTTGAAAGCAGTTCGTTAATTAGCTTAAAGGCAAGACTGTGGCTTACCTTAATGCAGCTATGTAGACAGGCGCAGGCTGCAGTGCTCCGTTTTCTCTCTCCTGGTTGGCCCCATGCTTACTCCAACGCAGCTATGCAACATGTGCAAAAACTTCTGCAGCTCAGGCGTATTAGAAGGAAGACCTAACACTTAAAAAAAGGGAGATTGGTGGATGGGAGGAGGGGGCCCCTTGCTGGGATGTTTAATTAAATTAATTATTGCCTAAAATAGGTAAGAGGGGTGGGGGAGATAGCTCAGTTCCTTGGGCATAGATATATTTTTTCAGACCAGTCATCAAAAGGAATTTTTCTTATGTGTGTGGGCTGGGGGGCACAGGGTGGAGGGTTTCTGGGACATGTGCTTCTGTGAGGAGTTATCGGGTTGTATTCTGTGTCCAGAAAGTACCTTGGAGAGGGATCAGAAGAAAAATGGGTATCATCTGCTTAGGCAAGGAAAGCTGAAGAGGCCACATTTCTTTCCTTTCAAAGCTGGTGTGGAGCTGAAATCCCTCTGCAGCAGCTGAGGAAATCCACACTTGTGGCTGGAGCATCCACGTAGCTATCTAATTTAAGTTTCATATATAATCATTCAGTAAAGTGACAAAAACCTGGTTTTAGGTTGCTGTATTTCACTGGAATAGTTTTAGACATCTGAGCTAAAGGGCATCCATAAATGACTACAGTGTTTTATGTATGTATCTCTTGCATTGAATGAGTCTTTGAGCCTTATGTGGAGGTTATGATTTCAGGCATCATAAATGGTCACTTTGATATTATATTGTGTCTGGAAATCCATGTTTCAGCACTAAGCTATCACATTTTGTACTAAAAAAAAGTAACATTTTGCCACCAGTTAGGTTCAAAATGGCACCATTGAATGAGTGTTAAGGTTGTATCTTTGCCTGTCATACTAGATGTAACACTTGTCAAGTAACACAGATGACCCTTAAGTATCTTCCAGGTATCTTGGGTCTAGAGAGCAGGTTAAAGTACTGAATATCTCTTCAGAAAAAAATATTTTCTACTTATTGCTTTTTACTGAAACAATCAACCTACTATCAGAACAACCTACAGACAGAACAAAAGCAGACCCCAGCAAAAGGCACTATTTCTGTTCTTTTTGTTAAAAATAAATCCAAGACACTTGCTTTTGTCTTGGCAGGTTTATTTCAAGAGTAATACCATGCTGTCATTGTGCTTGCTATCCATTTTAAAAAAAGGCAATTTAAATGACAGACAAAAGAGAAATGTTAATTAGAAAGTTCTATTTATATATATCATGTTTAACTTGTAGGATTGCTAAATATTTTCAGACTAACAGACCCTGATCCTGCAATATTATGGTGTCTGACTCACAAAATGAACAACAATCTGTTTACAAAGCACCCTAAATCATAGACAGGCAGAGATCATATTGCTTTATTATTTTTATGAGGAAAATGATTTAGATTGTCTATTTCCTACGGTAAATATAAGCTTTTCAATAAAACAAGGATTTTTTTTTCCCCCTTTGGTCATAAGTAAATATTGTTCTTTTATAATATGTGTCTTCACTTGTGGGGTCAGGGAGGTAAAGAGAGGATGCTAAGCTACAATGCAACAATTTGAATGTTTGGCAGAAAACTATTAATGCAGAGAATAATAATATCTAGCCCTAGGTATTTGTAAATTATACACAATCAATTTACATATAATTTATGATTCTTATTCTCATGTTATTACAAAAATTGCAGTTGTCATTGTAGAAACACCGCAGTTGTGTTGGTGGGAGAGGGATATATGTATATGTCTCCATTTGAACTATGCTGCCATGCGGTTTCTTCCCCCTCCTCATCCTAGTTGAAGACAAACATCTTTGCCTCACCAGTGTTCTTCCTCTATGAGCTCATGGGAGCCCTCTCTTTAGAACCATTTTACTTCCATAACTTCACAGTATGCTTTCCCCCAATGGAAAAAGGGGGGATTGGGGGATGGGAGGAGGGGGCCCCTTGCTCAGACATTCATTGCTCTTAGAATCAGCCAGGGTGAGACACTGGCAGAGGTTTCCCAGAGCAGCTGTGGCTTCCCCCTCCCTGGCAGGGTTCAAGGCCAGGCTGGACGGGGCTGTGAGCAACCTGGGCTGGTGGAAGGTGTCCCTGGAGCCAGATGATCTTTAACATCCCTTCCAACCCAAACCATTCTGTGATTCTATGTGTTATCCATACTGCATTCCACCCCCACCTCACCATCCCAAATGATCATGGAAGGAAAAAGATAGAAGCTGTACGCTAATACAGGTATTTTTTAGAGGAGGTTTGCATGGTAGAGGTGAGCGTGCACTGTTCCATGTCCTAGGGCCAGGAGCAGGTGGGTGGCAGCACGGAGGGGAGGCATGCAGGGTGGCTGCCTGCTGCCACTGTCTCTCCTTGTGCCAAGTTTGGGGTCTTCAGGTTTTGCTGCTTAGCTCCAGTTATCCTTGCTTTCAGATTTTGATGGTTCTCCCCTTAGTACTGAAATATTTTTAACCTTTACTGTAGCTGAGAAAAGGATAGAAATATTTGTAGAGGCTGACGCAGGCAGTTAGAGGCCTTGAGACAGTTTGTCTTTGTTTGGCAGACTTATTTTTGTCTTTCTCTCCACCTTTTTTATTCCTGTAGACAGATTTTTGTTTGAGTCGTCCTTTTCACTTGCATTTTCTGCTATGGGCTATTTGTATTCCTCTTTCTCACTAGCATGTATGAGTAGAGCAACAAGTTCAATGGGGTGCCCTGAGTACACCTGGAAGATATATGCTACTGACTGATGTGGCTGGTACCTGGTTTGCTTCAGGGAGTGTCACCATCACCTGGACACAAGATCTGCTCCCTGATGTCACCTCAAGGCATCGGCTCCTAGGATGAGCCCCATGGCTGGCCTCTGCTGACACTTCAGGGATGTCAGACCTTGATGGAGGAAGCTGTGGCAAATATAATTTCTTGAGGGCTGTGACTCTAGGCTGCATACTGTTCATGAGACAAAAGAAACCTTGAAGGTCTCTGAATTGTCCAGACCTGGGGACCATTATTATGTTGATAGGTTCTGGAAGTTTCTATGGTCCATGGAGGGGTCTGCAGGTGTGAGTAGTGTTTTCTGGTCCTTGATTGCACTCCAGCATCTCAAATCCTTTTCTTCATGGGTCAGAAAGGTCCATGCAGCTGTAACAAGGAGAAAGCTGCATTTATTTGATTTGCCACATGACTGTGGTGGTACACATACTATGTGGTGATGCTAGTGAGTAACCTGCATTGTCTGTCATCCACGCTGGCTGACATTTAGCATTAGTGATTTAGACCCTTACAGAGGATGGCAGAGCAAGACAAGTTAGATGCTCAAACATGCAAGCCTAGCCTGATCTAAATTGAAGGTTACTGTTTGATAGATAAACTGAGATCAAATCCAAGTGATTGGCCTCAAACTGATGCCCCTGTAGATATTTTTATAAGCAAAGAAATAAAAATTAAAATGGAGATATGGACCATAGGTTTGATGAAATTATCTATTAAATACTTTGCAAATGGTATGCTTGGTATACATAACAAAGTTGCATATTGCAGATTTAAGACTATAGATAAGGACTAAAGCATCTGTTAGTGCTGCCCTTACTGTTCCTGAGCTCCATCTTAGCATCCATCCTAGCAAACCTTCTCACCGCAAAATTGTTTTCTAAGAGGATGCTTCAGTTTTGTCCTCTTTTACATTCACTACTTTCAGTTGATACCACGCTCCTTGGTCAAATCATGTCAGAGAGAACTGTGTGTTAATAGCTGTCTAACTGCTTTTTGTGTTATGATGATTTCTTTGCAAGCCTGAAACGTCAAGTTTGTGTTAAGACACATTCCACTGGAGGGGTGTTGTGACTGTTACTAGCCTGGGGTCGATTCCTCCGCAGGAGTTTGCCAGGACTGTGATGCAGATTTCACTGCGTGTGCTTACAAGTCAGTATCATGCCATAAATCCAGGCTTGGTCTGTTGGAGGACTGTGTCTGGGATCAGAGTTGCCCTAACTGTCTTGTCATTGTAGTTTTTTTCTCAAGTAAAAAAAAGCTTTTATACTTAATGTTAAGAAACTTGCGGGCAAATTGGCTTTATTGAAAATCCAGACTAAATATTCATGTTAGGTGTTTCTGGCATGATAATCAAAACTCATGGCATCACGACAAGTAAAACTTCCTGCTATTGATCAGGGGACTCAAGTTTAGGACACTCCATTTTACTCCATGCCATTTTTCCAGATTTCAGAGAATTCAGAGATTAAGACTTTTGACCTTTCACTTTTCTGTATGAAAGCTCTAGAGTTCTCTCATGCATTGCTCATAAAAATCTTATAAAGTCTTACACTTGAGTTACTTAAAATCTTATAAAAATCATGTCTCATGATCAGATTGTCTCATGGTCAGACTGACTCATGACTTACTTGTATTCTGGGATATGTTTCACTGGCGTTGGCTCCTATAAGAATCAAAACAACCAAAGAGGTTAAGAACTGTTGCTGATTAAGCTAGGAGGTTACTTGCACGGAATAACAGCTGCCTTCAGATTTCAGAGGTCTTAAAGAACAAACCTTTGAACACTTTTTTATATTTGAGAGGGCTATCAAAGTGGAAGGAGTTTGCTTTCACCTTCCAAGGCAGCCAGAGACAAAGAGGAGAATTCACCTGCTAAGTGCTTGGGAGCAGCCAGGTGCTAAGGGCAGGGAGATCCTGGCCATCCCAAAAACTTTGTCAGTGAGGTGACACAGGGATGACGGTTATTGTGCTGTGAAACCTTGAATGGGTTTTATACTTGTACTACTTACTGCAAAAGAGCTTGTCATGATCAGCGCTCACCTTCACACCTAAGGTTGACCTCACCTAATTTAGCTCTGAATAAAATACAGGTAGTTTATCTTGACTATGTTTTTACAGTGACCTACAATGCATTAGGTTTCCCCAATGGAACGAGTATGCTTTTTTTTAAATCAATCTCTGTGTCAGGAATATATTGTTACTAATATACAGTCTGGGAAATTTTGAACACAGAGCTCTCCTGCCTTGGGTGGTAGTTATAAGATGCTGACCATGTCTATGGTGTTCAAACTGTACACAATATAAACTAGAGGGAGACATAGCTGCATTGGTTTAGACTCTTTTCGGTTGCAACAAGAAAAATCTGAAATGAAAACAGTTCTGACAGACTGGAAGCTCATGCTGTTGTTATTAATGGGCTCTTTGGTAATAGAAGCAGAGTGTAGTGTGGCAGATGCACCACAGCCATAGAAGAGGATGCAGGTCTTGTCTTGTAAAGGTGACAGAAGGGTGCACTGGAGGTTACTAACAAAAGGAAAAACACAGCTTAAGAGCTCACATACTCAAGCCTGGGCAGTTTAATTTTAGGTTTGGTTTTGGTCTCTTTTGTGTTAAAAACTGCCTCTACCTTCTTATCACTCTGTTCAGTTCCTCAAGACACATCTGTCTAAAGACTTTATATTCTTATTTATCCTTTTGCCATCCAACTTTACTTACCCCATGTTTACCTCTCCTGCCAAGAACTTAGACTGTGGGAATTAAAAATGGCCATGAAACAGGACTGAAATCATACAGGCCCTTTCCTGCAACGCACTTGGGAGAGGTGAAGCTGGTACTTGCGTGATGGGTCTGACTTTAAATGTGGGCATCTGTTGATTCAGGAGTTCCTCTGGGGATGAAGCAAAAACACAAAATAAGATTTTTAAAAACACAAAACAAAACAAACACACACAAAACCTTCATCTGAAAAATGTGCAAACTTTAGTGAAAGCATAAGAAGTTTAGTTTTTAGAGTCAATAGCCTAATAATAATGTTTGGAGAGACTTGCTGTTGTGGCAAAAATAATGTGGTGTCCTTGTGTACATTTAAATGCAAGTGTTTACTTTTAACTGTAATTTTCCCATTATATAAAGGGGAATGCCAGTGCTTTGTACTCACTACAAACCATGTAAAGAGAAAGAAAAAAGTGTAGTCATCAGAACAAGTAAAGGCAGTTTCTCTTTACACTGTTTATTGCAGCTTGTTTTTTTTTTTTCTTTTTCTTCCTTCCCCTTGCTCTTTGATAAGAATCCCAATGGGAGAGCATAGCTTTTACTGTCTGTAGTCTAGGCCAAGGACAAAAGGGGTGAATATTATAGTGCTGTTGCTTGTGTGCCCATCTCTTCAGCTTGTAACTGAACTCGTAAGTTATCTCATCTGAGTCCACTTTTGAACCATTATTGAGTTGTTTCCTCTGGTGTAGACTACTTTTTAGCATGAATAAGGGCTGCTTGTTCCAACCTAGTTGCAGATTGACATCTTGGTGCTAGCTGACCCACCTTTTCATTCTTCTTCTTTTCTTCTCTTTTTTTTATACCATCAGCATCATAAGTAGTTGTTTCATATAGCCTCATCTCCTTGTTGGTAGAAATCATAGAGGCAAACCTTCGATGTGTTACTCTGTCTCATTATAGCAACCTCAGCACGTTACACAGTGGCAGACTGATACCTTGCTCCTATCACACAGGAGCATCAGTACTGCAGAACTTAGTTTGGCAGGCCATCACAATAAAACACCTAGATATATAAACGCTTTAGTTTGCAAAGATGGTTAAAACCAGAATGTAACTGAGCACTTAAAGCTCAGTATGTAATGTGTTTACAGTCCAGCAAATCTAATTGCCTTCATTTTATAATTTGGAAATGGAAGCACAGAGGGAAAAATGGTGCATCTATACTGATGTTAAGTCTCCTCCATCATCACAGTTGCAGGATTAGTCATCTTCATGCATTACAATATTTTGTAGCCTATGTCAAAGACACCCTCATTATGCTGTTAGTTTGTGTCAGTTGTCCAAGCAGTTGTCTTTTGGCTTGTCTTCCCTTCTAGAATTCTTTCTTTCAGTAAGTGGAGAAAGGAGGTGGAGCTGCAGAAGGACAAGGAGCTGGGAACAAGGAATTACTGACCTGGTAAAGAGAAAGAAGGCAGTATATCATCTTCGTGAAGATCAACATACATTTTGGGGTTGAAGTCGAGAGCTTCCAGTGGTTCACATAAAGAGGTGATGGCAGAGAAAGCTGGTGATTCTGGAAGGGGGTTGATGGCAGTTGTCAGCATAGCCATGACCTAAGTGACTCACCCAGAGTACTGCAGCAGTTTCATGACAAAGAGAATTGAACCCGTTTTCCAAGTATGTAGTGGCATGTCAGTACACATTTGTGTGTGAATTTGTGCAGCATATCTATACTTAGCTTTTGTGTTGCTGAATATTATATTTAACTTGATTAAATGAGTGTGTATTCTTTAATTTTAGAACCCAGTGCATCAGGCAGATGACTTAAACCTGGAGATGAAGCATGTTTTCGAGGGGATCTTTAGCCCAGGCACAATTTGCTTTGTATCAATAAAGATTTCAACCAAACAGGCAATGGAAAGTTCCTTTATTAGGAAGGAAAGTCACCTTCCTCTTTCAAATGGGTACAGTTGATTTGTGGCACAGTGAGCCAAACAAACTTGTAGTCTATCATGGAAACAGTAGAACCCTTTCAAGGTAAGCCAGGCAGTTCTGCAGACACTGGCAAGGGCAGCCCTGATAAATAGTCAGGACTGTCGGTTAATATTGGAATCTTGCACCCAGCCTTTAACTAAATGAGGACTTCCATGGGACTCAAGGTGATGGAGGAGTTTTGTGACTGTGGAACAAAACATTGTAGATTAACATTACTCAGTTCTTCATGGGGCAATTTTCTTATGTGTTCATTTGCATTTAAAATTGGAGTTCAAAATAAGGCTTTTAGAAACTTTTAATTTCTATTTAATTATGAGAATTTAACTTCGGGGTCTCTATCTGATTTAAAAGAATAATTAAAATTAAGTATGGCTGGAGTGATTTTTCACAGTTTTTCTGCCTGTCCTTTAGGACTTAAAGTAATAGTAAATTATTTGTGGCTGGGGGTGATCTATATGTAAATTCCATTAAGAATGGAATTTTGTTATAGAGAAATTCAGATTATGAAAATGACATTGCTGCCTTGAACGTCAGTAGCTAATAAATGCATTGGTTGTTACCATTACTTCTCCTAATGTCCTCAATTAAAATGATTTAAAATAGTACAATAGATAAGCAAGATCAATTAATTTTATAAGATGATCAAAGGAATGTAGTTCTGCATTGTAAACGCTCCAAATGTGATAATGGCTTTATCAGGCGGGAAAATAATTTGAAGTAGCTTAAACCTTATTCATTTTAGCTCAAGGGGCTTTTATTTGTAGCTAATCAAATGGCCTTTTGTATTTGCTAAGGTAGAATTTTCAGATCTGTGCATTAATTTTACAGAGTAAATTTCAGACATTTTTGAAAGTAGCCAAAAAAATTCTCAGAGGGCTATGATTACAGGATCCCATATAATCAAAGACAACTTGATTATATTGATGTTCCTAAACAGGACTAAGTTGTTTGCATTTGCAATTTTTTAGAACATTATTTTTAGATTGCTTTACTGCATCAGAAGTTATTTTATCAAGCTGTAGATAGCATCAGTTAGGACACTGTGCCCAGGTTTAACTTCTCTGTGACTGATTTGCATAAATGGTTAATTATATGGAATTTCTCAGGTATTTCATGTGAAGTCTGTAGTTTTGGAAATGAAATATCTGGACAGTATGATGAGAACACATTTGCTGATGACACATCTAAAGGTGGTTTTGAAACCGAAGATGAGGGAAGTGTCATGCTGGTTAACTTAAGGAGGAGAGAGGTTCACAATCCTGGGAGATTCCTCCTTTGGTTCTTAATGACCATCTGTTTGCTGTTAGTCAGATCACTTTGTCCCCAGCATGCCTCATCTTACCCACTTGAAAAAATTTTGACTAAAAGAATGTGCATGAGAGATATAAGAAAAATATAATTAGATCATCTAAGGCACCAAGAAGCACTAGAAGATGACAACAGGCAGTCTTCATCTTCCTGTGTTTGGATACTGTGGAGTCTTGCCTTATAAACACTTGTTGAGAAGACTCCAATGGAAATATTTTGGCCACTCTGTCACCTGTGTAACAGTAATCCTTAATACTGTGTCACCCATCCAGATTTCATCAAGGGTGGTCAAGCACTGGAACAGGCTGCCCAGGGAAGCAGTGACAGTATTTAAAAGACATGTAGGCCTGGCACTTAGGGATATGGTTAATGGTGGACTTGGCAGCATTAGGTTTATGGTTGGACTCAATGATCTTACGGGTCTTTTCCAACCTAAATGATTCCATGATCTTTGTACTGTCTGATTTCCTGATGTCTGATAAAAGGCCCTAGAGGGGAGCAAATCAGGTCTATGCAGTGGAAGCAATGCTTTCTCTTCGTGGGATGTAGATATGGGAAACATCTAAGGAGAGAGAGGCAGCCTGTTCTGCAGTCTGTTAGAGGATGTTTTTCATTTCGATAATTTGCATTTCAGAATCCTGCTGAATGCATGGGCTGTGCTTTGATATGTGTCATATTTTTCAGTTGTCTAAATGGGTTTCATGCATGTTTGGCAACTGCATTCTCTCATCTCTAGATTAGCCTGTGATAAAATGGTCTGAAAATATTTACATGGATTAAACAAACAAAGAAACAAAAAAAAATCACTAAAAACAAGCCCAACAACAACAAAAATGTAAAACCATCCAGTGTCCTCTCTGGACTGTAGAAAGAGAAGTAGGAGATGGTGGTTGGGAAAGAACACAGATCAAATGGCACAATAAAGCCATGGCATGGGGGGCAAAACAGGGTCAGAGGGAAATGTGGGATGGAGAATGAGGGACAGTGGTGTAGGGGAATGAGGCTATAGAGAAAGTATATCCTCATAGTGCCAGGAAAGAGGGAAGAGAATGACAGAGGTGGTGTGAAATAAGAAAAGGAAGAGGAGCACAGAACGTGAGTCCACACATGAAACTCCTGGCAGGAGGGTTGTAAGGAGAAGATATGTTGAGATGGTTGCTGAGAACAGAAGTAATCATATATGCATTCTATTACGAAAAGAAAAAATGTGCAATTTTAAAAAAATAATATTTTTTTATTTTGGATCTACTTCTGAAATACAGTGGATATAAAAGAGCTTTATCTATAAAAGTAGAATAATTATATTAAAAGGAAGTAGAGGCTTCCAAAGAAGTGAGAGGAGCTCTTCCCAGAGCCAAGAATAAAATTCATATCTCAAACTTCAGGATGAGAAGACTGAAAGAAAGCTTGAAAGCCATAACATGATGTAATCCCTTCCTCTATGTAATCACCTCCTCTATTGGTGACAGAGTTCCATCTGAACCTCATGTTGGTTTCTTATGCCCCACCCCCCTTCACTGGCAGCTATTTCAGGATCTCACAGCTTTACTGCTTAACGACCTTTTTCTAATTTCCAATTTCCTGGGATTTCTAATTGCTGATTTGTACTCGGTGCATTCAATTAAGTGATTCTTTTTCATCCCCAGAGCCTTATTTCTGCTTACCCGTCCCTCCCCACTGGTATTTACAGCCCTTATCCACCCTGCTTTGTTTTGGTAGGCTAAAAAAGGCAAACCTTGTTCTTCTCCTCTGACTTTGGGCTCCTTTCTTGATCTTCTTCAGCTGTTCTAGTTGGAGCCCACCTCTAAAGACCATGATTGACCAGATCAGCATTCAGTGTTGCCGTTGAGATTCTGCTGTGCCCTGTATATCGAGATCTGTACTTTGATATCTCTGTCAGAGGTACCTTTCTTTATACAGCATAGAATCGTGTTTCTAATCTAAGGAACTCTCGTGCTGCTTCATCTTTCACCTTGATGTGGTTAGCAGGAATGTTTATGCAAGCTGTGATGTGCATACACATCATAAAAGCTTTATAAAACTGTGTTCTTAATTTTTTTATAATCACAATTAGATATGGTGGCTATAAATGCTTTCTGGAGTTATCAAACAAACATAAAGTGTTATTGGTGCAATCTTTTTCTCTTTCTTAATATCACTGTAATTTTCCCAAAATTCATAGCTTGCAAAATAATTTTGGGCAGTGGCTGAAGAGACAGAAGCTATATTCTGAGGATACAGTGAGTGTAGAATTGATTTCCAATGAGGAAAACCTCTGGTTGGGCTCTCAGTCTCCCTACTGAAGCAAGATGTAATTTTGAACATGGTTTCATGTGCTTATGTTGCCCTGGACTGTGGTTAGGTAGCCAGTCATCTACAGTTATACTGGGACTTTGTTTGTTTTTCATTCCTTCTGGGTGGGGTCTTGCCATATTTCATCTGAAAGCCATAATGGACAAAGTGCTGGAAGCACTTTCTGTGCCTCTTCATGCAATGCTTCAGTTAAAGTATTCTCAATTTTAAGTTGTTTTTTTTCTAGTGATGCTCCTTAATGAGTAATTGATGGTTTTACTTGTGTTTATATTTCTCATCTATAATATTTTGCAGTTGTCTTCAAGTTTATGTGCACATTTTCTATACTTCTATTTTTGTTATTGAACAAAATACCGTCCCAAATATGTGCTCCCTTACTTCTTAAAATGAGAAGGTATCATTTTGGTATGCAGGTCAAAGGAAGGGAGAAATGTAGGTGAAATGAAGATAAAATATGGTGAGATAGGAAAAATATTCATTGGTGCAGCACAGAAAGTATACAAGTCTTGAGGAATGGGCTAAACGGGATTTTGCATTTCCAGTTTGTCGAAAGAGAAAAATCTTGGTTTTCCTGTAGCTCCCCAGGTTATTACTATAACCTATATGCCAGTTAAGGGTCACAGACAAACCAATACATATATGGGAAAAAGGTGTATCTGTATTTTTAAGTGGATACACGAGGATATATGGTAAATAAAACAATTCAAGAGAAATACTTCTTAATACTGAATTGTCTTTGTAAGCTGCCTGACAAATTATCTTCATAACGCAGCCTAGCAAGTATTAAAATTTAGATCAAGAGGAGGAGGTATTGTATTGAAATTGTTGTTTGCTACGTGTGCTTGCATTCAAATTAAGCCCTTTAATACAATGACCAAATGAAATAAGCTTGGGTCAGTCACACAACTCCAGTATGTGTTTGAGCTGAAATACTGCACTTCATCTGCAGTGTAATTCCATTTGTGCTATTACATAATTAAATTGAGACTTGAATCACGCGTTTTAAAAGATTATGTGACCATATGCAGCTTGAACAAGGGCCAACTTTTGAAATAGTGCTCTTTTTATGATGCCTTTCTGTTAGGTTTGTTGAAGGCTGGAGATTTTGTTGAGGGTTTTTTGTGGGGAGATTGTGTGTTTTGTGTCTTGTCTCTTTCTTTTTTTTTTTTTTTTTAAATCAGATCTGAATGTAGCCAGCAGTTAATGAATTGATATGATCTAAGCCTGGAGTACTTCTTTATATAATCCAAAATCAGTTTTGGGAAAGGCAGAAAAAAACCTCCCAAAAAACTCCTGTGAAGTCCGAAATGTGTAAAGCATGAAAAAATTACGTCCCCACTCATATGGGAATGTAAACTAAAACTGCAGAACGTGTTTTTATCAAATCATACTCTTAATTAGGTTTTAGCAGAATGCATTATAAGCAAGGTTTTGTTGAATAATTTAATTATGAAACAGTACACCTGATTTTTAAACTAAGCCAAATGATACTGCATGAGATAATCAGGCAGCATGAACAACTGACTTTTACATACTTCTGTAAAGACAAGTGCTTTTGGGGAAGAAAAATTAATACCTCCCTTTTTTATTCAAACTTTCTGGAGTGGCCTGGCATGGTAAATTGTGACACCCGACACATGGGAAGCAAGTCTGATACAACTCGGAGCTGGGTGGTGAAGTTAAACTGTTGCCACAAGAAATTGCAATAGAAGAATTGTAGTTGATGGTGAAGATTCCTTGAATTCAGGTTATTTTTGTTAATTCACTGTTCTGAGTTCATGAGGTTTCAGTGCTACCTAATTTGAGGCTGAACTCTAGCCTGTATTATCGCTTGTAACCCAAACCCTGAGCTCTACCTGAAACCTGATCCAGCTCCAAACACTGCTTCTACAGACCTTTATCAAAGTAAGAATAGAGGTGGTGGTGTTTATGAGGCTTTTGAGACAGACTCAGTGAGAAGCTGGAGCACATCACCCCATAATAATATACTAACAGAAGTCGGTGTTGCTGAGTTTTTTTTTTTTTTTTTTTTTTGGCTAGAGAATACTTTCAACCAGGTGTGTCTGTATTCCCAAGCATGCTCAGCTAGTACTGGGGTTTGTAATGCTTTAATATAACTAAATATATGCCCAAATCATGGGGCACAATCAGGGTGGAACAGATGATACTACAGCTTCTGGGAGAAAAGAATCTTGCTTTGGATTTCCACTACTGCTGTGTCCAATGAATACCAAGAGCACTGGTCAATTTAACAACTTGCAATTTGATAGATATAAAAATGAAAGATACAATGAAGGAAGGTTCTATTCTGCATTTCATTTTTGCTATAAATATTACCCTAAGTCTGCAGAGGTTCATACAATAGCATTTGACCAGAATCTGAGAAGGTTAGGAGACAGTACGTGGGGGTGGGGGTATGACGCCACCTTTCTTTGTGGGGCTGCTTATTCTTGACCCTGTAATATCACAGTTATGGAAATGTCTTTCATTATTTTCTCATGTCCTGCATAGGTATCCTGTAGACTTTGATCAACTGTGTTGTTCCACCTGCCAGGATGCTTTCTTACCTTATGCAGAAATGCATTACTAGTGGTGGGGTGTATGCTTAGTTTAAATATTTTAAAGTTTCTTGAAATGAAAAATAATACATGAGCAAAACAGTACAATGTATTATATTTTTCATTTCAAAAACCAAGATTGTTACCAGTAATCTTCATGTTGGCAAGAGGGAAGTTCTCCACTGTTCAGAGAAATCTTGTATTTGCATGTGGCCTTAGTTGAGCTGTACAAAAATGCAGTTCCACAGTTCCTCTATTTATTGTCTATATGCTGCTTCATTTAATGGCCCTCACATGGCATTTATAGGATTTATGTTTATCTTAAATACAGGGACAGCTCTGCAGGTCATGGTATCCAAGCTAGTCAGGTAGCATTTGCCATTATCTTCATGGAGGTCCTGTAAGGAAGGGAATGACTCTTCCCACGGGTGCAGTGCAATCCCAATGGGAACAAACCAGCCTGGCAGCTGCGATGTGGGAACATGCATGAGGGGACAGGAGCCCCAGGTATGGTGTGGTTAGGAATAGAAAACTGAAGGGAGTCATCCTGGATTCTTTCTACATAACCTCAGGTGCTTCACTGAAGTACATATTAAGAAGCTAAACCTCCTTGGTACTTTCACTAATCAATGGAGAAAACCAGGCATGACTTCAGGAAGGGGACAGGGTCTAACCTTTGGGTGACTGAATCACCCTCTTGGTCCATCCCTCTTGCTCCCCTTGATGTCCAGAAGAGCTGCCCTGCTGAATCACCACAGCTACATGTCTGCAGTTAGAATGGAGGTGTCCCCTGTGCCAAGGGTTCGTTTCTAGAATAGTCAAGGATGTTTGAGTTCAAGGCAGAAATTGAAACATGCCTTTCCCTGTCCTTGATTTAATGAGACACCTCGTTTCTTGGTACAGTCTCATTTTGTCATGCATCAATTTCTTGATTTGGTTTTCCTGGTTTTATTAGTTTAGAGCTCTAGGAGAAGATTGCTACTTTTTTTATAGCAAAATATTCACCCTTTTGAGGAAAGCGAAGTGGCCAGCCTATTGATCTCAGAAAACCTGAGGTGATATAGGGGGACAGTTTCATGTGAGTGTCAAAGTTCTCCTCCCAAAAGCTGCTGTAAATTCCTGTTTGCTGAAGGTCTGCTCTGAACTTGTTCACTTTTAGAATGAAAAACAGATTGGAGAAGCATTGAATAGTATGAGTATCAGTCTTTGGTCTTAGCATCTGGAGACTTCAGTGCTATTATTATTCTCTATTTTAAGCTGTGTACATTTTGCAGTGGTAGTGTTACTTGAAAAATGTATTATCCTTGATTTGTTAAAGACTGCATTTGGAAGAAAGAGGTAAAAAATAACTTTTTTTTCCATTTGAGTGAATGTTAGAAATGCAGAAAGATGGCTAAAAATCATTTCATGTGCTTGGTATACCTATTCATGGATGGCAGTGGGGTGTGCACAAGAGTAGTAGTTATTGTTGCAAGGCTTGGGTCTTCTTCCAGTTTCTACTGAAACTTTAGCTTTTCTACCATTTTTTTTAATGGATTGGTTTCCATAATTTGATTTCATGAAACTTAATTGATTAAGTGATTACTATTACTGCTTGCAGCTTAAATCTCTTCCAGTGGATGTTTTTTAAAGTGACTATAGAGTCTGATGAGCCATTCTGTACTATGCAGAAGGAATGATATGTTCATGAATAAAACAAGACAGCATATCACTGAAAATTGGAATATATTTGGTGTAGTTATATATTTAATCTTACTACAAGAAAAGTAAGAAGCCTTCATTGTTATGGCTGGAATGAGTATTAATTTACTTTTATATACAAGTAAAAAGCTTTGTACTAGTAGTGTACAGACAAGATGAACTATTTGTATTCTAGGACTTCGAATTGGCATCACTGATTGATTATCATGCTGCTTTCTAGAGCACTGATACTCTCTAAACTAGGGACCCAGCTGATACTGCAGATGAAGCAATAGCCGGGCTGAGTTCACAGCCGCAAAGTTTTGCTGCACAAAATTTCTACCCCCAGCAGAGAAGGCAAATGATGAGGTGGTAGAAGTTTAATTGCTAATGTTTTTTCCTAAAAAGACACTTCCCTAATAAATCAAAAGTCAGTACCATATACTTGCTACAAATACTATGAGCCCATATTTATTTCTAATTCACCTGTCCTTTCTCTCTTGAGCAGATGGGTCAAAGAAAGTCTCCTAACTTAAAATGCTTTGGTTATTCCTAGAATGCCATCCTGTTCTGGTTCAGCTGTTGGTTTGTGTGTTGTTTCTGCTTAATCTGGAACAACATTTTAAAAAGTTCAATTACATTTTCATTACCTTTTTTCAAGGTTGCCCTTGTGTGCATATGATTGTGTTAAGCATCTTATAAAACTGGTGCACACTTAAGTGTTGTACTCTAGCCTATTCTGAAAGTTTCATAGCTGCATTTTCAACATTATGCATCACATTAAATACAGAAAACCACCACATTTTTCCAAGCTTTAGAAGGGCTAGTTAGGTTTCAGAGGTTTATCTAGTCATTACTGGTCTTTAAATACAGTGATCATCATAAACGCCTCTGTTTCCATTTACTCTGCAGAGGTCAAAAGATGAGGTTGGTTTATGAGCTTATTCTGCCATGTGTCACTATCGGCAGCACAATAGAACAGCAGGATGGAGAGGCAGCTCTCACCTCTCCATTTATTACTCTTGTCAACTTGGAAAGGATTTTTTACCTTGTGAAAGGCCCATCAGCAATGAATCAGTGAAGTGAAGACGACAGTTGATTTGTGAATTCAGATTATATAAAGTGACTAGGCTTCAGTGGACTGTGTAGATAAAGCAACTGTCATGATAAGGTGGCATGTGCAATTCCACAAAACCAAATTTATTGCACATTTGAGGAAATCATCCTATTTTAAAATGCCATAAATTTGAAATTGAATATAAGTTATACCCTTGAATTTTGATTTATATTTTGAATATTTTTAATGTGATGCTAAGTAGCATAAATTCAATGCTAGGAGTTTATGCATTCCTTTTTTAAGGGTCATTTTGACTTTTCTTCTGGGTATGTTATCACATTCCCGATATTTTATTCCAAGCAGAAAGATAATTTTATATTATATTTAAACTTAACAAACATCAGCAAAGATTAAACTATGATGTCTAGAATATTACAGAAAAAGTTTATGGAGAAAGGAGACCACAATTTTCCTCTTATATACACACAGGCACTTATTAGTAGCAAATGCTGTGTGTGTTGTCAATATGTATTTCCAGATCATTAGCGATATAAATGCCTCTCAGGTGTTTAAGAGAGGAAAGTGAGGCCTAACAGCACTCATTCATTTGACCTTTTCTGTGGTGTTGATCCTTAGTACTCATAAGGCTTTTCTTTGCTTACAATTGCAGATTCCTTCAGCACTCCCACTCTCTAAACTGTTGGGATTTGGGAGTGGCATCTCACACTCCACATCATGAGACTTTTCAGTGGTGTTGCAAAACTTGGAGGTTTTGTAGAACAGTGTTTTGTTTGGGATGGAACGTATGTATGGACCTGCACAGTCTGATGCCACTTAAAGGAGAAAAGGTCCTGGCACAAGACATAAGAATATATTGTGAATAACCACCCTCTTCTTGGTGGATATACAAAGTACTGTGGAATATCCATTACACGTTTTAAGAGCTGCCAAATGCTGTAGGATTAGGCGAGGAATAAGCAGTCTTCTCAAAATATTTCACGACAGTTTTACATTAAAAGGAGTTTTAGGTTAAGAACATAACACCTGCTGGACTGGATCAGATTTGGATGGTCTCTCTGACATTGGTCTGTACCAGATGCTTACAGAAAGGTGCAAAGAAACCTACACTGGACAGCTATGGAAAAGTGTCAATTGGGGGATTTTCTCCCTAAACCAATGCATCTAGCAACTGGCTTATGCCCTCAAGTCTGACTTTTAGTATCACTTATAAATGTCTTTTTCCTTTCTGGTATAACTGTGGATGTTCTTATTATTCACATAAATGTCTAAGCCTTTTTGAATCCTGCTAAGCTCTTGGCTTTAATAATACCTTGTGACAATGAGTTCCACATGTAAATTTGGTAGTATATAAAAAATACATTTCAGTATAGATTTGCTGCCTTTAATTTCACTGGGCACTTTTTTCAAAGGTTGCAGCTTTTAAAAAACCCAAACCTTCAGAAGGCACACACAGCTACAATAATGACTTTAATATGTTTCATTATTTATTTTTCTTCTTGCTTTAAAGTCACGAAACAAGGAAGTTCACAGGGTCTACAGGCCATCTTAAGACAGACCCTTATTCTCTTACAACACATCTGGGCCTATAATGTCACTTCAGAGAGACGCCTCCTCTCATATCCCAGTCCTGCAGAGTTTAGCAGAAAGTTTCTGCCTCAGCTCTGCCTGTTTTGTTGATTATTAAATTTTAGGTTTCAGCCTGGACTTTAGAAAGCAGCATACTTCAAAGAATTGTTGGTTTGCATAAGCGTCCACATGTTTGGACACTTACCAAACATATGGGTTTCTCTGAATCGCCTCTGCTCATAAAATGAGATGGACATCTTAAGCAATCAGATTTTTCCTCTGATATTCTTAATATCAGCAAGTTATAATCTTTAGGCAAATGAAAAGATCAGTTTAAGAGTGGGTGTTGTTTACCTGACAGCTTATTTGACAGAGGTTTTTATTTAATTATTAGATTGGTCTCTTACAGGTTAACTATATACTGGCAAAGATGTGACTTGTCATATTTTATTTCTGTATCATTTGGATGCCTGTGAATCTGAAAATGAGTTCTTTGGAGAGAACTTCTTGGGAGCTATTGCAGCCAGAAATCCCTCCTGGCATGCACCAGGTCTACATTTCCTAAGTATGTTCTAGGCAGAGCTGGGCTCTCTGATGTGGTACAGGCTTCTGACCTTTCAAACGAGGCACTGCTTCCACAGGTTTCCAGACTCCAGATGGCAATAAAACCTGAGGTAAAATTCTAACTCCACAGTTTAAAAGAAACATGCAAACTGCCTTCTAATTCCTCTATGGTACCTATGGAAGCACTTAGAAAAAAGACCACAGTGCCCCCAAATCTCTGTGCCTTGCGGCCTTTTTTCTTGTGTGATATCACCAGCTGGCAGAGATCTGGCTATCTGCTGTGGGTCGGTGTTTTGGTTGCTTTCATGCCCGGGATGGATCCTCCCTTCAGCATCCCCATGCTCCGCCTATAACTGCACATGCTGGAGAACTGCAGCACAGGAACAGAAGTATGGGTTAGAAGGCTGATCCAGAAAGAGGCTTCAAATGCTAGAATAACAACACTAATAATCCACAGGACTATGAGTTTTCTGTTACTTAGATGCAAGGGCACAATTTAACTGGAAAGGAGGAATGTAGCATGAGTTAGAATCCCTAATACTAGATCCAGGAGTTTCAGGTTATCTGAAAATAGCAAATCCGTATGTCAGATTAATCTGGATTCTGTTGCATGGATTGCTTACTATATTTGCTAGGCTGTAATGAGTACCAGGGAGACCATCATTTGCATGGTTTTGAAAAGCAAAAAGTACAAGATTCATAAAGATCTTCATATAAACTGTTGTGAGAATTTGGAAATTTACAAAGCAAGTCAGCTCTTTTTACTATTTTCACTGGTTTTAAACTAAATGGGAGAGAGGAAAGATGGAGAAGACTAATCTGCTTTATGAAGGGTAGTCTATAAAGTCAAAGCATGCAAAAGTACGAGTACTGCAAAGAGCATAGCATCCTTCCATGTTTATTACTTGTGTTTGTAGCACTTAGGTTCTTTCTCTCTGAAACACAACAGCAATTGCACCGTGCACTGTACGAGGGACCACAAAGCTGCTCTTTGCCCCCAGAGGTTTACATCTGAAATGGCACAGAGGCAGCGTGGGGTGGCAAGGAAAATGTAACTGTAGTGGTTAGGCTAAAAAGCTGGAAAGTAATTTTTCTCTTCCTGTTGGCATTTTGACAAATCACTTCACAAAAATCTCTGTTTCTTCAAACAAAGCGTGTCTGTTTTTTCTTTCCTTTAAATCTCATCTTGTGTTAGAAGTGCTCTTCAGCTGAAATGCAGTCCTGTGCTGGAGAGGATAGATAGGGCAGCGGGCTGGATGTTGCCACTAGAAGGTAGGTAAATGAGAAAACACTTGTGCTTCTCTTTTTAGGGGCTGGCAGCTTTGTAAACTAGCTTTCATGTGAATATCAGAAACTTTATTGCCTTGACTTGGGTGACCTCATCTACTAGAATGAAGTCATTCATCGAGCCAAGAAAGACAAACCTTCGTTCCAGAGAATTAATCAAGTCCATCAAGTGCTCTGCTTACATCTTATCTCCAACCAGTGAGAGAGCAAGCAGTTAAAAACTTGACAGCCACCAGATAGCCTCCTGTTCTTCATGTTATGCTAACATCAAAAAGGAGCAAAGAGGCTTCCAAAAGCTCAAACTTGCTACTGGATAAGCACAGCTTGACATAATTTCTGACTTGGGGATTACATTGTTTCAAATCAAGGTATTTCTTCGAGAACAAAAACATGGCATTCCAGTGAACTTTAGCTTTTTTAAAAAAAAACTATTAACTCTGCCAGATAGGAATGCTGAGCACATAATTGCTCACCCTGCCTTTTCATCCCAAGCTATCGCAGAACCCATAAACATTCCAATTAGGCAGCCAATTAAAATGAGAAAGAGCCCTCCTGAATTATACAGCAGTTGGAGGCTGTTCTGCCTTTCTAGTTGTCAGCCAGTGAAAGGTTTTTATTGCATTTGAACTGAAGGAGGTGAAAGAATTAAGTGAAACAGTGATGTTTGAAAGGCCCATGTGAAGGGGCAGAGCAGTGATAATAGTTCTAAGCACTAGTGACAGGGAGCCATTAGTAAGCTATGAAAAGCTTTGTTATGCTAAGAGATGGACATTATAAAAGGTAGAAGAAAGCAGTAACTTATAAATAAAAAAAAAACCTTAATTTTGTTATTTTATTACTGTTATGGCAGGGACTGTATAATTTTTAAATCTGCTTATTTCACACGATGTGGGTTTGGCTTTTCTTAGGGGTTATTTTTCAGCTAAGCTAATGCTCGCCATCCTATTTCCAAAGTGTGTGGTGCGGAATTTTTTTCAGAGTAGATTACTTTGTGCCAAAATGGGATCCATTAAGATATCAGATAGTGATGATACGACACAGAGATTCAAAGCCAGAGAAGGCAAAGGGAAAAGCTAAATGTTTTGGATGATATGTTGCAAAGATGGATCATAGCATAAAACTTTCCCTTTCTTATTCCCCATGAGGAGGCATAGAATCTTACTAGTTCTGTTTATGCACCATAAAAGTCATCCTTGCTTTGCTGGTTTATGCCCTTGATTACATCGTTCTTGACCTTTGGGTGATGGCCAAAGCAGTTCCATACACCCTAAACTACTGGTGTGAATTTACCAGCAAGCTTATTTTTTCTGAGACATACCCTACACCAAATCAGAGGGAAAGATCTGTTTTTTCCTGATACCACCTCACTGTGTAAATTTCCCTGCCTTTGCACTTATTCTTCACCTGGTAAATGCTTTTGGTGAGGTTTCACTCCATCAGCAGGACAATCATGGTTCTATAAGGAGGAACTGAGAGATGTGTGAAGGGGTAGTATGTGAGTTGGTCCTTCCTTTGCCTCTGACATGTCTGAACAAAACTGTGCTAGACCAAGTAATTTGTATTTTCCTTAGAGCAGAAACAACTTACTCTATATTCTTCTGAGCTTGAATGTACTTATGTTGTTTAACCTGAAACAGTTTCCCCTATATGTCTATTTAGTGGCAGATAATGTCAATTGATACCACACTTTTTTTTCTTTTTAATGTCACTTCTATGTCCTATGCTTAGTTTTCCAGTCAAGTTTCATCTCTCTGACCCCTCTTCATCTCCTCTCTTATCCATAGTGCTTTCTGTCTCAGCTTCTGTTCCTTCTTGCATGCCTGCCCATCCCTTGCTTCCATTTTCCCCATATTTTCTGATTTCTCTGTTAATATTTGCTATTCAGCCATTGTCTGTATAAGAGACCCTGTACTGCAGCGCTCAGTTGGGTTTACTGCCTCCTCATCACTTACACCTTCGGTTTCCTATTTGTCACCAATCTGTCATAATGGGAAAGGGTCTGCTGATTCACCTTTAGTTTGCAGTGACTGTACGTGACCCTTCTCCAGAGCAGTGGCTACCTCCAGAGCTGGCTGACCAGCATGCCAACCCATAGTGGGATCATGGCCCCAGGGCAGGAAGGATGCTGGTGATGGTCAGATATGTCTGACTGAAGAGAACAAGAAATAGCAGTAAGGACTTCAAAGGTTGGAGACTGGGTAAGCACTGGAGCCATGAAACTATGAAATGTATACATCCTACAGCTTTTCCATATGCAGAATATTTTATGTATTAGAACTATGTTTTCTGGCAGCTTGGAAAATATGACTTTTTCTCACAGAGACAGCTTTATATGTTGAAAGAGCATAAAAAGCAGGAATCATTCTGTGCATAACATGTCCTAAAGCTTATATGTGTTTTCCAACTTGGATTATTGTTTGCATCTCATCA
This sequence comes from Athene cunicularia, assembly GCF_003259725.1. NCBI lineage: Eukaryota > Metazoa > Chordata > Aves > Strigiformes > Strigidae > Athene > Athene cunicularia. The sequence continues at coordinate 15,715,979 of NW_020799113.1, read as the reverse complement.
AAACAGGGCGCAAGGAATCTGGGTGATATTTTATAGTATCTGTGGTGCAGAAGGTCATACTAGGTCTACCAATCACTTATGGCATGTGCATCTGTGTAAGACATTTAGTTTTCATACTAAAACATGGCATCATTCATTTTGCTTTGTTTTCTTTTTTTGCCAAGTTACTATATGTACAGCAATATGTCTGGGATGATGGCTGGGCTTTATAGAACTTGCATGTACTGATATCTGAGGAAGAAAGATGGCTTTTACTGTAGGAAGGAATAAAGATGGGCTAGTTTGGGTTGTTCCCGAGTCATGAGTCTCATGTCATTCATCTCTAGAAATTAATTTCTAGTTTGACCCATAACTCCTGGAAGACAACAGAAAAGCTTCCAGTGGTTTCAGTGAAGCTGATGAACATGTCGCAACAACTCTTTGTTGCTTTCTCCCTTCTTTGAGCTGTGGTGAAGAGTGCTCGCAGTATCTTCATGGATAGGCGGTAGTGTATCTGTGTGCAGGCACTATCCGGTGTCATCTGTGAAATGGGAAAAGTGGTGAGTGGCATATCAGCGAGTATCCTGTGCTGCTCCCAGTGAAGTGGGTGTGCATCAGTATGGATGCAGAAACTGGATTTCACTTAAAATAGAAGCTTTTGATTTCAGGAAATTCTCACCTTTGTAAAGGAATAGCAAAAAATTATTTTTAATTGTTAGAAGAGATTCAAACTGACAGCACTTATTGGGTTAAAAAAATGAGTGTTTCTCACACAGGACCCAGAGCAAATGATGTTTGCTAGGCAAGAGATTACCAAGGTGGCCACCACTAGACACTGTACGTACCTGGAGACAAGGACCAACTTCACAACTACCAGCAATTACTTAAAAGAGACCATGGTAGAAGCTACTCAGATCTCTCCTCATGTTCGGAGACAGCAACAGCTGGAAAATTATATTTTTAGTTTCAGGATATAAAATAAATGCGATCCTAGAAAAATACTTGCTTTTTCACTAGGTAGGAAACATGTAGTACAGAAAGCAAACTGGTGACTAGTAGTTATAGCAGAAGCTACAGACAAGAGGACAAATTGAGCTTGAGTTAGGTATCACTGCATAATAAATTGACTTATAATATTGACATCTTATGTGTTATTAAAACAGGCTATTCCTGTCAGCATTCCACTACTTCTGATAGACACGGACAAGTGGGAGAGAGATTCTACTGGGCAAACTGGCAAAATTGGTAGCTTGGAATATAGTTGTGAATTAAGGGCCAGGTAAAAAATAAAAAAGAAGAAAGGGTGACCATACAATAATCATGCTAAAGACTGAGGGTGCATAAAACCAACTGAAGTTGCCAATATCACGTCAGAACCACTGTTTCGCTGGCTTCTGTTTCAAGAGTGAAGTAGGGAACATACCAGCAAAGTCGGGTTTTCAGAGCTCCCCACACAGGCAGCAAGCAGGACTTGTAAAGTGACTGTGGCACTTGATAAACCAATTTATTTTTTTTAATTGTAAAAAAAATCCAGAGGTTAACAAGTGTATTTCTAGAAAGCAATGAAAGGAAGAACCTGAGGAACTGTTTTTTAAGTATGAAGTTGTCTACAAACAGTGATGTTCTTGGAGACACACTTCTATATAGCGTGCTCCGCCTACCTCAGGTCACGTTCCTCAGAGTAGCTTCCATGTTAGATTCCTCAGCACACAGATAGAAATGAAGGAGAAATTAATTTGTGTGCTGCAGGGTGACCTGACTGAGCCACATGCAGTACCTTGGGCATGACCTATGCCCAGTCTTGAGAGCTGATGACATTCCCATATACTTAGATAACATAGAGCCTATGAAATATGGGAGGAAATTCTACTGCGTTGGGAGAAGATCTGAAAACTCTTAATGGAAATGATAATCTGTTGCCAGAAATAAGAGGTCTACTCTGATGATCTCAAGGGGAAGGGCAGGACAGAGTTTCAAGTAAAGAAGAAGGAGACCCAAGATTCCTAAAAAGAAGTGCCAGATTACTCTGGAGGGCCTCAAAGCTCATCATCTGTTCTGGTAAAATACTACTGATCAAGGTGGATAGAATGACGCTAATCCCTGATTGTCAGCTGGTGTATTAATTGCAGTGTCCCAATAAGGAAATACTACAGCATCTTTTTGTTGTTGTTGTTGCATCTCTTGCAGTGTCCTAACTACCCACTCTGTGAATTTTGTATTCCAGCCATGAACAGCAAAATGCACAGGCACAGCCCTATCAGGGTAGTGAATATTACCTGTGCAATTTGCTCCAGGAGATTTAAGGCTCTTGATTTTCTTTTTGCTGATCAGCTTGTGATTTATATCCATATCTTTAAAGCTGTAAGGTAACAGAAACTGCTGTGATGTGGCCTTGCTGCATACATGTGGTCTTTAAACAGAAAAGTATGTGAAGGGTATTTGCATTTTTCTGATTTTTGGACAAAAATGTTCAAATACATTTTAAGTTAATTGCATTCATGTTTCAATTTGGATTTTTGTCTGTAATTAATTTTTAATGGTAGGAAACAAGAAAAATCATCATTATTTTGACTATTTAGTCTTTCTTGTCTCTTAACCCTCTAAATTTACTGCAGAGATAATGGGAAGAAGGGATGACATCACGCATATACAGCTGCCTTTTTAAGTGCCAGGGCCAGAGGAACCACTTATAGTAATTAGGAAATCCTTAAACAAGTGTTTGTGAAGTACTCACTGACCCTCACTGTTTGCTCTTTTTTTTGGCACCACACTCGAAAGGCTTGACCTTGAATAATTATCTACTCACTGACTTTCTATCCTTTCCAGTTACTGGAGCACACAGACTACTGGTTGATTGCTTTATTGTGGTGTGATATTTTCCATATTTTAAAATATAAATAAAATAAAAAGGCCACACTTCCCCTTAATCCAGCAAGAAGCTGAAATACTATACTGAGCCAGGAGTAATTCAGAAGGATCAAAGATAAATTGAGTAATATTTGATTAGCCTTCTATAAAATACTTAAATTGTGTAATTTGCTAGCCTTTTCGCATGCTGTTCTTCAAAACTTCTTTCCATTCATTTTTACTCTTTCCATCTTGTAATTAAGAATCATCCTACAGTATATTTAGCTATATTTGTACCTTTTTTTAACCTTACTTTTTAATGTTTTCAGTTGTAGACCGAGGAAAAAATGAACAGCTCAAAGATAATTGTGAGTAACTTCTGAATATTTTGTTCAACTGATTAAAAATAAGGTCTTCTAAAACTAGAGGATGAAGTGTTAAATATAACATCTTTTGTCTGATCCAGTCAAGTTTTCAACTTGTCATTTACACATTTTAAATTCATCTCCTTATTCAGCCTGCATAGCATTCAGACTTTGGACCACTGGATGCAGAAAACCTTGTTCACTAGTGCAGTGAGCCACTACACCAATTGGTCAAAGTCATTCTTCTCAGAATTATATTAGCTCACATAACAGGATACTATTTTTTTATCAGAAAGGTTATCATATTTTTGTGTGTGATGCAAAAATACATTTGAACATAGGTATAGGGAAAAATTCAAACCAAAAAAAAATACAAACAAAAAATCAGCATTGTGAGTATTTCTTTTTAATAAATTGCATTTGTCTTCTTTCTTCGCTCTATGCTAATTCTTTGGCTAAAATCTATGGTGAAACCCTTGTAGGAAAGAATACATTATTATTTTTCTAAGAAATTTAACTTTAAAATAAACCTTTGCTTTCTTCCTGACTTGTTTTTAATTGCCATTCTACTTCCCATACTACTGAATGAATTTATACCGTTGTCATTTTTTTAAAAAAACCCTATCTTTTAGCCAAATTAAACTGTGTCATACTCGGTATCTTTAAAGGTCTTTCATCTACTCTATTATATATAAGAAGTAGCACCACTGTCAAAAAAATCAACTAATTAAGAATGCAATGCTGAGACATCACCTTAGAGGCAGTGTCTTTTAGGAACAATGCTGCCAACAGAAGGGTCAAGGAACATGACACCAGCTGCTGTCTACATGCCAGTACACTCTCACAGCCCTGCACACTGCTGATTTCTGTTCCATAGCCCATGCAATGACTGCATGGCCTTCACAAACATTAGCAAGATTAAAACTCAAGATATTGTGTTTCTAAACTGCAAGTTTCCACTCCTGGAATTTTGTGAGACATCACTGCAAGTCTTGTATACAGAGTTATATATAATACATATGTAACTCTGTATACAGGCCATGTATTACTGAGAAAATGAAGTGACATATATACTGTGAGGTTCCTAAGGAGTATTGCAGTAAATTCTGAGGAGCCACTGGTACGTTTCCTCGTCTAATCTGATTACTCAATCCAGTGGAAGATGCGCTTGAATCATTCTGAATTATACTTTGTCAAGTCTCAAGACTGACAAAGTGAATCTGACTTACATATGAAAAATGGATAAACCTTTATTCCTAATGGCAGTCTTTCTCAGAGATGATTGTAAATTCCACTTACTTTGCCTTAGAACGCTTGCAACATACCTGAAAACAATTTTTAAAACATTAAACTGTTTGAAATAGAACCAGTTGTCTTGGAAAAAAAAAAAACAAACTTGCCTCATCAAAGAACAAGAAAAACTGTGCTTGACAGAAATTTGGTTAAAGGAAATCTCTGGAGTGCAATCTGAAACTTGCTAAACTTGGGGCAACAGCTTGCCAGGGAGGAGAGCATCAGTGGAGATGGTGGTGTGGTGTGGGGACCACCTGATGGACACAGGAGAGCAGTTAGGAAAAGATCTCCTGCTGTTTGAGGTGATGGTGCAAGGCACAGAGTGAAAGTTTTCACACATGAATCTCTGTGTTTCCACATTCTTTATGTGGTCTTCTAAGTGAAATTTATTAAAGTTTTAAGGTCTCTGAGCTGACAGATCTTTTGGGGACTTTTGTGCATGTGCCTTAGCTTTAAAAATAAACCCTTCAGTAGATGGTATTTTTCTTTCTCTTTTCTTTTTTTTTTTTTTTTTTTTTTTTTTTTTTTTTTTTTTTTATGTTTGTTTAATATATTAGAGACTTGATTTCTATAATGATATAGTTCTGGGGTTTATTTTTTTGCACAAGAGCAACCTTAGCAAACAGTATCCCGCTTAGGGTTTTAAGAACACTGTAACGCTCACACATGAAGACCAAGCAAATAATTCTTCCAGCACATAATAGCTTAATTACAAAATTAAGATTATTTCAATTAAAACTGAAGTCAATCTACTTCTGGGTTTAAAATTACTATTTCATAACATACATCATAATGCATAACAGCTTGGGACGGGAAATGACTAATAGTTTATCCAATTTAATTTGTATCAATGGAAGCTTAACCTTGATGCCTTGGCCATATTTCAGCTAGAGTTAACACCCTTGTTTATATAAAATTGCTGTGAGACGTTCAACAACATGAAGCAGCCAGAACCATTGTTTTAAAACTCATCCCAAGACTGCCTGCCTGGCATGCACCCTCATCACTCCTTGGGACACTGACTCATGGCTGCCACAGCACCCATGCACTGAGTCATCAGCTCTGCTCATAGACACAATTTGGTTGTTCTTTGTCGGACCCCACTCCAAACAGAGAGCTCTGCACGTCTCACCCTGTCAGTCTGATCCTACTGATGGCCTCGGGCATGAGAACAACTTCCTTCCTCAGCCTCTCCCCTTATCTCCTGTGTTTGAAGACCTTTTCTAGGTGCTGAGAGGTGGGACTCAGTGCTTTGCAGTATTAGCCCTGAATGTACTCTTCCCCAGCAAAGGTTCCTATTATAAAGGTTCAGTAAGAGTGTCTCCCGTTCCCTCCTACAGCAGGAGAGCCCATGGTACCACTTCCAGTTGTCTGGAAGTAGAGATCAGCAAAATTGCTGTTATGACATTTTTTTGATGCAAGTTCAGAAGTCTGACTCAACATTAAAGAGGCTTGACTGTTTGCCAGAATACTAATGTAAGTAATTGGAAGAGCTCCTAAGTGGCTTTAAAGTACAAATATTTTTAATTACTCATTGTAAAGATAGAATGTGCGTAAGTGGCATAGAAACAGGATGTTGTGGCATAGAAACTCATGCTCTTTAAAAATAGGGAGGGTTTGAAAATGAATGTTGTTGTGGGGTCCTCTGTGCCCAGAGCAAGCTCATCCTGGGAAGCAGCAGTAACTTTCAGGCCTCTCTGGGTTCATCACAGTTTAGATACTGAGAAAAAAAAAAAAAATCTCCAAATTGGGGGTGGTTTTATATTGTTTTCTTTCCTGCACAGGTTCCTGAGCAAATCAATTAATTTTTTTTGTTGTTTTTAAACAACTAGCAGGGACCCCTCCCACGGACTCCTTGATCCATGACTGGTGCTCAGTCATAGGTGCCAATGTGATGGCAGAGGGTGCTCAGAGCTGGAATGGTTTTCTTTGAGATGACGGTTAAATCCACTGATAAAATTTCACATGACCAATAGACTCTGCCATTCTAGGGCATCAGATTGTACCACTGGGCTGAGTTTACACCTCTGCTAATTTTAGTTTTGCTTTGCTTCTTCAGAAAAGGAAAGAGTATGTAAGAAGAGGAAGTTATAATTAGTTTTAATAGAATAATGTAAAAAAATACAATTTATGATTTGTGATATCACTAGAAGCTGATGTCATCTGCACGTGTTTAAATATACTGTGTCTCTTAAACCTCCAGTATCAAACATTCTCATACTTTCACTGAAATGTTGAGTTGAATGTTTCAGCTTATTAACCATTTGTGTTTATCTACCTTATTCCAGTGTCATTTAACCGTATGTGCAGAGACACACACCCCTCATAGCATGTGCTACTGGAAATGAACAAATTCCTCCTTTTTTATGGATGAATGGATGCTGGATATTTGAGGAGGTCTGGATTTCTCTCAGTCATCCAGCTGCATGTTCTTTTAAATTACTTTGTGCAGCTCCAGCAAAGTGATCCTAGGGTAGACTTGAGGCCGAACTTGATGGCTTTGACTTGCTGACAGCACCTGGCACCATCTCTCCCTCTACCCTGCACCTTGTATGGAGGAAGACACGAGCTGAGGTGTGGGGGCCGCTGACTGCAAAGAGCCGAGTTCTGTGCCAAGAACCGCTGTAACCGGCTGTAAATTACAGCGTGCCTGAAATTACTCTAATTTGTGCCAGGGCGTATCAGCTATTTAAAAGCTCTGTGCACCCACAGCCTCCCTCCTTCCCACCTCCTGGCACCCTGGGCTCTGCTCTGGTTGTAGACAGGATATCTGTCTTCATATGACTGTGTCTTTTCCAGATCATCCCCCTGCTGCTGCTGCTTTCTGTTCTAATTTTATGCAGTTACAGCAGAAGCTGCTGGTTAAGTTGTGTTTTTACAAGGAAGGCCTAAAGCATGTTAAGACTCCACACAAAGGCTGCACACATTTCTTTTAATAAATAGCCCTAAATCATTTGAAACTAAGGTGCAAGAAATGATCCATTAGATGCCTTTGCCCTTTACCACCACCTTTGGGGTGCTGTGGTATTTGAGGGCTGAGCTGGGTAGAGGCTGGGTGGCCCTGCCTGCCCCAGGCTCCGGGGATTGCTGCTGGCCATCCACAAGGATGCTGGGAATTGCCAGGTGGCCCTTTAGCAAGGGACCCACTGGCCAAGGGGTGGAACTGCTTTCTGACCTTGTTTAATTTTTTCAGCCCAGGAGATGAGTTGGTGTTCCTCTTTGAAGTGTTATTTTCACCTGATTTTTTTCTTTAGGTATTTTGTTTTGTTTTGTGGTGGGTTTTTTCCCCATTTACATACAATGTGGCACCAGAGAGCAAGTGGCTTTTGGTAGCTCTTCTGCTCTTTGTCCTAATTGCCCCCAAGCCAGTCCCAGCTGCAGGCTGGTCCCTGCCAGGTCCTGGCACACAGGGCATCCCTGCCATTTATTTTGTATTCCAAACTCAAAAGCGTTTTACACCTCTGAAAATATTCACAAATTTCCATAAAATACGCCAGGCAAAACACTTTCAAGTGTTCCTAGAGAAATTATTATATTTTGTATTTGGCTTATCCTTGTAAAAAGGCCTTTTCCTCCACATATGTGCAGTATCATTGATACAATGTACATTGCATCCCTCATATTAATACTCTGATCAATCACTGCTGACAATACAGTGTCTTTGTGTGAGGGGCTGTAGGACAAATGTTTTAGCTTGTGAGAAGAAAATTGTTAGCATTTGAATAGAGAAGAGAGCAGGGGAAGGATTAATAGCCTACTTTGATGGATTAGAATGTAGGGAAATTGCTCAATATTAATATGAAAATGTTTGTGAATTGGCTGTGTGGGGCTGTCAATGGAAAATGAGGGCCAGTGATTATGTCTCCAAGGCCTTATCAGTTCAGACTTGACTCTCACCAAAGACTTTCACACAAAAGACTGACGAGAGCACTAGAAAATAGCTGAATAAGAGCCGCTACAATAAGCAAACGGTTCAGCCACCAGTGTCATGATGTCAGGTTTTGTGCCCTTTATGTAATATTGTACATCTTTATATTAACATATCTGAATATGGATTTGTAATAAAAGACGCAAATGAAACTACCTGCTGGACACTTTTATTTCTATAATTTTTCCTTATCTCTGAAATATGACTGGAAATGAACTCGGGTTAGTCTTAATAAACAACTGTGTCTAGAAGGGAGATTTCTTTGTGAGCATTAGGTTAAGGGTTTCAAATATGTCTGCGTGTTTATTCTTGTAAAAAAAAAGGACTGTTTGATGGTCCTGAGAGACATTGCAGGAAAACTTGTTTTCTATTACCATAGCTTCAAAACAGATCAAACAGACTGTTTCTTCTGTGTCCTTTGCTCTTAATAAGGTTTTAAATAGAACCCAAATGCAGAAGTATGCCTAGTTATAAAAGTATTTAACATAATTGGTGTATTTCAAGTAACCATACATATTAAATTACACATCCTCTTTTTTTTTATATATTTTATACACACTTTGTCTACCCAGAGGCTGAAATAAAGCCATGTATTACTTGGCTGTTGACACATATCTTGTGGAGCTGGACCTCCAAAAGACACACCCTTACATTGTTAGTGAGCCTTTTGGAGTGACTTACTGCTTGTAGAAATTTTACATCAGCTTTTGAATAGATGCCGGATGTATCTACCACTAGGAGGACTTTTTACTATTGCATAAAAAAAAAAAAAAAAAAAAAAAAAAGGCTATGATTTTCCCCTGCTATTTTGAATATTACTTTCCTCTTCCTTTGTGCTCTTAGTATTCCTTTTCTTGTGACTCAGTGTCTGATTTAGCTTTGCACATCTTGTAAGCTGGTGATGGACATTGGTCTCTGTACCGTGACTTTGAAACTGGATCCAAAGTGGCCGAAGTGTCAATGGGTGTTTCTGGAAAAGCTTGCTGCTCTCATTCACATCCTTCTTACCACCCGATATTGTGGTAAATCCCTTACAAATTAACTGGGAACTTTGATTGTTTCAGTGATGGAACTGAAATCGTTCATGGTCAGACTGAGCCTGCTGACTGTTAGCGTGCTAGCCGTGGCTAGTAGATGTCATCCTCTGAGCTCTAGTACTGCTGGATTATCCAGGCTAATTTCATTTGATGCAAGTGGCCTTTATTAGGTTTAAGGGCTGCATCATGTGTCCCACAGATTCCTGGACCGCTTCTGCTTCACTTTCATAGTTCAAATGTCTTGCTTTGTGTTACCTGTGACCTATCCCAAGCAATCTGTTCAAAAGATAATAGGGTTAAGATCATCCCTTAGAATTATACAGAAGTGACATAATACTGTTATATGTCTTTTAAGCACTTGTCATTGATAAATACAAAGAAATGTGAAAAAATCTAAAAGAAAATCAGAACAGACTATTTTTTTAAAGTTTTTACATGTTTTTAAAATGAAAATTACACAGAAATGGACACTAATTAAATTTTTTCTAAGTACTTCAATTTAAAAGTTGTGGGTTTGCTTTTTTTTTTCTTTTGAGTGGCAACACATTCCAATACAAGATTTTTCTTTAAAGCTGAGCTCAGCATTCTTTTAAAGAAAATGGTATGTGCATATCTATATTGGAGAAAAGATTTTGATATAAAAGCCTGTCTCAGTTAAAGACTATTTATCTTGCAATAAATATAAATTTATAAATACACAACTTTTTAAAGCTCACAGTTTTGTACGTAATTAGTAATCCAGTTCCCTTTTCTTACTTATAAATCACAATCTGGTGCAAAAGAACTGTTTGGCACTTGGCTATTTGTAATGTACTCTAGTTAGTACTGGATCAATAAATCTTTTAGAACTGGTGCCAAGTCTCCTCAGTGGGTAAAAAAGGAATTTTGTGCACATTTCAATAAAGCCAAAATAGTGGACTAGCGTGTTAAATATAGTTGTGTGTTAAACAGAGAAAGTGCATTGCATCAGCAGTTGTAGGAATCTAATCCACTTTTCAGGCATTAGTAGCCAAACAATAAGAGTGCAAAAATATTTTCAAAATTAAAGTACTATAATGTTTTCAAATTTAACTTTCATAAAACTCTGTGGAGGTTCCTGAAAGATACAGCAAGTTCACTTGCCCAAAGTGCGAAATCTTGCTTTGAACAATGTGTGTCACATACATGAAATAATTAAAATATGATGCATCATTAATAACTTAATTGGATTCTAATATTTTGCAAAAAATACATGGGTTGTCTAAGTAATTTCATTACATTGTATGCAATAAACAGGACTTCATCAGAAATGGATACTCTTACTGGGGAAGAACACCAATCTTATTAAATCTATAGCTGCAGAAAGTTCAGGCTCTGATTTGAGGCAGTGCTAGCATTGTCACATTTTAATAAATTCGTTCAATTACTGCATGGTTTGGCAAGTTTATTCACAACATTCTTCTTAGGAGATTTTGAAATCTGATTTACTGTGTTTGGGTGTTATAATTACTTAAGATTCACTTAGAACCTTGTATAAATTTTATCACCCATTAATTAAATTATTTCGCATATAATTTTACAGACGAAATGACACCTAGTACTTTATTTTCCTCTCCTGTTCCTCTGCTCCTTTGTCTCCATAGTAGCAATTAGGAGCCACATTTTTGTATGTGTTTGATACTATGTTTGGTAGCGATAAAAATGATTAATGATACTCTGAGAGTAATCCTCTTAGTATATATAACTAAGAATGTATCTTTGTGGGCAGATGCAAGTAAACATTAATTTTTCTGCCTGTGCTCATGGGTAGCTCATGCCCAGCTGGCTGGACCCAAACCAATGCTAATCTGTAAGCCTTATCACAGCTCTCATGTCATGTTATACCTGAACTGTTTTCAGTGCGGGAAAGTGAGTAAAGATTAGAGATAAATGAATAAATTTGGAGACAAAGTATGTAAATCAGAGAGTAGGTTCACACTGATATTTAGAACCAGCCTCGAGGTCCCTCTCAAACAGCACTTGTGGTGTGATGCCTCTTTTTCTACCCATGTTAGGTAAAAAAAAAAAAAAGAGTTTAACACAGCTAAGGCCTTCTAGGAACTGAACTACAGGTGGCTTTTCCCTATTTCTAGGTTTGCCTTTCCTTCCAGTTGTAGAGGGGAAAAAGGAAGCTATAAGATGGCTGGAAGAACAAATGCAGGACTTTGCAGGTGTAAGTTCAGATCTTGGGTTCTGCCCGGGAGCTGGGCAGGCCAGATGCGTTTTGGGGGATTTCTAGCAGAGGGCTGTGAAATCACCCTTTGGCCGTAGCTACTTTGACTAGACTAGAAACTATACCATGAATGCACAGTCTTTGATGATTTGTTTGGATTTCACCTCTGGTTACTGGTACAATACTTCCAGATTCTCCTGGTACTTGTCTAAGGTCACGTTGGTCGTGGAGGATTTTGCTCGTGCAGCAGAACCTCTGCATAATAGGGCATGAACTGGGTATCAGCTCAGCTAACCTGGGCAGCTTGAAGCATGACAGTAGAAAACAGGTCAGTGCTGTGCTGTGGGATCATCCTTGGTTTCCCCAAAAGACTCTTTAGAACAACAGGCAGCCAGGCGCCTATCGGAGCAGTTTTCCAGCTGACTCAGCACACCCTGGCCGACGCCAGGTCACAGACAAGTTTGTTCTTTATAAAGAAGAGTGACAATCCCTAAGATGTTGTGCTGTTGTTTTAGCGAAGGCTGTGTGACAGTTGTACATCCCTTGTTTCTGTAACATGTGATTTCCTTACTCATTTTGCTGAACACACCACAGCAAGTATCTGAATTTTATACCAAAGGGCATATGTGATTTAAAATAGCTCTAATGTGGAGCTTAATTTTGAACTAAAGATGGTTTTTATGGTTAGCTCTATTGATGCACTGCCTACTTCCATTTATGGAATGAGTCTTCAAAAGAGAAGTGATGACCTTAAAAAAAATGTAAGGTGATATGTAGATACTGTTTGCCACAGTTAAAGGTCACCTTGACTTTTAATCTTGACTGCCATACTTTTCTTCTCATTAAAATATTTGACAAGAATTCTTTGCATGGATGAGCAGCACAGAACACCTTAAGACTACTCAATTTTCACTAAAGATGTTGCATTGTCATAATAAATAATCATATTGTCAGCTAAAAATCATTATCTGTTACACACATTAACAAATAAAATGCACTTTTATGCATTTATTACCTTGAAGAACCTGCGTTTTTTTATAAATGGATTAAGATGCAGCATTGAATATGTTTATTAGGTTACTTGCTTTCAAATATCAAATGACTTGCAATAGTACAGAAAGAAAATATTATTTTCCAAGCACTTTGACTCCAAACATTGAATATTTTTTGTGATTGACTGTGATGATTCATTTGCCATTATGCACCTCTACTCCCATTCTAGTTCATCAGCACTTGAAAACTGAAATATTTTTCTGAACATCTGTTCAAGTATCTCTTGGTCTGATGTCTTTTATAGGAGCCAGCTTAAAAATATAGAGCCATTTTAATATAGAAGCTTTGTTATTCTCTATACCCAGATGTCATTCTGAAACAGAACAAACTCAGGTTTAACTGTCATGAAAACTGACATCATAAATTTTATACCATGGAATAATAAGCCAAAATGGAAATCACTATGCATAATGCAAAAAAGTCTTGTAACTTGACCTTTACCTAAAAGGAATGATTATATGTAAAAAGAGCCTTGCGAATTAAGAATGTAATTCTTTTCACCTTCTGTAGCTTGAGGGTTGCTATAGGCACTGAGTTTTTATTGTTATTTTTATGCCACTTAACTGAATACAGTTTCCAGCACTCAGCTGAGAGGACATGCAGAAGTGGAATAGGGGGAAAATAGGTCAGAAAGCGATAGGCCAAGCCATTTCCCTCGAAAAACCAGATGTAATCACAGGCATGCTGGTGATTTTTTTAAAATGGTGTATATTTGCCTAGGGATCATTAGCACATTTTGGGAACATAAGCAACTGGCTGACATTGAGCACCAAAGACCAAAATATCAAATATTCCAAATTGCCATGAAAAGCCCCAGTTCTGAAATTTGTTTAGCATCTCTCAACAAATGCTATTGTTTGTGAAGTAAGTGTTGAAGATGCTCTTTGCTGGAAGGATTCATTACCAAAAAGTCTTTCATGTTTTAATTAGACTGTAGTTTAATTGCAATATATTTAGGATGCTGATTGCAAGAGACTTTCTGCATGAAGGGACATATGAGGAATAGATCATACTCATTTGTACTGAGACCTGGGGTCAGCTTGTAAATTGAAAATTTTTACCTAAATTTGTTTGTTTGTTTGTTTGTTTTCCAAGAAAATAATTTTACCATAGGAATACTGACAGTAATTGAATAAATGTCTGAATATTGCCACCAAGCTGTGAGACTCAAGGAAACTCGTTTCTAAAAACATACAGAGAGTTTGTTTGACATAATCAGTGCCTTTAGATTCATGATTACAGGAAAAAAAGAACTTGTGTTGACTATCAAAAATCACAAGAGAAAAAGAAATCTCACTTTTGTTACATGTTTACATAACAGATCACTTGTAATTACTTCTTGCTGTTGTACGTTTCTCCCTAATCTGAAACAGAAAAAGGCACACTTATGGAGCATTGGCTAAACCGAGACATTAATATTGTAAAGAGCTAACAGCTTTCCAAAGAAATAAGAGTAAGAAACTAGAATGTATAATGATGGGATTGACTCAGATGTAATGCTGATCATTTTCATAAACTTTGTCCACTTTGACACATCTTTGTATAATCTGCTTCCCCTCTCACGCCTTTCCTGAAGGTAATATTTTATTTCCCTCCTGTATGGCTCTGTTGCTTGTTAAATTAGAACCATAATAGTACTATTCTGCTGAATGTTTTTCGGGTTTAGTGCCTAAAACATAAAAGAGGAATATGAAATCCACAGAGTACTCTCTGATGATACAGAGAGAAGTCAAATCTAAATCAGGTTTTCAAGAATCACCAGAAAATTTCTGAATGTGAATTATATCCACAACAAATATTGGCTACCTACTCATAGCTAGTTAGCATTTTGAGTTGTGTAGAGGTTTGCAAGGACAATTTTATACCAAAAGCACAACATTTTACTTCTGGTTGTATTTTCAGAAAATGTGTAGTGTTTCTGATTAAATCATCCCCGAAGTTCATGTTTGGGAAAAGATTCCACTTAAATACTGCAGGCCCCAGAGTAACTAGACTTTCGAAGTCTGTTAACTGAAAGAAGTTATGAGCCATATCTGTAAACTAATAGTATATATCTGGAAGTTTTTTTCTAGCAAAATGTTTATGCATATATGTAGCTTTAAGCAGATATATGTAGCTTTAAGGCTGATTAGCATCTGTTTACATGCTTAAAATGACACCCATGTTTATGAATTTTTTGAATCAAAATATTGACGTTGTTTCTATGGTGTGAAGTTAGTTTATTTTCTCCTTTTTTTGACTGCAAGTTAAAATGCCCCATTTTTTAAGTTTCTGAATGGAATAGGTAAATATACTTGTTGGAAATGGCCTGGGGAAATTCTTCCCAAGTCTTTTCCTCCTGAAGTCCAGAAGAAATCCCTCTGCTTTGCTGCACCTTGCAATTCTGGATGCCAGCTGAAGGGGCTGTGACAGCGATTCTTAAACTGCCACATATGGCACACAGTCTAAATGAAGTACTGTACATCTTTGTCCTGTCAGATGCTTTCCTTCAGAAACATGTCACCAGATCAAAGTCAAATATGTACTTTTAAGAAGGTTTTTTTTCCCCTGAATAGAACACCATATCGTATTAAGGAGTAAGTTAAGCGATGATGATAGAGTTTAACAGTTCATACCCTTAGAGCAGCCTTGTGAATAAAGGCAAGCTTTGGGACCTCTCCTACTGTATATGCCTGATCTTATACCTGTCAAATATGTTAAGAGTGTCGGCAATTGACCATGCCTTGCTGCCATTAAGCAAGGTTAACTGAAGGAGATGATACGTTTTATATCTGTTTGAGAAGATTTAAATCTTCTCACTGGCAAGGAAGCTTACTGAGGGAAAAATGGATTTACTAGTGGGTATCAGAGAGGTAAACGAACAGGTCTGCACATTCATCTTAGCAGACACTGGTCATCATATTTTTTTAAAAATATGTGTCACAAGTGGGTATCTTCACTTATTTTACTTTTCCATTGGGCACTGTACTGCATCTTCACCTGCCAATTTGCCAAGGTCAGTCTAAAATTAATCCAAGTCGGTGTTATCACCATCTTGAACAATACTGATGAATTTTCCATTAGCAAGATTACTACTAAAATATTACTGCTGAATGTTTTCTACATCACAAGACACTCTGGAGGGAGAGATGTATTCATCACCATGGAAACATGAGGTTCATCTTAAGTAGTTTTGAGTTTATTATTAAACCAGCCTCAGTCACGGCTGATGGTTCTGTTGTGCAACTTCCTTTTTTTAACTGAAGGCATTTTGGTGGTAATCATGGCTGGTTTTAAATCCTGAACTGAATATGACACTTAGCTCTTTTGAAACATTTCTCATATCTAGAAAGAGCATCCTACTTGTTGGGCTGACTCCTTTCACTACAAGAGAGGACCCTGTATGTATGGCTGATTTACTTCTTGAGCACTTTGCTAGTTGCATTTCCCACTGGATATGTGAAAGTACAGACCTCGCCAGTGAAAAATAAGATAATTTCTCCATAATTTCTGGAGCTGAAGCAATGAGCTGTGTCTTAAATGATGGATGAAAGTTTAGGTGCACAAGCCTGCGCTTCAAGACATTGGTAATACCATAATGATTGACTCTAACATGATTTCACCAAAATCATAGGGGAGGTTAAGTTGAAGTTCAGGGATACTACGGGCTGGTCTGATCACAGGTACTACAGGAATAACTCTTAGTAAAGTTAGATTGTTCTTTTTTGCTGCATATTATTGCTTGTAGAGGGTTCTAATAACACCTTCTGATTGAATAACAGTCAATTTTACTAAAAGTGGTGGATGGGGGTGTCTATCTTTGTTGTAAAAGATTTGAAGTCACTAAACCAGTATATAGCTGATAAATTTGGATTTAATAGTGAAAAGTATGGGATTTTTTTTTTTTAACTGAAAAGCCATCTTAATGTTTATAGCAGTGGAATATGAAGAAACAGAAAAGTAAATATGGAGATTGTTAACGAGAGGCACTCTCAGTAAATATCTTTAAAATATTCAGACTCTTTTTAATGATACCTCAGAGTAACTCCTAGAAGCTGAAGGATAGATTTCCATGCAGGCACAGCTCCTTGATGGTTACACTGCTCACTCACTGCTGACATCAGACGAATTCAGAACAGGAACCTTAAAGGTGAAAGCCTTCATGCTCTTCTCCCTAATCTTTTAATCCATTCATATTCTTTGACCTCCAGTATTAGACCTCCCTTATTAAATCCACCTGGGCATGGTAGATTGCTTTCCTCCCCAGAAGAAAGGAGAAGAGCTATTTATGAAAGTAAAGGTGAAGAGGACTGGTAAAAGAAAATGAGTTCTGTATGTGAAACTCTAGAAGTTTCTCTGATGACCTGGGGCTTCTATTTTGGGGTTTTAAGGGGTCACTTCTGCTTGCAAAGTTGTATTTTCATTTTCAAATATTTTGTTTTGTCTGTTTCTTCGTTGAGGCTATTGATGTTAGCAGCAAGGTCTCCTACAGGCTGAATAGTAATTTTTCCCTTTTGGGGTTTTGCTACCTTGAGGCTCCATGATTATTTCAGTAGAAAATTTAATTTCAGCAACAACAAATAGCTGTTGAGAGAGGGGCCCCACCAAGAGGGGCCCATCCTTCGCCAGGTAGAGTTGTGTGATTACTGGCTGTCTTGGTTTGATGTGACTAACCAGCTAGAAAACGTTTATGCAAACAATAGATTTGGAAAAATTCATTAAGTAGATGCTGTCTTCAGAATGGACTCGTGAGTAGTTTTTCCTTAAAATGGAGCAGCTGAATAATAGCACTGCACAGGGGCAGGCATTAAATAGAAATATAAGTTTGTTAATTTTTGACGAGATTATTTACTCTGGTCAATAATAAACTGAGATTTTGGTAGATGCAGGACTGCCTGTAAATGCTTCTCATTCTGTTTACGGTAACACAGGACTACGTGTCAATTTTTGCATGCATTTTCCCTGTTAAGCTGCTGAGATGGCTGCTGCTTAAGGTGAAGCTTGTAGGTTTTTGAGTGATCTCCTTTAAATATTATTTAAAAGGATCAAAGAAATTGTATATGCTAAGTTTAAATGTCTTTCTGTGTCCCCATCCCTCCCCCCGCCCCCCGGCCCCTGGCACGAAACTCTCTGGCATTCTTTAGCCCCTGCATGTTTCATACAACTGCTTTCTCTCTAGCAGGATAAGGACAAGTGTGAGGTGCCTCCTCTCCAGATGCCTGTTCAAGATGGTAGCATTCCCTCATCTTCCTTTGAGTGAGTTGTCAGAGATCTCCCCTTCTCCTTGAATGATTCCATATATCTCCTGCATGCAGCGTTCATGGCAGTCAGGATCCTGTTCTACACTTCAGCCTCCTCTGCACCCCTCAGCACCCCAGACCTGATGGCTGCTGTAGTGCTTGTTGACCTCTCACACCGATGGTTGTTTCATGTGGTAGAAGATTTTTTCTTCCTCTTATTTATGATGTGCTTCTGGATGGTGTGTTGGGCCAACAGCATTGAGCAACGGCAACTCTAAAAGCAGCAGGGACAAGGAGAGGTAAAATTTTGGCTGCTGGAGGCAGCAGCACTGCCCACAGGCTTAAACACTGAGGGCACGGGAAGCAGGTTGTGCTATATGGGTGGGCGTTTTACTACAGGCAAATGTGGCCTCTTGCAAATGGGGCATAATTTCAGGCTGATAAACAACACCACATCCAGTTTCATGTCTTGTCCTTAAAGGATGAGAAGCGTGTCCCCTTGGTGTATTTATGGTGAGCAGTAGAAACAGCTAGCCAGCTAAAGCTTGAACAGATGACGGTATGGATCATATGAATACCTGATGTCAGAATATTGCTTACATCATGCATCTGTAAAATGACAGAGGAGATTTCTAGGAAATGAAAAGCATAGGAATAAACAAGTAGTGTGTGTCTGGCACTCCTAATGGGGAGAGCAAATCTACATAAAAAAGGGCTTTTCTGCTTGTTTAGACAACACCACTTAACCCTGAACAAATATTTAGATACATTATATTCAGTGGTACTTCTTTTTTTTTTTAATGAATGGAGCCATTTGCATATCTATTTTATTGAAGCTTGAGATTCTCTTCCATGGAAACATACCCTTCTGACATGAGTAAAATGCCTTTTACCAAGACACCAGCAGTACAGAACTGCTTTTTGTCACAGGGTCCCTTTCCTGAAATTTTCCAGTGGAAGTTTGTAGTCTCCCCTATAAAGCTCGGTGCCAATAAATCTCATCCTTATTTCATTTGATAAACAGAAGTCGCACTGCTACTTGTCTCCATATTTTGCACTTGGCTGGTAATCTGCCTTGCACTTCTCCCACCCTCACCCCTCCCTTCTGCAACTGTCGAGTTATATTTAAATGCCAAAAAAACAGAATTAGTTTTGCACATCAACGCTGACTTATAAGGCTATTTGAAGTTAAAGCTCTTTGCCAGTTTCCATTTTCTTCACAGTGTTCCCTTCCGCTTTGGGTTTGAAGAAGGAGAAAAAAAAAAAAAAAAAGTTATTTAACAAAACTTGATCTGTTTGAAACTGCAAAGTCCAAGCTGTCCTTCCTGTGCTACCGCAGACAGCATGAGAAATGAAGGCTGAAGGGCTTGGCCGATTTCAGGAAAAAAATGCCCCAAAAAGGTCAGGAAGAAATGGGAGCCTTTTCATTTTGTGCTCCCCGGGTGATATTCAATAACTCTTTTGGTCTTTATACTGTAGGACGTAGGCTCATTTGCTCAATTTGGGGTGACAGCAGCGTGTTTTGTCAGAACATAGCTGGAGTTTTAAATGAGGACGGCATTCTGAGGCAGTAGGAAACATCCTTTATCTTAGCAACAGGAGGGCATGGAAATGCAAGGTTTTTTGGCAGCAGTCGTATAAATCTAGTGTTTTGGAGGGGCTGACCCAGGCTGTGTGGAAGGAGCGCTCAGCTTTCCTTTGACGGTGTGATTTCCTGCTCCACGGTGGAGAACTTGTCTGGACGGGGTCCTGAAGAAAGCCTACATCAATTACTTGAAAGGAAATCAACTCTGTCTCTGAATGCTTGGCAGCAGGAATATTCATTGTTAAGGGGTTTATAAATATATATATGTATACACGCACACAACCCTAGCAAACTCTTCAAGCGTTAGCTGTTACGATGACACCCATTACCACTTGTGCTTAAACTTGTGTCAGTGCTACCTTTGTGTAAGGCTCTTTCCAAGGGGCTTATAACTTTCCTAAAAAATACAAGTCTTGGACTTTGACAGAAAATACAAGTTCTTAGTCTGGAAGGCTTCTTTTCAGATAAAATAAGCTTTTTTTTTTTTTTTTTTAAGCTTTTGCGTTGTCAGAAACAACTAAGAACAAATCTGTTCTCAACTGAGAATGTTAATTTATTTTTTTTCCCAGTTCACCAAGGTCAAGTATATTCTAATTTATTTCCCCTTGAATTTTTCTGTCTTTCAAGTCACTGCCACAAATGTAAGCATCTTTGGATAGTTTAGAAAATATAAAAATGATGAAGTGATGTCTTTTCGGAAAACTGCTGCCGTGTAGTAACTCTTAAGCAGCTGTTACACCTTTTGTGTCAATAATCCTTAAATTAAAGAGTCATTAAGCACTCAGTTACATGATAGATCGTAATGGCTCAGTGTAAACCTATTGTGTAAATCTGTAGAGAGAGGCCTTTTGTTTGTGTAAAGCATAATTCTGAGCTAGAGTGCTTAAATATGTATGTATATGATAGTTTCTAATGCCACTTAATGACTCATTAGAATTTATGTTTCTTAAAAAAATTATACATTTTGGTTTTTTCTTCTTTTCTGATTAAGTAAAAAACCCATGCTCATTTTTAAAGCTTTTCATGGTTCTTTTGAATCTTTCAGGCTTTTAGATCAAAGTTCTACAACTTTCAATTTTTACTTTTTTTTTTTTTTTTTTTTTTTTTATAGTGACTAGCACAGGGGGGCTTGAACCTGGCTGTAGTAGTTCATTGATTGTATTGACAGGCAAACTGAATACATCACACCATCAAAAGCAATAATGGAAATGAAATCACCCTACAAGGAGGGAGGAGTGGAGCAGGCAGTGCTCATATGGGATGTTTTGCTGGGAAATCGCACCTGAAACTGTGGCAGACCTTGAACCATGTGTTGGTGAGAGGTCTCATTCCCCCCACCAGCACTAGTGGGGTGGTGGCTCCTCGCCGCGGGCCCCCGTGATCCCTTGGAGGGTGTTTGAAGCCACAGGGGGTGGGAAGGGGGGAAAATGATGAAATGAGCATGTTGCAGTGTGCTGTGTAGATCTGCACTCGTACACCCGCTTCTCATGCAAGCAGCCCATCCTTCAACCTCTCCCATTAGCGGCAAGCTTCCCCTGGGCAGCAGGGAGAGCAGGGCAGGGTGTGCTGCAGCCATGCTGGGCTGGGCAAGGTGATGCTGGGCTGCGGGAACACACTGGCTAACTCTGCCTGCCCCACCAAATGGCCTCATTTCTGCACGTTCCTTCCCCTCTCCATTCTCCAGCACGTATTTCAAAACTGTCCCAGACTGTATATGCCTTGGAGAGAGATTAATTTCCAATGTAACACCCACAGAGAAATTCACGTCCAAAATATGCTCTTCTGGTGCCAAAAGAAGAACAATAAATGACTGGGAAGAGGGAAAATACATTTCCAGACTAGACAAAATCCACCTCCCGTCTTCCCTCAAGCAAAACCACATTGCTGTTGTTGTTTGGTTCCTGCAGATATTAGGGAGAGAAAATGTCAACATGGAGCAGGTCACGTCAAAGTGTGGAGACTGATGCTGGAGTGAGGGAAACGATGCATTGGTCTTTTACAGTGATTTTTGTGAGTGATCTGAAGACACCTTGTAAAGATGAGGGGTCAGTGCCTCAAGCAGCGAGGAGAAGTGAATGGAACAAACAGGTTTAAGTCTTGTTGGTGGTCTTGAGATTAGAAGACAGACTATACCAGAAACCCATTGCAACACTCGGTGGGGGAAGGCACAGAGACTGGCACCAGGATGGTGTGTCAGAGGAGCCGCTCCTGAGAAGGGCAGAGTCCTCCCCTGCTTCCTAACTGCTGTGCTTCGTGGCCTTCCCGTGCCCCCTCCTGGTGGGGGCAGCCCCTCAGATCTGCAGGGTTGCTTTACTGCCAGGGCTGCAGGAGCTCTTGTAGGAGAATTACCCCACTAAAAGAGTGGAGTGCATCTGAAGTTTGTTTCACTCTTTGAATTATTGTATAAAAGGGATGGCTCTTGGCCCTCCTCCACTTTAAACTTCAAGATTCAGTGAGAGGAAAGGGGGGAAGAAGCCTCTTCAAGGTCTCACAGTGGCAGAGCCAGGAATGGCAGCCCATCCTCCTGACTCCCAGTTCCCTGGTTTCTCCCTGCTTGCTCGTTTCCCAGGGCACAGCTGAAGACAGCTCCATCGGTGCTGGGTAGACAGAATTCTCAGGAGTATATCCAAAACTCATTGTTGGCCAGAATTGTTTAATGACAGCCTATCTGTAATATTTGCATTTTGCAAATCAATCCATGGTCATGGCAGAATCACCATGAGCTACCCATGGGATGCTACTTTCAAGTCTTTTCCTTTTTTTTTTTTTTTTTTTAAACTGGAAAAGGAAAACTTGTTTGTTTTTTCTGTTTTACAAGGAAGCTTTTAACTGGTAGTTGGGATTTTTTTTTTTCTTCCAATGCACAGAGAAACGTTGCTTGAGACCAGCATCTGTTTTAAGTTAGTTTTTGACCTAGTAAAAAAACCTCCATTCATTACATGGACAAATTGCTGATATCCAAATATTTTATTTGATTAATTGACTGAAGGCAATCTTTTTCTTCAAAATACTGCAGTTTTCCTTTAAAAGGAATACTACAAAGTGTGAGTGGATTTTCAGTAATCAGAATGTGGTTTGACTAAAGTTTCCATACGTTTATAAACTTATTTATCACATGCAGAGTATAGTTTACAGAGACTCTCTGTAATCATAATTCATATAAATATTAATTTTATTCTGTGTAATACCTCTGAAGTAACCACTTTTCTTGCCATTTGTAGCTCTCTCCATTAGACACTTAATTTCCACTTTGTTTTTCGATCAGAGTTGCTGTGACTCTTTGAAAAGCATGAAATCTCTAAATTACGGGATCCGAGTGCTCTGCTTTCAGCCCTTGATGCTGGGGAAACTATCTGAATACACAAAATTAGAAAAACATACACAGAATAGTCGTTTAAAATTCACAGCTGTCAACATCGAGTGTTTTGTGTAAGAGAAAGAATGTACGAAACATTGAGTTAACCAAATAGCTGCAGATGGATTGGCTCTCCCTGACTTCTCCCTGGGCATTGTCTGCAGGCTGTTGTGCGGGGATTCATTTGCATGGCAGTACAAAGATCCTCTGTTGGAGCCCCTGCTCCGCATCTCCCCAGGCTTTGCCTCTAAAGGGGCCTTCCTGGCCGCGGTGGCAGTTTTCCCTGCGCCGCTCTTTAGGAACCAACTGAAATCTGGTGTTTTAACATAACGTCACAGCGAGAAGTGGGGGGTTCAGTTAGAATGAAGCTGGTGGAAGAGACGGGAGCTCTTATTTTAGGGAGTTATTTGAAGAAAAGCCGTAATGGAGCAACAGTGGTTGTTTATAAGAATAACATTATTGGCGGTATTTGGATTGCCAGTTTTTTATTTATGCTGTATGACATGACAAAAATGGCATCTGTGAAAATGAAGTATCAGAATATGTAATTTTGTATGCTAATTGTAGCCTGAGTTTTCCCACCAACACTGAGGAAATGCATTATTTATCATTTATTCTGCTTCAGAAGTCATAAAGCACCTTTAAAAACAAACAGCTGAATAAACCTTATTACAAATGTCTCTGAGAATCTGATATAATTAAACTATTAGTGGAAGTATCAGCTATATTTTGTCATAAATATGATCCTTCAATAATAATTAATTGTGGTTTAATTTTTTCTTCCTGCCTATTTCAGTAATACTCTGTGGCTTGTATAGCAAAAGGGGCTCTCTGCAAGGGCAAAATCTAGGGGGCTGGAATTCCTTCTGCAAATCCTAGGGCAGAACTTTGTAGAGAAACAGCTCTGCCTTTCTTCTTGTTTTTGCAGACTCCCAACTTCTATTACAATAGCCAAAGGTTTGTCAGCATTTCCAAAGGGCTGTTTTCAGAGATTTACACCTTGTTGTAGGCTGAAACTTGGCAAACAGGATTGCATGCTTGAAGGGATTTACTGTTTAACATGTCTGAATATTAACATGATTAAGCAAAAATTGGATGACTTTATTAACCATAACTTGATTAAAGGGTGATTAGTCATTTTTATGTTTGAGAATAACAGCCTTCTGCATTTGGTGCAGCAGAAAGGAGTTTTTCTGCTCAGGGGATTCTTCCTTTTGTTGAGAGCGTATTTAGTTTGTAGCATGCATCCTGCATGCAGCAAGCAAAACTATAGCTCAGATTAGAACCCGACGCATAGATTTTTTAATGCCTATTTCACCTCGCCCAAATGAAACCGATACAAAGAGATTTTTCATATTTTTAAGTAATAAGACTTGCCTAATATAAATTTTCAAAAAAAGGAAAAGGCTTTACATGAGCAACGTATTTTTCTCAGCTTCTATCTAGATCTTTTTGCAAACACGCATAAACATCCACAGTGGTGACTTTTAAAAGTGCAACATTGGAGCTAGCCTGAGAAAGAGCACAGGCTGCTGGTTTGGACTCTGCACCAGGAAGGTTTTGCACCAACTAGCGTTAATTATACTTGGAACTTGCAGCAATTTACAGTATTAACTAGGACACAGAAAAATAGTGTTCTCATTTAAGAGGTTGTTTTTGTTTTGTTTTGTTTTGTTTTTATTTGATGGCAAGATTTGATCTATTTTAGTCATATTCTATTTTACAAAATATATTTGTGGAAGGTATGGCTCCTAGTTCCAGGGAAGGTAAGGGATGTTTTGCCATTAACTTGAAGAGTACCAAACGTGTGCACCTTTTGTTGTTTTCAGTGCTGGGAGATACGAGGTTAATAAAGATCTTCGGAGCCATAGCAAAGCAACAGTGAGTAAAAACAAAACTTGAAAGGCATTTATTCCCTTAAAATATGAAGTAAAAACATTGCAGTTAAAGCCTGGTGAAACTGTTGTTACCGTGGTTAAAACCAGCCTAATTTAAAATCCCAATTTCAAGAAATAAACAATGAAGCTATATAATTTAATAAAAGTAACTGCTGAGAAAGACACAGTATTGATAATTTTTTATCATTACATGTGCCATTGAATTTTAATTAGAATTTAGCTATCTTACATAGTAATTAACTCAAATGAGAATTCTACACCGCTCTAGAAAAGGAGTGTTCATATATGCTAATGACTACTATGCGTGATTAAACATTGAGAAAATAAACTCCAAATGTATGCTAATAAATGGCGAAATTTTTCTGCGTAGAATTCTAACAGAGGAGTGGAGAGATGTTTCAAAGCGTGTGTGTATTGTGTAAGTCAGCACATTATGTTTCAAAACTTAAGAGCTACCTATGCAAGTACCATGCTACCGTGAGTTTGGACAGCTGAGCTCTTATGAGATTACTTGACCTTGCAAAATACAATTTTATTTTGTATTTCTCACTTAAATATTGTATATAATACTTAAGCAAATTTATATATAATTCCCCTCCAAAAGACCTGTGGTCTTATTCCTGAATCTTTGGTATGTTTCATATGGATTCCAAGAATATAAAGCTATAGCTACAATTAATTCAAAACCTGGTTTATTACTATGGGTGGCACTGTCAGATCCTGATTAATTAAACAGTGATTATTTAGCCATGTTTGTCTAGAACCGCTATCAGACCTCATTTTTTCCCTTTTTTTTTTTTTTTCTTTTTGGGGTGGGGTGTGGGTGAGTGGGGTTTTTATTTGCTGCAGGCTTTGACTAGGGATGGACAAATCTGATGAGAGAGAGAATTGTCCCCACAGATGTCTGCTCACTTCTTGCTCAAGGGAGAACCAAACTCTAGTCTGTTCAACAGGCAGAAAAAAGTTGCTGTGCAGCCCTATCATATATTTGCCTGAAGAAACAGTTTTGTGAAGTGGAACAAGGGTGGAATGACTGTTTTCTGATGTATGTTGGACAAGAAAAATTAATCTGTGCATGGTACTTGTTTTGGCTGTGCTTCAGAAGGCATCTCTTGTGATGTCACCTGTAAATAGGAGAGAACTTTGACATTGGCTCTGTGTGAGGCTGTTTAAATAAGTGCCTCATTTATAGAATCCTGCTGCCTGCAAAATGGCTCCAATGGTGTTATCCCCATGCCTGAGGGGAAAGTTAAATAATGAAACCCCAAAGAGTCTCTAACTGGAGAGAAGGAGCACAGGAGGAAGGGGGAGAGAAGGGAAAGCTGATCTATGACAGTACAACCTCATCCCATCTTCTGATTGTATAGGACTTTGTAGCTAGAAAAACAGAGTATAAAGCCACAGAGATATGAAACCATTAGATGAATACTGTTGCTGCTTGAAACTAAGAATAAGATTCTTTGCTGCTGGACGTCTTCAGCATTATAAAAGCAACAGCAATGTTTGACCTTGCTTTGTTAATTATTCGTAATGACATTTTTATAGATTCTGAAGATCTGGAGAGACTATGTTATGCAATACTGAGGCCCTGCAAAATGCTTGCACCTTCAGTATATGTCTATCCCCATGATATATACCTACATGTAACTATGGTCATTTGGTATGACTTGGAAAATTTGGTACTCTATTTCATATTCACACTTACGAAGTCTAGAGAGAATAAAATCCATTAACATATGTTTGCTGTGAGATACTCCACTGCACAGTTGTGAGTTTGGACAGAGAGGAGATGATGCAGAAATGATTTTAAATGTGCTTTTCAAATACATCCTTTCAGTGTAATGGAATCTTTTTACTTCAGTCAGTGGTTGCAATCTGTATGTAAACATAAATTCCCCACACCCTATAGCAGTGCTAGTCAGTAGGGTTGCAAGTTGTACCCCACCAGTGCCTTCATCACACCAGGTGTTGGTAGGTCTTGTTCAGTACTGGTAATTTGGAATACTTGATGGTATCCCCAAGTTCTTGTTGCTACTGAAAATGAAAGAGAGTTTTCCCAATATATCCTGTGAGCAAGCACATACTGGATGCCTTTATGTATCCTATTGTTATTTGAGCATTCTGATGTTAACCACCAGACAGGACACTTTTTTCCTCACTAAAATGATTGCAGTGGTTATGGAGGGGAATAATAACCATTTATGGCAATAGAGTTAGCCCTGTGTCAGAAATATTAACCCTGTTTGATTGCCCTGCAAACCAGTGGTGCTGATTCAGCAACATTTGCTGTCATGTTGTGGAAGAAGGCTTTTGAAAAACAAGAGCCTATCAGGAATCGTAGCTACTGACGTGTGTCAGTGCATCCTATGGTCTTTTGGGGTAGATGAAGGAAAATTAGCACCAGATAGTTTACTGGAGGTGCATATAAATCTAAAGACCTAGCTCCTGTGTGCTCCACACAGACCTTCAGGAACACAGGATGCTTATTATGCAATTGCTGTTATTAATGAAAGTTCCCTTTCCCAAGAAAATGATTGCTATTATTTTCTGGCTGCTCCATACCTCAGGAGGAAGTAACTTTCTGTAAGGTCTCTGGGATTTCTGGCTTTGGTAACTTTCTGTAAACTCTCTGGGATTTCTGGCTTTGATAACTTTCTGTAAGCTCTCTGGGATTTCTGGCTTCACAAACATAAAGTATCAATAAGGTTAAAAATAAGTCTTGATTAGCTGGTCTGTTTTGCATCAGGTCTAGCACTGGCTGATGCCAGCTGAAGGGAAGGTGTGGTACAGTACCTCCTGCTTGCACCAGTGATTTTTCTTCCCTGCCAGCTGCACTGTGAAGTAGGTGATGATCAGCTGTTTCCTTTTGTCCCTTTCTTGGTTCTCTTGCAGGTCTTAGCTGTTAAAAGAACTGCATTTGGACAATTACCTGACCCACAGTTACAAGAATTGATAGGTTGACTCTTTGGGGCAGCCATAACTGCTGTCTTTGACGAGAAGCATGCTTAAGCAGAGGGACTGGTTTTCTATTAGAAGGCAACTTAAATTTGATACTCTCTGAAGGTAGTCACTGTCTCTCTGTGTGATGTCATATGACAGTACATGTTACTGAGTGTGCCTGTGCATTTTTTTGCATGTCAAAGTATTCATTTGGAACTGCCCTGCTCAGTTATTCTGTCTGGTGCATCTTAAGGTGTGCAGCCATCATTTCTCAGTTAACATGCATATTCAAGTTGGTAGTTATATTTGAAATTTGAGACAGTTCAAAATAGAATTAGTTGAACAATATAGGTATTGTGCTCGATATTCACAGAATCATAGAATGGTTTAAACTGATTTTCTGAAAAAGTCTCTAGGGTGGTTAGATTTGAAGTTTTTTTAAAGCGATAAATACATGTAATTATACATATATACGTATATGTGTATATAAATTATGAATACATGCATGTAAATTCTACTCCAAGGCCAGTGCCTTTTGTTTTCATTTGCTATTGTTGAAGCTCTGAATATAGCTCATCTGCATTCATCCCAATGAACTTTTAGCTGCTTAGCTCAGGTGTTGGCAGTCGAGCAGCCCAGAGCTCAGTGCAGATTCAGTATCCAAGTTGCAGACAGACACTGCAGCCTGTCTTCAGCTCTGTGCTACACTGCGCTGTTATCAGCATCATCGAGGTTTAAAGCTAGCTTGAATATTTCTGCTGTCCCTTTCCATACACTTTTCTATACATACACTTTTAGACAATCCTACTTTTAATATTGTGAAAGGTATTCATTGTGTGTGACTAAGAATAGTGTATTTTTGACCCTGTACATTACAGCACTAAGGCTTACTTCCTTTAGCACCACCTTTATATGTACTATTTAAGAAAATCTTAGTTCACTTAATTTGTTAAATAGTTTTTGAAAAAGGAGAAATGATGGATTTTCCTTATTTTGCTGTACAAAGCTTCTAGTTAATCAGGCTCATCCTTTGGGATAGGTTTTTGATTATCTAGTATGGACAGCTCACTAGTCTTACTTAAAATTATATACTTTAAATAGACATGTTCAAAATAATGCTTTACAGACATGATTAGATGTTAAAATACCTTTTTTAAATAAATGAAATATGGGTCCATGGAAATTTCACTCACATTTCTATTGTTCTTAGTACAATTTCTGACTGACTTTGTCAGTGGTTTCTGACAAAGACTTAAAATAAACACTAACACCACATACCAAAACGTGTCAAGCAACTGTTGTTGAAGATGAACTTTTTAATTATTATGGAACATATTCTGCTGTCATCTATGTTTCATTAATCTAGAATGATATCTCTTCAACTTTAATTTACTGATATGCTAAAAGTGCATTTCTTTGCCTCAGTTTCCCCCATCATGAAGACAAAAGGTTTACCAGTGCAAGACCATAGTAATCGGTTATCTTAAGTTTCATGCTCTGTAAGCAATAGAATACAAATGTGTACTTGCCAAATAGGTTCAAAGTGACAGTTTACAAGCATCAGGTCAAGTAATCAAAATGTTACAGTGTATATTTGCTAAAATTATATCAAGTATCTTTAATTGCATTGTTCGCAAGTAAAGTAACCCAACACCATCTTCTCTGGATATTATTTTCTGAAAATTTTAAGTAAAACTATAATAATATTTATTTTTGGTTTATGTGATGAACAACAGTCTTAAAACTAATTCTGGTGAACTAAGAGTTGTATTTCTCAGGAACTAACTACCACTATTTGACTGCTGTTGTAAAACTTTATTAGGCAATACATCTGACCTCAAATTGGAAATTTGTGTTGGAACCAGTTTAGGAAATCATTATAGCTCTGTTGTGAATTTTATATTTGTCTAATAAAACACAGCGGGAACTACATGACATGCACTAATGTAACTGATGCTAGCTGCTAGACATGTTTTCAGCTACTGTTTTCTACCTCGTATATGCACAGCATAGGAGAAAACTAAGCAGAACTTAGTAACAGGGATTACTTTTTTTTGCTAGCAAATTACTGTTCCATAGTTTGTGGCTACTTTTAGGGG
This sequence comes from Athene cunicularia, assembly GCF_003259725.1. Classification (NCBI taxonomy): domain Eukaryota; kingdom Metazoa; phylum Chordata; class Aves; order Strigiformes; family Strigidae; genus Athene; species Athene cunicularia. Next base: position 15,686,190 of record NW_020799113.1, on the reverse strand, counting down.
GGAGGTCAGCGTTAACCGTACCGTATATATACCAGGATATACATATGTATTTGTAAAGAAAAATATGCATCACTATGATGTTAAAGATACAGATGGGGAGACTATATGTTGTTCTCCAGACTGTATTAGGAGTATCGTTAAGTTCCTAATGATGTTACCTGACCAGATGATTGTTCTTGGTTTTGGGAATAGGCATGTTAAAAATGGGATAAAAGAAGATAGTCTAACGTGAATACAGTTACAGAAAAAGAAATGACAGTATCTAAAGTGAGAGGAAAGCTGAATATCATCAAATTAAGCATCCAGAGAAGCCCCATGCCAAAACATAAAATGAACTGGTACATCATGTTGCAGATCTGGTAACACAGGTTACTTAGTTATATCATATGGAGGGAGGACTAGTGTAAATACAGAATAAAAAATACAGTATTGGTATTTGAAAATACAGGAGAGGAGTAGAAGGGATTTGAGAAATCAAAAGTTTTTGAGTCAGATCTCAGAAGTAAGGTGGACAAAGAATAGGTTGATGGGGGAGATGGAGAACACTGCTCCACTCCAGGACCAGATCTCTCCAGCCAGACGATGACTGAAGCGGGAAGAGTAAGAGTATGCAGCGCCTATTAGCCCTGTGCTGGCCTGAGGTGGGTGTTTCAGGTTTGGGCTTCCTGCTCCCAGAGAAACTGGCTCTACCTTGGGAGGCTTCAGTCTGCTCAAAGCTGGGAGGGGTCTGTCCCAACGAAGCAGTTCTTCCCACAGAATTTTGTAACTTCTGTCCAATTCACCTTTACATTTTCTCTCAAATTGTCAGTATTGACTACATTTCCCCTTTTCTTTAGCATGGTGTCCAGTCCCATTCAGTTAGAGCAGTGAACCACAGTTTTTCTATTTTATGGGTGTTAAATACAAAAAAGAGGTACTATATATTTAGTGACCTCTGGTTATGTATGGCTTATCCTGAGCCATAACGTTATTGCTTCTTGTCCAAATTATGGTCACTCTCATTTTAATAGCCTTCTGGCAGCTCATAGCACAAGTGTTGGTTGGCTGCCATATTGATCACAAGAAAGAAAATTTACATTCGCATATCGTGGTTTGCTGCCTGCTCTCTCTGCGTTACTGCTTTGTGCATGCTCAGCACTTCTAAACATCAAGGCCATCTTTGTTCGTTCATTCATTCTTTCATTCAATCATTTGTTCTTACAGATCTAGAAGTGTAACTTAAGGTACCAAGCACTAGCCATGCTGGATACAGTCTTTGCAGAACCTTGGTCCACTTGAAATGACTAATTTTTTCCCAAAAGAATGAATGAGTAAGCTTGGCAGTAGAAGAAACATGGACTCTATTCTCACTTTAGCCCGTCTGGGGTCAGTAGGCAGTATTAACAGCTCTTGTTTAATTTATGTTACTTATTAGAAAGCTTATCTTCTCCTTGTTGTTATTTAGAAAACGGAGACATGAGCATTGAATTAAGAGTGTTGGAAAGAATGGTCTGTAAATATTTAAGTTATTTTTAAGATTTTGACTCCTTTGTTTTTAATTTGCTCCGATTTAATTCTATTTTTAAAAAGCTTGGTCTTTACACAAAGGAAAAAGAAGGGAGGACGGAGAAGTGTACATTGACATACTAAGTGAAAAACCTCAAGAAAAATTACAGTAAATTAAAATTTATTTCCCAAGGGATAAAATATATTTCAGTGGGATGAAGGAAGAAACTAATAGACTTTCTATGAACAGACATTTTTATTTAAAGAATAAGCTTTCAGGCAAATATAATTCTGCAGCCTCCTGAGGATAACCTTTTTTTCTTGTTAGGAATAACACCAATTAAAAAGTGAACAATTAAAAGCACTGAAAGTTTGTCAGTGTATGTTTTCCATGGAGCTGTGCTTTCTATCACGCTGTTGCTTGCTTAACATGCTTTGTACTGCTGGTATAGCACGCGGTGCATCTGTGCTTCCAGTCTGCAGACTGTTAGTTAATTAGTTAACACTGCCAAACATAAACGAATTGTGTCTGCAAGTCTGAAGTACTTGCTAACAAATCAAACCTTTTGGGGGTATTTTATAATTTTGAAAGCATGCAATTTGACATTTTAGTTTCTTCTCACTTGTTGCTTTCTCCACCAGTATCTCTTCTGGAAGGGGTGAAGGGTTTTTTTGTTTAACTCCAGATATTAATATCAGTGATCTTGCACAACACACTTAGACTAACAGTACAACTGACAAGAGAGTGCTGCAGTGCAGTGCATATGTGAAAGTCAGCAGGCAGATCAAGAGAAGAACTTAAAACAGCTTTGTTGCTAAAGAAGATGTAGAATGAAATAGTGCCCTAAGGAAAAGGGTTTGCAGGAAGAAGTAATCGTGGACTGAGTAGAAACTGTTTTTTCCAGCCATTGCAACTTCCCCCACCTCAACTTCTACTAACCCACCCTTGCATAGGTGCTGTCTGTCCTCAGTTCTGTTCAGCATGGAAAGGCTGACACCTTGTCCCCTTTACCCTCTTTTTCTGCTCCACAGGTTGTAAATACTTTTGTCTCCTCAAATTTTTGGAGTTGACAGCAACAATGTAGATATTAGATAAGCAGTCCTTAATCTACTCTAAGATCCATGTCTGTTGTATTTCTTGGCTCTAACAAAGGGTTCCCTTCTTGAAAATATGCCCCCCTTTTAAACAGTATAATTTGTTTTCATAAAGGATGCTCTTTCTTCCTTTAAACCTGGTCTTTCTCACTACCATTCTTATCAGGCATCAGTTCTCTGATGATGATATGGATGTTAAAGACCATCCTACTTGCTAAAAGACTTTGAACCCACGAAATCTACAAAACCACATTTTATTTTATAGAAAACCCAAACAACTAATATCTTGCTTGTTTCATCAAGGAGCAATAGACACTTCAATTCTTTATTTTCCAATGGAACAAGGTAAGAAACTGATGTTCTGGAAATGTCTCTTAGCTGTTAATGGTGGGTAATAGCTCATGGAAGCTCATATTCTTTGTTGTAGGAAACCAGATCCCTTTTGAAATACTCCTTAAAATAAACACCTCACAGTTTACTTCACAGTTCTATTATTTATCCACCTCATTATATATTCCTTTAAATGTACCTAGGTATATTTATCTAGTTTGAAGAAATGTGACTGTGTGTACCATAAGGGAGTTTCATTTGGGGTACAGGTAATTATAGGAAATTTACCTTGGTATTTAATTCTTATGTTTATAGCTTCTGTTTTTAAAAGCAAAGCTACTCGGTATGATGTATGATGGCAGTGTAGAGTTGTGGGGATGAAAAAAAAGAAGACATTTTTTGTTTATTCTAACCACATGGTTCTCAAGTTCTCGAAAATTTCAGTTGCATTAAACATAGAGGGTACCATCATTTTTCACAGATCTCCTTGAAAATTCATTTCTCACACACACAAAAAAGATGATTTAATAATGTTAGATGTTTAGAAAGTTGAATGAAAATACTCCATAGCTAATCTTGACGGTTCTATCTTGGAGAAAAGCCAGCACCCCAGAACAATGCGTAGCTAGTGCATTTCTAATATGATCCAGAAATCAATATGTATGACCAGATTTTCCAGTCCACCACGCTTATTTTGCAAACCCATCAGAGGTCTGCATGGGAGCATTCCCCGTGTCAAGGAGACTCTCTGATGGTCAGAAGCTGGTGAAGATGGTGTAGCTGCCTCATATGCCATTTATCTCATCCCCTCACTGGGGAATGAGGGAAGACATCAAAAGCATGCCAGCATAAAGAAAGGCTGAAGGGTGGATCTGTATTCCATTGCCTCAGTTCTTCCCCCTGTCCCTCTTTTACTGTTGGAGTGATGCTAGTAGCAGAAATTAAATTAAATTGTGTGTCTGTTAGCTTAAACTTCTGAAGAGATAACTAATGCTGCATACACATTCTTCTCACTGACAGGAACAGAATTATCTGTAAGTCATGACTGTGCTTCCCTAAGTGATGCTGAGATGGTGCCCTTCCAAGGTGCAGCACAGTTACTTCCCTCGGCAGGGCTTTCCTCTAACCCCCCTGTGGAGTGCAGTGAAGAGGAGCTTGCACAAGTTTTAGCCTGTGCTGCTCTCCACAGAGCCTATTAGCTCATGTGCACCCCTAAGCTGAGGTGGTACACTGCTTTTGATTCACAGAGAGGAAAAGCTTATGTGCCTTATTTAACTGGAGACATGCCCTATGGGAAGGGGCAGCAGAGAAGTCGTCCCTGTATTGGGAGGATTCATTGAAAGCTTGATTGCCTCACAAAGCTTTGTGTGGCAGGTGCTAGCATTCTTCCATGCTGGGATAACCCGTATGGATTTTTGCTTCCACATTGCTTCTCAAAGGTGCCACTTTTTGGCAGTAAATTCTGCTGACTTTTCTAAACATCTAGCCACCCAACTGGAAGACCAGAGATGGCTACTGGGTGTACACAGACACCATATCGTGTGAAGTTGGGTAACGCTGGATTTGCCACACTCATGCAGGTCAAGTGCTCACATGGACTGTGACAAACCTTGACCAGTGCTGGCAAGTCTGAAGTGTCCCTGTAGTGCTGGCAACTCTCCCTGCTAATATACTGCCTAAAGGTATTGGGAAATGTTCTGATGAAGCTGGAGCTTTTGTGAAAGAGATGGTATTTTATAGAAGGACAAAGAGTTTGGGAAAAACACTCTTGCAGAATTTAGCTCTGCTTTTTTCATTTGCTTGTCTAGACAGCCAGGGTACTTCTCTTTGGACTGTGCAGTTTTGATGGATTTTAATCCCCGAGCTATTTTTGATTCCTTGCTACAGTTATGACATATACAGTCTTAGCTTTTTTTCCCTCCTTCAGGATGCATGCATCCATGGACTTTAATGGGTGTAGGAAAGATAAATGGCTAAGGGAAAAGGAAATTAGTCTGAATGTTCTTAGAGCAGGAGCAAGGAGAGTATATAAAGGCAGACTGTGTGACAGAGATAAAAACTAAATGAAAATTAAGGCTCAAGAGGAGGCCTGGCTGATAGGGGGGAAAGGAAGTCCAAATATTTTCAGATAATACCCAAAAGATGAAATGTAAAAAATGCTCCATTAAATCCCATTTCTCCCTTACTTTGATATTTTAATTTCCCATTTCACTTTCTTTTATAATTTCCTTCTACCATTCCAATGATACTCACTCTCTAGTGAAAACCTACTGTTGCAAATCATTTTCCCAAAGACCCATCCTTTAGCCCAGCACTATTCAGTCCCTGTCCATTTAGATTTCGATATGTATCTGAATACAGAGATGACAGAAAGGTTCACTTCTATTTATAAGTTTGTGGCTGGAAGTTCATATGTGGGCCGTCGAAAACAGTGAGAGGTATATGTTCTTCAGAAATATAATGTCAAAAGTGGGATGTACAAAACACAGACGTGCCTTACATCATCATGTAGCACTTAAGTATCACTATGAACAGTTGCAGTTGTTTAATTATTTTCATTTTGTTGCAAGTTTCTTCTATGTAATGATAATTTGTCCACTCGGGTTTGTGTTATTACAGGCTTCACTCCAGCAAAGCACTTAAGCACTCGATTAACTTTAAGCACATAAGTAGTCCCATTCCTGGAATGGGACCATAATAAAGGAGAACGTTTCAGGAGAAACTGCATTTTAGGGGGATAGTGGTGGTTTTTGTTTTGTTTAAAGTATCAACAGCATAGTTTATTTAGCTGCCTTCTAGACATCTTATTAGCAAAATTGGTGGGATTAAGAGGCTATTAAACAAAATCTATGTGTTTTTACATCAGTTAAAATCTGTATTGTATTCCCCTGGAATACAACAATTCTGTTGTGCAATAACTAGATTTTAATGTAACCAAGTCACTTAAGATTGCATTAAAATACATTTATTAAATTACTTGGCTGCTTTAGACAAGTGGGTTGGAAGTTAAAAAATGCAAAGAGGCTTTGAAAGACTATTTTGTAAGATTTCTTGCAGTTTTTCTTCATCAAAACTGCATCTGTTTACCGAGCAACATGTAGTGAGTGTTAATTTTATGGACATTATTCTGTGTCCAGAATGAAGCCATCTGTCCCCAGGGTGGCCGGGGTAAGCAGCCTGTCTGTCAGATTGGTGTGCTCCAGCCAGTGATGTCATCAAAGTTTGTTTGCTTTGTTTTCTTATTGCAGACAGGAAACCCACCATGGCAGTTCTGTCCCTCCACTTTCTGCTTTTTATCGCTTTCAGATACATGTTTTTACCATGAAAGAGCTAGCAATCAGTAAGACTTACTTTACCTGTATGGGGAAACTTCAGTGCTCTTAATGAAAAATCTTAGTTAAAACCAAGAAATTAAAAGCTGACAGCAAAACAGAACAGACACCAGAGCTTAAAAAAAAGAATTTATCTGCTCTGTCCCCCTAAAAATAAACGAAATGTCCCCAAGGAGGAAACGGTGTCTCTAATAATGTAATTTACTTATTTGATAGAAAGTTTTCTGGTACTAACAGAATAAATAGCCTTTTTGTTAAGAATTCACTCATGAACAAAACAAAACAGTATCTCAAGTTTCTGAATATTAACATTTCTGGCAGTGATTTTCTTTTCAAGTTCATTAAAATTAAAATACAAAGCTTTATAGGTAGGTGTTGCTATGTTTGTAGTACAGATTCATTTACTTTGACAGCTGATATATTTGGAATAGTGGCAGAACGGCTTCAGTACTCGTCCTGCTTCTCTGATATAAGCAGGTGACTCCTAATATTTATTGATGGTTTGGGGGGATGGTTTGATAGAAGTTGAATTGTTGCAAAGTAGATTCTCAGGTCTTCTGAAGTTTTTTTACTGAGTGCTTTGATCTTTGTTCGGCAGATGTAGAAATAACATTGCCTACAATCTGTAGGTGTTCTCTGCGCTTTTTCAACTAATTGTTTTGTGCATCTGACGAGATGCAAATTTACCCAGATCTGTCTACAAAGAGGCTTCTCTTCTGCCTGGTCTTTTTTTGTAGAAAGTCAAACAATGTTACTTTTACCCACTTCTAAAAACTGGTTCTGAGCATATCTTTTGACATGCCTGCTTGCCTTCCCCACTCCCAGATGTCACCAGCTCCCCGCCTGTGTTACAACATCCCTCCTGGCTGGCACGTGGGACTGAACTGGGAAGGAGAACAGCTCAAGATGGAAAACAGCATTTGAAAGTGGGGAAGTCCCCTGTCTGTACAGTAGACACTTGAGTGTCACATACTGATTGTCCACTTCTTACACAGTGATTTACATGCTGATGGGCTCAGCCTTGTAATTACATAGGCATACTCACTCTACATTTTAAACTAGACAGCCTTAGTGGCAGAGGAGCTGCAGTGGTCTGGAAGCTGGGGAAATATGGAGGTGGTCAACTTGAGGTGAGTTCTGCGATATGGTAACTCTTATCTGAGCTAGCTAATTTTAAAAAGTGCCAACATCCCCATACTAGACAATGCAATCTGTGGGTGTTGAAATAACCAAAGAAAGGACATTGGATGCTTCTTCCTTACATATGGACCTAAGATGTGAACAGCTTCTCAGCTTTCTCAAATATCATTTTACCTTTTATAAGCTGCTCCTCATGCCCTAGTGCATTTATACAACTCTCTTATTTGTGAGGAGAATGTTTCTGAATCCTCAGGAGAATCAGAACATATCATCACTTTTACATCCAGATTTAATTTAATTGTGTTTCTCAGTTTTTTCTGAAGATGTTGGATCCTTTTCAGCAGTCCTCTCGCCTAACGCAGCTAAATTCCCTCTTGAATTTAATGTGAAAAATGCTTGAATAAGGAGTACCGTGAAGATTCAGTTCTCATCCTTCTATGTCATTAATAGTTATTAACTTGATTTCCGAAAGTGCTGAACACCTAAAGCTCTTAGGAGAGATTAGCACAGGAACTGCTGATACTGAAGTCCTCCTCTGGAGAGTACACAATACCTCAAAGTCATTGAGAGGGGCTGGGAATAAGGAAAGCCACTTCCACACTACAGTCCCCTTTCAAACTGCTCAGTGGCATGAGGAAGAGAGATATAAGGACTGTCAGCAGATCAGCTGTGATTTCTTCCCTATTGGGAAGAATGGGAAATCTGCAAAGGGTCTGTCACTCAGGCAGGGTGACTCTGAAAACACTGATGGTACTGCATGCTACCATGCACAGCATTTGGAGCTTGCTGATTCCTTGTCCAGTATTCATGGTAGATCATAGCAGAGCACAATACTTAGGGGTTAGTTGCATCTTTTAATTTAAAAATAGGAAATACAGAACCCTGATGTGACACTGAAGAGAAATATCCCAGAATGTAGGCAGTTTTCAAATGTGTAGTATTTGTTATTGGTACGTTCTTCGTTAAATATAAATTTTAAAACTACTGGGTTTGGATGTTTAATAATGGCCATTGCTGTTTATCGCCTGTAGCCTGGAAAACATTCATAACCCTTTTCTGGAGGCTTGATGATATGGCAAGACTGGCAATACTGGCAGAAAATCCTGGCCCTGGTAAAATAAATGAACAAACCTCAGACTGTCTTCATGTCGATCACAAAACTCACCTCGAATTCAGCAGTGGCAGAAGTTTAGTGTATATAGTGTACTAGCTAAAATAGAAAACCCAACCTATTTTACTTTATTCAACTTTCAGTTCTGTACTCATTTCCTTGCCTTTTTGTTGCTTGCTGTCATTAGTTATTCCACTAGTAATAAATTAGACTCATAAATGACTACCAAATTAAGTTCATTTCCAAATGATTTTAATACAATTTTCATCAAAAATCAAATTTTCATAAGCTTGTTATAATGTAAAATACGTTCACATAAATGAGCATGAACATATGTGTACTCATGTATGTTTGTGTATATATATGCATAAAAGTATATGGTGAATCTGGGTATATTAATTCTGTTTCTTAGAAGAGAATGTCACAATATATTCAAGATGCAGTAATGTATTACTTTTCTAACTGCTTTAAAAAGCCTTGAATTCTTGCAGAATATGGTTTAGTGGGTCAAACATCCCCTTTCCTCTCATTTATCAGCCTTTTGATCTTATGTCAGTTCTAAGTGTTGGCATGCTTAGGCCTTAACAGTGTGCTGCAAGATCACAAAAAGGCATAGTTATATCTTTAAAAACTTATGGGCATCCTGGTGCTACGTCCCAGCATAGTTTAGCAGATGTGGTATTGAGTTCCCCCAAGTCTTCACTACCCCTTTGTCTATTTTTTTTTTTTTTATAGTTTTGTTCTGCATTCCTTCCACTCAACCTCAAGTAGATGGAAGCCTGTTAGTTTATTACTTACATATGTCTGCACCCTTTTACCTCAGCAGGGAAAGACAAAATATTGAGGAGGACTGTAGGTTTGGGATGGTCAGCTAATCCTTCCCCACCTTGAACTAATCGCCAGGCTGATGTGTTATTGTGCTGAGCTCTGTTCTTCAGTGCATTGCCAGTGGGGTTTCAATTTGTAGAAGCATAAACAGATACTAAAGTAAAAAGAATGGTGCAGTGATTTGTTAGCAGAGTTCAGATCAAATTATCACAGCGGTCCCCTGCTGACAGTCCTAACAATTACCTCCTTTTTCTTGGTCTTTCAAATGTTTTCTGTTTCACTTATGTCTTGGTAAATAGTGTGTTTCTCACTGTGTTTTAGTTATTTACCTACAAATGGGGAAAGAAACTGAACTCCAGTTTCCATTAGTCTGAATTTCTATTTTTTTTTAAATAAAGTATATCAGCAAGGTAACTAAAAATGCTTTCAGCTTTCTAGTGCATACCTGCTTTTATAAAATTTTCCACCTCTTTTATAGCTTTGATCGTGACAGTATAGATCTTACTGACATTTAAAAACTTTCGAGAGGAGCAGCTATTAAATAGGAAATGAGTAAAATGTTGTGTACATTAAGCCAATATTAGAGTTTAAAGCATTTGAGTCCTATTTTGAAATCAGATTGGGTGTGTGTCAGCAGATATCATTCACTTTTTGTGGAATGTATTCAGCTGATGTTCTGTACAAGTTGTCTAGAATTAACTTCAACATTTGTTTCCACTCTTTTTCTTCCCTTCCCTATTTTCAACTCTCGACTTTCACTCTTGCATAGTTACATTTGTCTGCTTCTTACAATTCTAGAGGGACTGATTTATCATCATTTGCTAACATATCTGTCTCAAAATCTGAGCTTTGATCAGCTTGTATTTTATAACTTACATCTGTTCTATGTTTAACCTTTTGTAATGCTGTTTCTCAAAAATATTATCTAGTATAACAAAAGAATCATGTTAGTCTAAGTGTTCTGTTAAAGAAAAAAAATAAAATAGTATATACCTGTCTATTTTGCTGTGTTTTTGTTACTCTTTCATAGTCTCTTTTTCAGTGAATCTATAAATCTGTCACGCTAACTTTTTCCTGTGATTGCTGCTGAACTATAAACTTCATCTTTCTGTTCCTCCTCTACCACTTTTTTTACACAAACACAGCTTGTTGTGCTTCACAGCATCCCCACCAGCAGCATCACTGCTCTGGCCCATTTGCTGCTGGAGGATCCAGATCTGGCTTCCAAAAAAGTAAATGCGGTGATTTAAAGTACTCCCACAGTGGGCTGCAGGGGACAGCAGAAAGCTTCTTGGTTTTGAATAAAACTGGACTGAAAATTCTGTCTGGTACTAACTCACATTAATCCTACAAAGATGAGTCCTTTAAATGAGATAGATGGATGGTAGGTTTGGTGGAGCACTGAGACAGATCTGTATATTCTGTTGCTACCTAATCTGTCTTCAAGAAAGGAGATTTCATTTAAAAGGATTTACCTCCAGACTGACTCTGTCTTGGGTCAGACTTGACTAACACTGGGATAAGAGTAAGAGATGCATGAATAAGACTAAGGCCTTTAGAAAGTTGTCGGCTGTTACTCAGGTTATAAATAAATGAATGTTGCCTGGCACTGATCAGGCTATTAACATTGATGAAATAATAAAACATTTCTGCTCAGGATTTTTTTCTCTATTTTTCCTTCCTCAGATGTAAGGGTGAAAGTCAGCCCTTCTCTGTTTCATTTTTGAGGGCAACATAACCATCATAAAAAGGCCACCAGCAAGGTAACAGTACCCCATGGTCCTCAGGGAGAAATGCAGTTGATGCCAGCAAGCCCTGTGATCTGTTCTCTGCACTGATGTTACCACATCAGTAGCCTGAGAATAGCCTCAGTATTTCTCCATCCTCTAAGAAGCTTTCAGAGTCCTTTAGCTAAGTCCACAGCACAGATTAGTAAATACACAAACTGCCTCATCCTGACTATATTGCTGTCTGGATGAATCTGGCCTGAGGACCCATCAGCAAAGAAATACCCACAAAAATCTAAATAATTCCAACTCGTGTGTCTTTCCAATGTAGTAGACACTTTTAATACAAATAGAAGTCTTACTGGCATAGGGGCTGAATTCAATCTTGGCATAAATGGATTCAGGGGGAACTATACTTGCTTGTAACAGAGCAAATTTTGGCTTCAGGAGCGGAGATATAAAGCACTGAGGAGCTATATATTTTGAGCCAGCAGGGCCATTACAAAAGGCAGAAGGATAATTGGTATGGCATCACTTCCTTAAGAAAGATTATGACCTATGGAAAAAGATTCATTACCTCTGCTGCAAATAGTTTAGAAAACTTGGGCAGATAGGTTGCAGTGACAGCAAATACACCTGTCTAGTGATTAATTAAAAACAGCAAACCAAAGCATGGCCTTTGAGGTATAAAGTATTATACAGTATATTCGATGTATTTGTAATATATTTGGATGAAAGAAGAAAAGTAGGATGATAGACAGTAACAGGAGCAGTTAATGAATGAAAGGTGGTGGTAGATGTAGAATAGAAGAGTAACATTTATTGCTTGTTGCCACTTGAGACACTTCCCCAGAAAGGTATGCAGCACTGTCCCTGTTTGTAAGTAGAGAGATGAAGTGGCAAACCCAGGAGCTGAATTTACCTTTTCTGGATCCTTTCCAGTATTGTAAATATAAGACTAAAGAAATGGTAGTTGACTATTCTCCTATAAACAGTTTTCCCAGGTATAAGTCTACATAGTAGATATTCACCCTATTTCATTTTTGTCCCGAGAACTTGCAAGATTCTGTTCTGCATGATTTGATCTAGAAACCATCTACTGTTAATAAAATGTTAAAATTTGTATGGGTAAATTCTTTCATGGAGTTCTTGTTTGCTTCTATAATGTTCTTTCTGAGAAGATGTAAATATAGAAATCACTTATACCAGATAGAACAGAAACACATTATTTTCTATTCTCAACTTGGCATTTAATGGTGTTGAACATTTTACTTTACCTTTGATGTGTACCAGCCATAGGCAGATCAGAACTGCATGTTGCTCTACAACTGCAGTTGACTTGTAGTTTTGGTAGTATACCTGCATATACAACTCCTTTGATGAAGGCTATAGAGAAGTACTAGCTAAAAGTTACAGAATATATTTTTTGCTCAGAGGAGTTCACAAAATGTTTATCTTTGAAAAATGCAGAAGCCTATTAAAAAACATAAACAAGTGTAAGGTACTTCTTAAAGTCTTTGACAAAGGTCACAGGTATAGGGAGGTCGAAGTGATATCTTGTTCTTCTAAATATTTCAACAGATAGACAGACTTTTGATTGCATTATCTATTAAAAAATTGCTTTGAACCTTCCGCCAATGCAGACCACTTGTGCTTTCTCAAACCAACAAAGGTTCGGTCAGCAGATAAGAATTTCTGACCGTGGAAGGGCAGCTGCTTTCCTTTCATCTTTCTTCTAGTGTGTATATGAAATGTTTGCTTAGCCTGGCCCTGCTATCATGAGGACTTTTTTTTTCCTTAATCCTCCCTCTAATTTGAATCCTACACCCAGTCTGCAAATAAGACATGAAGAAAATTTAGATTTCAACAGTGCAGGGTAATCCTGCTGGATGCTCAGTACTTCAGCCCCATTTTAGCACAATACCTAGCCTTATCTGACTATACATATGCTTATCTGTAAGCCTAAACTTAAGCATATGATTAAATGCTCTGATTGATTAGGACTAATGATCCTCACTGAAGTACTAAGCCCTGTGAGAGAAGTTTGTTTTACAGGCAATTTTGCTGTTGTTCTTCTATTGTTACTTCCCACCAGAGGAGGTAATTAAGGAAGTGTTTGTTTTAAAAGTACCAGAGCAATTTTTGTTTTTTTTTTTTATCTGATTCTTGAAAATTCACTTGTGACCAATCTTGTATTTAGTGGTCTTTTATTACATATTTTTCTTCAAAAGCAAACATGATCTCTAGAAATTGTGCCAATGATATCCAGGTATGTCTTTTCCTTTGCAAGACACCTCATCTATGTGCAATGTTAATGAGAAAAATATTAAGACAAAATGCGTAAAATTGCTTTCTAGAAAGGTTCAATCTATATGTAAATGTAGAGTTGAATACAAGAGAACTGGCTAACAGTATCCTGAAGGAAAGATGGTATTCACACAGACTGGATTATTATAAATGTATGCTTTCAGGTGCTGCCTACTTTAACATAATATGGTTTCCTAATGAGAAAAATTTGTGTTTTGTTTTACTTCCTTCTTGCTGTCTCTCAGCCTGTCTCTTTTTTTCATTTTAGCCAGCTAGGCCTGGTGGAGTGAGTAGTATCATGAAAACAGGAAGAAAGTTTGAGTTGGAGGTTGCAGATTTTCGTGTGACACCTGGAAGGGATGAATGTAAGGCAGTAACAGGTCAACTAATGATTTATTAGATTTTGACTACCATAGATGTTTAATAAGGATCTCTTGTCTGTATGCCATATTGCTTGAAACAGTGTGGAAATCAAAGCTCAGAGAGTATGTTTGAACAGGGAAAACACTGCCTTTCCTGTGATGCTGGCAAGCGTTGCCTTCACAAACGAGCTTCCCCATGCAGGCTCTGGGCAGGAAACAATGAAGTTTTTCAGTCTGTGTTTTGGCATAAGACAGTACAGTGGTAGGTGCTTTAAGCACTGATTTCTGAATACCCAGTTCAGCTGCATCAAACTAGGAGACAGTAACGAAGGTTAACAGCTCCTCCCGTTTTATCCATGAGGAGAGGGAATTCTTCTGGATGGATTTGTTATAAGCAAAGTGTCTCACTGTCCTGCCTGTGTCATCCTAACCACTACAGTAAAGCTTCTGAGGGGCTTTACAAGGAAAGGAATGGAGAGAGTTTGAAGACATGTGAAGGACAAGGCAGCAATCAAGCCTTACATTTTCTGAGGGCTGGGGGGATCTATTTTCCCTAGCAGGATTCCATTAAGTTTTCTTGGCATTAAACTGCAAGTATTTTAAGCTACTGCACTCTGGAAGAGAAGCTGTGTGCTTTCATGATACTCAAACTTTGATCCTAAGTTGCTGTAAAGCTCCAGTTCAGCAAAATGCTTGTGTGTGCTTGATTTTAAATACATGAATACTTACAGTGACAGAATGGTCAAGAGCAGCTTGAAGTCTACTTTGCTTCAGAGCTAAGCCACTATGTAACTTATGAGTATGGTGTATTATCAGTCTAGTGCACCTATTTCTATACAACCCTGCCTTGGAAATGCATTCCCTAGAGTTGGTGGGATTTAAGTGCATACTTAATTTAGGAAGAGCGGGGGAACAGTGCACATGCTTGATTTATATGCAGTTTATCTTCTGGCAGCCTAAATAACTTCTCACTTCCTCATTCAAATTCTTAGGCCGTTTAAATGTTTTTCCCCCCAAGACTTAAGAGTTTTTCTGGAAACACCGTGTTGTTTCTTTCATAAAGCCATTATACTGTGCCTTTCAGATTTTATTTTTTTTTAACATCTGTGCGTTTAATGAATAATGGCTGAGGTCTTCTTTCCTCATCTTTTATTGACTGAGGACTTTTTGTGCACCTTGTGTAGACTACATATTTTTGTTCTAATGCCTTATGTATGAAAGTCTATGTGTGGTTATTTTCCAGATTTGTGTAAATAATGAAATCTGAGCTACCTGTTTCAATGTTGAAAATTTGTATTATTTGAAGACAAAATCACTAGCTCGGAGTTTGGAGGGAATGAAGGTCATCTTGTGCAGAGAACTTTGTTCTCTTTGCTGGCAAGTCTGACATCTGAGGATTACAACCTCTGTGATAAATGGGCTTGGATTGGTTCACAGGGGTAAATTTTGAATAAAAGTCCTGGTACCAGTAGAATCAATAAGAGCTTGATAATCTACTTCAGGCTTATGCAAAATAGCAAACAATTGAAAAGCATAAATTAGGAAACCCAACTATTTTGGAATTAACTCTCCACAGAAGAGTATTCCACTGTGGGGGGTTTGGGGAGGAGGGGGTTTAACAATCCTTTGGTACCATTAAGCTTTCTCTGTAAGGAAGATAAAAGGTCTGCCATGGCGTTCTCTGCTTATCTTCCTTAAGACTGAATTTTTCATAGGAGAATAAATGTTTTTGTCTTAGATTTATCTGCTGTCAAGGATATCAGTGATGATATAGCATGGCTACTATCTGACATGTAAGCGGATTCTGCTGTTTTAGTGTCGACAGCCACTGTAAGCCCTCACAGCCTGATTTCCTGTATTACACAGGTCACAGAATTTGATGAGGGTCACAGGAGGACCCCATAATAGCTCTATGTAGACAGAAGCAAAATACCAAAGGGAAAAATTATCATCAAGAGTATTAGTCAAGAGTGTGTTGAGATCACGCTGTTGTTTCAATCATTTAACGCATGGTTGTACCAGCAGGTCTGTAGTTCCAATGATGGCAAAGCTCTAGGAAAAGGTCTGGATGGGGGTTCTGCTCTCAAGGGTTTTTAGCTCTATCAATCTCGCCCACATGGTGGAACATGGTCCATATTAATCCTGATGGGAAAAAAAAGAAATGCTACCATTTTTGCACCTAGACTTGTTGCATTTACTCACCAAGTCATGCATGAACTCCCTGTTAGTGTTTGAAATAAGTTTAATTTCTGTGATCACAAGACAGCATTTTGTTACGTTTGAAACATTCCAGTCGCTGAGATGCATTCTGATTATGCTGATCAAAGAGTCATCGAGCACTGGAAGTTCATATTGGCTGTGATTCTGTCTGACGTATTTCGCTCTATGTCATGTCTAACCCTTTTGTGATGATTAAACATTCATTTGCACTGGCTGCGGTGCCTGACAGTCTTACATCATAAAGCATTTTATTCAGTGCAAATTAGGATTCAGTATGCTCCTCTGTGGGGGATTTTCCCGCTAATGACATATGTAAATAGCACTCATTCATTCTAATATTAAGGGGAAAGGTACAGAAGCATGCAGATCTCCTAATGAATCTGTGTTATACTTCAGATGAAAGGAAAACAATGTGGTTTTCAGATGTTAATTTTGTTATCTGCACATACTGTGTTCCCTTCTACTCCCTCAAAGTTGAGATACACAGAATCAGATTTATAGAGCCTTTATGTTCACAAAGACGGTTTGTCAGAGAGGTACCCATGCATGCACACTTTTTGTAACAATATGGAATCCCTTCCTTCCATGAAGAATAGGAAGAAATACAGCCATACTATTCAAATGTGAACCCTAATAAACTGGGCCCTTTGGTAACTTTCCCCCTGCTCTTTCTGTAGCAGCATATCACAGAGTTTTAGCTCTCTAACAAAGCCCTATAGCTTCTGTCATTTTGTTACACTTGTCTTTTCACGGCAGCATGCCCATGTGTGACAGAGAAGATACTCCTCCTGAAGTGGGTAGCCCTTGTCCTCTATTCTGCCATGTTTTGTATTTAATAATGTTAACTGGCTTGGTTTTTGGAGAGCCTCAGCAAAAATATTTGAGTCTTAACATTTAATGAACGAGGAGTTTTGTTAATTTTCTCCGGCCTTTCATTCCTGAAGGCCTTCCTGTAGTTTTCTTCTTTCGCTGCGGGCTTCACCAGAGGTGAGGGCCGGGCTGTGCGCGGGAAAGCTTCGCGCCTCGGGCTGCCGGGGTTAAGGGCCGGGGGAGCCACACCGGCCCCGGGGAGCCACACCG
>NW_020799113.1:15650047-15669123 GCF_003259725.1 Athene cunicularia | reverse complement strand
CTGGATGGGGGTTCTGCTCTCAAGGGTTTTTAGCTCTATCAATCTCGCCCACATGGTGGAACATGGTCCATATTAATCCTGATGGGAAAAAAAAGAAATGCTACCATTTTTGCACCTAGACTTGTTGCATTTACTCACCAAGTCATGCATGAACTCCCTGTTAGTGTTTGAAATAAGTTTAATTTCTGTGAGGGGCCGAGCCCCTCGAATCTCCCCATCGAGTTAATAGTGGCAAAATGTTTGGCTCCATTGAGAAAAAATAAGCCCCGATTCTCCTCATTACTCTGTTGCTCACCGGCTGTGCTGAGATTGCCTTTCATCAAGAGAGGACTCTTAAGCTTTATTTCACCCGAAAAGGGTATAAATTGTCTGTTGTGAACTTTGCTGTTGCCTTCTTGTGCAGTGGAGAAAAGCAATAAATGCACTTTGAAAAAAAAATAAAATTCCCTTTTAATCAAGATTTAAACGTTTGCATTTAAAAAAAACCCCAAACAAACCAGCAGTTCAATTACCCTCCATAGGCAGAGTAGTTTTGCATGGTGTTCTGTTTATGTTTTGCCGTGAGGAATGAGTGGTGGTCCTGCAATTTTGTTTTGAGCTAGACTTGATGCGGACGTTGGCTATAAATGGGTCAGGCAGTCATTGAAGTGAACAGTTGGCCACATTTGTGCTAACTCTAGTCTTTTTGGTTTTTGCCAGAGGAAAAAGAATTCTAATTTCTATCAGTCTAAATTGTGCTGGGCAGCATTATCAGCTGGAAAGACCCCTCTGATTTGACAGGCCCCACTGTATGATGATTAATTACTACTCAGCTTCATTGGACTTTTCTAATTTCCTTTTGCCACTAGCTGTAGGCAACAAGCGATAAGTACTGCTCTTATTATTTTGTGCAAAGGAAAATGTCTATTACTGCTCTGTCCTACAAGTAATCAGAATAAAAAGACAGCTGATCGGAAAACCTGTGAAGATCATTCTGTCTTTATTTATCCTACCCTTGCTTTATTCCAGTGCTGCTTCTACACAGAAGTTGTTTTACACAGTTGCCTGTCAAAATAAGAAGATAAAATCATAAGCTCTATCAAAGTAGTTGACATTTTGAAATTTGTATAATGATTTCATGGGAATTAATCCTCAATCTCTAAATAAATCCTCCTCAAAATGTTAATATAACTAGGAATCTTATGCCACAGAATGTAAAACAATTCTTAATCTTCCTTTTCTATTTTGCCATAAATGTATTATATTAGAAGGCTGCCTTGTTGAGAAAAATTATAGCATTATTGCCAAATGTAAGAAAAGTACTTTACGTAAGACAGTATAATAATGATTTTTCTGAGATACCGAATGCTCTAAAGTATACCAAGAAGGGATGTTACTAAGAACTTGCCAAGGACTTCACTGTTAAGAGATAAAAATTGAAGCTTGCAATTTCTCTATCTTTGTTTTTAATGAATCTTCTCAAATCCTTAGGCAGTTTCTAGTGAATTAAATCTGGAAAAGTCATCCAAGTTGCTTCTGTATTCTACACATTTAAGAGGTGCCATAGAATTTACTTTAAGAATGAAAATATTAAATGCATACTGGATAACAGCAAAGATGTCTGTGCTCTGCATGGGAATGCTGTGCCAGGATAGAGGCGTGTATAATTGTAGTAAAGATATGTGCTGTCTGGACAACTTACCTAAAGATGGGGCTCCTTACATGTAGGCTTAGCGTGTGCTGCTGTAGCTTCAGTTTAAAAGCTGGATCAGTCACATCTGACAGAGGTGGGTATCCTTCTCTGCAGCAGCTCCATTTTCAGCATGTTTCTACACTTAGGGATTTAGGAATAAATGGAATTTATGAGCCTAAAAGTCTACATCACCTTGGAAAAGGGACTTTTCTAAACTGTTTCAGATGCTTCTGAATGTTAACTTGCTTTTTCTACCTGGACACTTTTGTGAAAGGATGGAATATTTGATACACAAGAGAAGGCTGCCAGGGAATTGCATTTGTCTTGTTTCCATAAGATCTGTTGCTCTGGCTGATTCAAAAAGTATTTCTTCTAATCAGATCCTTCCTGGTCTTTTTGCATGCAGTTAGAAGTTCAGTTATTTACATGGTTTTGATCGGATTTGTACAGCTACTACAGAGTCCAGGGATGTATGTGAAGCTGCAGTTGTTTTGTTGGGTTTTGGTTCTGTTTTTAAACTGCAATGGAAGATGTTAGCAAGACTCCCCGCATTGAAAAAAAAAAATTAGGAACTAGTTGGCTTGAGGCCTGAAATAGCGGGGGTGGCTCCTATCTTGAAATATCTCCCATCGAGAGCACACAGCACTTATCAGCCCATCCTGTCTGAGGATGTAAATTCCAGGCCTACTGCAGTCTTTGTAAATATGGATGGCCTTTGTGTGGAAGATGTATACTGCTAGCAAGGGGGAGAGAGAAGGGATATTTGCATGCAACTTTCACATCTGCTACTGAACCCTAGAGCCTGATTAGTATCTGCATTCCTTTCCCCAAATAAACAGAGAACCAAATGGCTTGCAGATCTCCTGAAACTCCTCTTCCCCTGTCCAAAGCCTTCTCTATCCTCTTCCTTAGGCCTCTGAAGGGTAAGATAGAGACTGGTGAAGAGACCACAGGTGCCATGTATGACTTCTTTTCCATGGTCACAGCAGGAAGGGACAGGAACTGAGTCCCACTGGATGGAAAAGCTGGGAAATGATTTTAAGATGGCAGATCCAGTGTGAAGCTCCCTGACCACTGACAAGGAGCTGGTTTGGCTAGCACATGCTCAGTGTATCTCTAATTCACATCGCATGATTCAGAATATTGTGTAGAGGTGTTTTTTTTTCCCGGCTGTAATTACTTGTATTTTTGTTTTGCAGCCAACAGAAGTAAATGTACTGGCAATATATGGGCAACATAGCTGCCACTGCTGTTTTACTTGACACAAACACAACATTGTTATTCACAATAAAGCACTTGTGATATTGTTATCAGACTGGCAGCACTGCTTTAATAGTTGGGGACTTCATGCAGTTAATCTAAACCGAACTGGATCGTATTCTTTCCTCCCACTTTATCCCCTTCAGAATCTGGTGGTTATTGTTCTCTCCGTTTAGAGTAGCTCACCCTCAATGGGAGGGAACAAGGAGCTGAGTGTTTCACTTGAGAAGAGTATTGTAGTTCAGGCCTCTGTGTTACAGTGGAAGATACTTTGTGAGTATGTCTGTTGAAAGCATCTCTTAATTATATAGTCTTATTGGTAGCAAATTGGAGGTTAATGAGTATCTCAACAGGCATTATGAAGTGCTCTTTAGTTGCTAAAGTTTTTAGTGGAAATACTGTATACTGTACCAGGTTGCAGTATAAAGTATGGTATACTCATCCAGCAACTGCAATTATAGTATCCTGTTCCATTATTATAATCTAAATAGGGTAGCACATTTAGAGTTTGTTCATTTATTTAAACCAGTAATAACTACATTGTAGAGATCTGGATGACTGAGACACATAAAAGCATTCAAGAGCTTATCTTGGAGTTGTCAACAACTATTAAACCAAACTCTTTTCTTTTAGCAAATAAGATGTAATATTCATATACTGTTGACAGGCACGTTCTTTCTCCTGTGTTTGTGGGTCGCTGTACAGTTTTGTCTTGCCATCTCTATCTATGTATACTTAAACGTATCGGTGAGTACCTGAGAAGTGTCAAAAAGCAACGCCAAGGACAGGGATGACAAGGCAGGCAAAATTTCTGCATCCCTTTGACAAAAGAGTCTGCCCCAAGTACCAGTAGTTCCCACAGGGAATGGGAAAGAAGTGGACAACTGTCCCTCCCACCTAACACAGGTCTGCAGCTGCTTTAATAGTTCAGGGAACTCCAGGGAGCATTAATGCCTCCCTGAAGCACACAGACTTGCGATTCACCTACTGCAACATTGGTCTTGGCACCACCAGTAGCTGCTAGCTGTTACTGAAACTTCCTCTTTAGGTTCAGTGAGTTCATAGTGTTCAAGGTCAGACAATGAATTAAATGTTAGAAATAAGAAAAAGAAAGTAGCATCTATTCCTGGCGACACCTTCCAAGCTGCTTTGCTCTTCTAACAATTAATATTTGAATAGATTAAAAAATGTACTCCCTTTCCTATGTATAAAAGTAGAATCTTCCAGCTCTTTCTAGGATATTGCTTCTACTTTTCTACACAGCTATTTGCCACAAACCTTCTTTTCATGTTGATCAGTATTCAGTAAAATAATGTTATGTTGTAGTGTTTGTCTTGTCGATGCAAAGTGATAAAAGGCATCTTCAAATTAACTCCTCTTTAGGGAAAGAAAATAAAAATACAGTCTCTGGGTAGGTGTTGGATAAAAAGGAATTCCCAATAATATTATTTATTTGAAGTGAATGATTTTTGAAATGCAGAGTAATTTGGTAAAACCTATGCAATATTTTTGTCAGATGCAGGCCAGATAATTACAGTATAGAGTTTATTCATTTAATTTGAACTAATTTAGAAAGTGAAATATATAATGGTACAACTGCTTTGTTCTTTTTCTAATAAAAGGTAGGAGCTTTTGAGTGTTATTAGACTGAGATAAGCTAGGCTTCTGTATAGCACAATTTTGTATGTCTGAACTAGCAAAAGCCTTTGAAGTCCTATGAATCTTTCTGCTTGTTAATTCTTCCATTTGTTTGATTTTTGGTACAAAGAAAATGAAAGAATATGATGAGATTATGGCATTTTAAGTCAATATTTATTAAAAAATCAATCTCGATGAAAATCTGCCCATCCCTCTAATTAGATGAGGCAACTTGAGGTTGATTTTTAATTGCAAAAGTAATTACACGGAGCAGATAGCCAGTGACATTTGATTATCTAGGTGATTGATTAAAAAGCCTAGCTCACAGAGCAGATTGTCAGCCAGGGGAATCGAGACAAAAGAGCAAATTAAAAAAGTTGTCCTGTTAGTAATCACAAAATTCAAGGATGAAATTACAAAGCTAAACACCTCCAATCCACGTCATCTTCATCACTCAAATGTCTGCAGCATGCCTGAGCACAAAAAAAGGTGATAAAGAAATGGATTACTTTTAAAAGGAGGAAGTATTTAGGAAATATAAAAATGAAACAGCAAAAGCACTGATGAGAATAGGGACTTCAACCACACAAACAAAGAAATAAAAATTTCTCTTAATTGTGAGAGAGTTCATTTTCCCTGAGCTCTTATGAAAGCTCATTAAGACTAATCAGGGTTAGTCAAATTAAATGAACTATGTTGAGGAACAAAATATATTTTTTTGTGACAATTCTTAATGATTATTTAAGAATCTAGTCTAGATTATCCCTTCCTCCTTCAATATATGCATTTTACAGTGGATATTAATTTAATTTTCCAATACTTTGGATTTATTTAATGTCATCTTAACTGATTGCAGTCTGTAAACTGAGATGGCTACCACTGATGCCTTTCAGCAAAGAATGTTATAAAATGTTTGTGAAATTCATATATAAGGTAATGTGAATATAGCGGGAAACAGAAGGAGAATTAGGTTTGCATATAATAACCCATTTTATTTTTAATTATGATGCTTACCTCTTTGGGCTATGCTATTCTTGTAAGTTGGTCCAGTGAGTTGATGAGCTACAAATCCTAAACTGTGAAACAAATCCTTACAACAGAAGGTTTTGATGTATGTATCATGGTGTACAGTGTGTTTCCATTGACTCTGGAGGCTTTGGATCAAGTCCAATGTGTACTTATTTTTTACCATGACAAAGTACTGTTGTGTTTTATCTGAATTATCAGATTGTTTTGGCCAAATAGTCTTTGGCAGAACCACTCCAGTCAGCTCAAAATGATATTTAAGCCTGAAACTCATTCATGAAAAATAACTGCATTTCCTGAAACATCACATGACTTCTTGATATCACTTTTCTGTTATCTAAACAAGTGTCTGTTATTTTCTATACCTCACATGGCTGAAAAGTGGTGCAATAACGAGGGCTGAGATTGAACAGCAGTTATTCTTTAATTGAAACCAGAAATATATGCATATAATATTATAATCTATTTTACTAGTATAAAACAACCCAGAAAAGAGGAGAAAGGCAGTGAAGTTCTAGTTGTCCCATCCAGGGCCAATTAATGTACAGCCTGTTGGCCCTTAGAGTCCTTCAAGTGCCACTGCTATCAACTGGTAGCAAGTGGTGGATTTATCATTGTGGGTGTCAGCATCAGGCCCTTCATCTGCTGTCTAGCAGTCATTCAGTGAAATCTTTGTGATCCAGTTACTAATTCCATGGAAACAAACTGGTTTTCTCCTTCTGTAGTGTTGTCATTGAGAAAAAGAAATGATTACTAGACTGTTGGATTTGTTAAATGCCAGTTCTGTATTGTTCTTTTATGAGTCTCTATTACCTGTCAGCCATCAAGAATGTAATCTGACAAAGAGTAAAAAATATTCAGTTGATTAGAGGTGCTTCTTGCATATTACAAGGCTGTATAGTTTTCCAGGTTTCTGATAGGCCTTTTGCATAAAAGCACATGAACACTGAGAGAGAGATTGATATAGGCCTTGGTGTGTATCTAGCTCCCTGAGTTTGGAAAAAAAAAAAAAAATAATAATTTGCAGGAGAGGCAAGTTATTAAGCAATGAGAGGGATGAGTCAGTTTTGGAAATGTGTAATTGGCAACCTCAAGAGAGCAATTTGAGTAGAGTAATGCCATAGAAAATCATTATCCATTTTCAGCTCAAAACGTGTAAGGGTGTGTTGGGTAGTTTGTAAACATTGCAACAATAGTCTTTGTTTGTCTTTCAGCATTTTGAGGAGGTGGGGTGAAAGCAGCAGCAGTAATTTTCTACAAGAGCAACTGCTTCTTTGTTTAACAAACAAAATGTTGAAAAATTTACAGATTTTTGGTAATTTCAAAGCTTTCTACAGACAATCTCATCTCCCTGCTATTTCTGAGGCTCAAAGTCACAGGATAAACTCAGTCTTGCATATTACAGCTCTGTTAAGTCTAATATTAATATTTGTATTTATGATGTTTACAGTTTATGTATCATTTTAGAGACAGTGTCTTTGTTTGCAAGCTAAATATTCTTTACATGATTGTATTTATAATTGTCTCATTTTCTCACATGGAAGCTACTTCACAAAAATGGACTCTTGCATTCTATGGACATGAAACCCTCATCCCCATCTTCGAAAATAGCTGCTTTGGGTGATCTAATGTTTATCATTTTTCTGATCAGTTTTCAGTCTTCTGCAGTCTGAGTACCTCTTATTTTTGCCTTTGCCTGCATTAAACAAGAATTTCAGATGTTGGTAATTAACTAGAGTTCCCCTGCTGCCAACCCAAATTCAGTTCCAAAAAGCCCTGTATATTGCTACTTCTGCATTTGTTAACAATGTCCAGACAACAGGTCTGCAATTAGATTCCCATCTGTTAGGTTGAGCATTTAGCATAGCCAATGGATGCAAATGAACTTGGGTCCCTCAATGGAGTGGTTCCCTAACTAGCAGTATTATATTTGAAAAGAAATTTAGCAGTAAATGACAGGGAAGAAGATGAGGCTTTTAATAGTACAGTAGTTCTAAAATGTTTAAATGAAAATGGTAAAATACTGTTGCTACATATGATGGTTGCTCTAACAAATCTGAAAATATATTCAAATATTCCACTCTTTTCCTCAATGTCTTGAGTGCTGCATTAGGTTGAGGGGAAAAATGCTAACTTTAAGTGTTAGTTGTAGCGCTTACTGCATAAAGTAATGCTGCATGATTACATAAATGTTAGAATTCCACACCAGTTATTGTCTGGGACTCTTAAAGGAATGCTTCAAAATAATAGATATTTTTACAGGATAAAATGGAAAAGGCAGAGCGATGCATTTTTAGAAATGCTTGTATTTAATCTCAAACTGCAATTTTGTATCAGTTCTAACAGCATTATAATAAGGGATAATCCTGCCAAGTCCATAGGCTGTGTGTTGGAGGATTAGCTAAAGCTTGCATATTTAAATGTTTAATTTTCTAGTGGAATGTGTATAAAATAGACAGTAAAACCCACTTCAACTAATACCTGTTGAAAGGCTAAAACAGTAAGGAAAAAAACCTCTGTACAAACTCAGATTTTCTTTAAGTATTCATTGTATTGCTCTTTTGCCTTTTTCAGAAGTTCCAGATTAAAAAAAAAAAAAAAAAAAAAAAAAAAAAAAAAGTTATTATATGAATATAGAGTTAAAAAGGCTTTTTTTCTTATGCATTAAAAATGTCATAATTCTGGTGTAACATGAGTTTACATGTTTATATTAATTTCTTTAAATATTATAGCTTAGAACAAACAAAATCCTAAACTAATGGTAAAAGATGTATTTTTAAAATAATACTTGCAATTTTTTTGATACATTAGTAAAAGGAGAGAATATTTCTACATTATAAAAATAGGGGGATGATTTTTGGTGTTTATTATGTACAGAGTTGAAATTTATGCAGGCTATTTTTTTATCGTGGCTTTGGTATAGGTATTCAAATTGTGTTGTGACTTTTTTCAGCGAGAGTTTTGTCATAGTCATCGGTGGGATCTGGACTGCACTCCATGTTTATTACCAGAGCAAATACCAGGGTGGCACTAAGACCACCAAAGCAATTGGCAATATTATAACGTAAGTTAAAAACAAAAAGGCTTCTAAGGGTAGCCATCAATGTATTATTTCTGAATTTGAGATTTTGTTGTTCTACCTGCCAGATGTAGTGAGATGGTTCATGACCCCGACATCTTTACATCCAAGTCAGATAAAGGGGTCAGGAGATCTGTTCAGGAACACAGAGCACCAGCCTGGCAGAGTGAAAATGGGAATATTCAAATTTCCTATTCTCAGAGCAGTGCACTGCCCACCAGTTGCCACCAGTAAAGCACATTCTTGCTTCATAATGCAACTTGGGTTTCTCAGTATATGGAAGAGTTACATGTAATCAGAATGTCCTGTTGGTTTACAGTTAGAGCTTTACATTACCAGGCGAGTCCGCTAAGTCTTCTTTATGGCTAAAGGTTCTGAAAATAGCACTGTTCTGGTGAGGAGAGTGAGCTTTGATCATTGCTGGCTGATTCAAGCACAGTGTCAGCAGGGTTATACGGCTCTCCCTGCTTGAGTGTAGTACTATATTGCTTGCATGCTTGGGGCAAGATGGAAACATGCCTATTGGAAGGATGTGCCCTGCTCTGTAGAACCAAGTATGACTTTTACATTGAATAAAAGTAAATGGACTTAGAGATTTTTTGGGGCCCTTCAAGAAAAACTGCATCCATTTCTAGCAGCGTAGGATTGCTCAGGATGAGATGTATGCTGCTTGTCACCATGACAAAAGTACAGATCTTTGCCTCCATGGGATTTGACTTTTCAGGGCCTGACTGAAGATGTGTGGGACCAGAATTCCCTGCCAGGCAAGCTGTTGGTCCAAGAGTGCTACAGACAGGGTGGAAGCTTGTGATTGCCTGGTCCATAGCCTGCTAATCTTCCAGATTAGTCTATGCTTTCTCCCCTGGGGGATAGAAGGCCATCAGCAGAAAGCAAGAGCAATCCCTTGCTCTTTCACTGACAATAAACAGATAGTGACAGCAGCTAGAAACCTTGTCCCAGTGCTGTAGAGATCTGGGAGTGTGGGTATTGGTGTTTTAGTCAGTCACATTTTACTTTTTGTTCTTAAATAGAAAATTATTCCTATGCACAGATAATGGAGGGACTGTGTATGGGAAGGAGGGACCACAGGAGTACCTAGGTGCATGAAGCAGGTTCTAGCAGGAAAATCTTGATCTGCTGCTTCTATACTTGGCTTATGCTGTGCTGTTATACTGTCAGTATCTCCCCCCAGCAGTAAACTGGGGACATCCTCTGGTTCTTGTGCTTTGAAGGAAGCGTTGGTTTAGGTAGGCACATGTAACGCAGCATAGCTCTGATGGCTCAGGGGGCATGGTGTGCTTACGTACTCAGACAGCTGGCAGTCAGGAGTTGCAAGCACTGGGGGCCTCTGCTGTCAGATGGTGCAGAGGGCTGGTGGCAGGAGTGTAGCCTTTCTCCAGCACTGATGGTGGCTGTAGGCCATGAGAGGCAGCAAGTTCCTCCACCAGCCCACCTGCTGCCCCATTAGCCAGCAGTGTCATGTGTGGGTACGGCTGGGAGCACGGGCACCTCTGGGGTTTGAACGGGAGCCTTGCCACACCTAATAACATTACATATGCTTTCAGATGATATGTCACTATGTCTGCCTTCTAAATCAGAAGCTGGCCGCTCCACACCATACTAAACTTATACTTTCTCCAGTTCTCTTTTTGTGCATTGCTTTGCTTGATTTAAAGATTGTTCTCGTGGAATAGACACTTCTACTGAGAGTAGCCACGTGTTTATGGCTGGGACTTAGGTTTCTGGTGTGAGGCTCTTGCTGTGACACAAATACTTCTGGGAGTTTGAATGAGTGCAGTTTTGCTCTTTGCCTCCTTAGATTGCATGTTCTTAAGGGTTCACAGTCTCTGAACTGGCTGTGTACTTTCCAGGACAGTAAAGTCCTGGGGGCTGCTGCAGTAGAAGTGACAATTAGCTACTTAATCTGCAGATGTTTTCCAGAGTACTGTTTTCTTACCACATGCATTGCATTCTTGATTTCTTATTTTTGAATTCTTTTGCTTCCAGAGATTTTTCTTTGATAGCTTTCTGTTGTTTAATGATTTATCTCTTTTTAAAAAATTATTTATTTATACGTGGCTTTTCCCCTTTAATAATAACCACCTCAAGTTTTCCAGTGCAATGTCCACCAGCTAGCTTCTTTCTTATTTCGCTCCCATTGTTATTATCTGTAGGTAGGTCTGATGACAGGAGCACAGCATCAATGTCCTGCATTCAAGTAAGGAAATTAACCTAATAATTGTTTCTTAAATGCATTCTTTCATTACACTACTTGTGGGGGTGAGGGGCAGAGGTCATTTAACTTGCACAGTGATCACATTGTCATCAGCATAGAAAACCATTATCTCAGTAGATTATAGCTAATTCTGCTGGTAGCGTTTTAACCAGCCTAATTTTTCTAATAAAGAAAAATATTGATGAGGTAACAAAAATTGGTCAAAATAACCTATTTAATGAACACCAATTAATCAGCATGGCTAGTGTTTCTTGGAAGAAGTGTAGAAAATTTCCCTCTGGAAATACACCTGCCAGCCCTTTGTAATCTGTTACTAACGTTAATTCTTTTGCTTGTTTTGCGGCATGGAAGGCAGCTTGGCCTTTACTATTAATTTGTTACTGCATATCTTCCTGCTTGCTTTCTGCCATGAATATTATGTCCACAATGGCGTTAAAGGGGTGGCGGAAGCCTTTTTAAACATGGTTGAGTAAGATTTGGATCGGTACCTCAAGGACTGCTAGCAGTCCAGCTGTTTTGGTGTGGGTTACAAAATACACCCATCTGAGTAAGCGCTGGAGCACCACGCTGCATTCAGCAATGTGCTGCAGCTTAAGCATAGGCAGCCCTTCAGTGGGCAAGCATAAAGCTGGCTCTGGTTTAGCTAAACACTTCAGTTACTCCTTTGACTGCCATGTAAACATAATCTTGATTTGCTGAGCTGCTTTGCTGCAGCTCAGTTTCTGGCATGCAACCTGGTTCTCCACAGGTTTATCCTAATGTTGACTTTTCTGTGTTTGAACTCTGGTTTGCTGCTTCCTAGGGTGGGTGCCTTACCTGTCCTTATGGTCCTTCTCACATCTTTGCCCTTTCTATCTGTCCTCCAGAAAGCATATTCCAAGCCCCTCCATTAATATGTTGCTTCTTTGTTTTCCTCTGAGCATGAAATGCCAACATTTTTGAGACCACTTAGCATGTGGAGGCAGGGGCAGAGATCATGGGCTACATTAGTTATACCTTTGGATAGCTTGATAGCAAAACTTCCATTCAGAATGGGCTGTGCCTTGGCACACCAAAAGTTTTCAGTTTTGAACACAGCTTGTAAGTGGTTCAAGCTGTATCGGCTCAACACTGTTAATTTCATAAGAGGTTGTCTTCCAGCAGCCATTCGTTGTTTTCAGAAGGCTGTTGTATTTGCTCAGTCTTTGGGAAGTCAGTATTTTCCTCTACAGTGGGATGTTGCTTCAGGACAAACTGTATTTATTCTGCCAGTCTGGTCCATGATCTCAGTTTGTGCCCAGATGGCTGCACACTACAGAGAGGGGAAGGCTGATGGTGGTGGCTGACTCCACTCTCGGTGGCCCCTCTTGAGACTGCATAAGGAACTTGAGACACAAGGTAGATGCTGGTGCATTTTGATCTTCTGTGTTGAAGGCCCTACTGTGATCCTATGAATGTAGCATGTTGTTATAATAATCATTATAATTATCCTCTATACGTAGTCCAAAAGAATCTGATTTGTTATAAAAGAGAGTTAGAATGGGAGAGAGTTAAGTAAGATGGAGTTAAACATAGATAACATCTAGCAAGAGGAACTCGTGTGACATTGGTGGCACGGGAGCCATAGGACGAATTCTGGTTTCTGGCCTGAATGAAAAGGGGAGGGGGGGTGTGGGGGTGTGGGGGGGAAGAACAAAGAAAAAAAAGAGAGCTTCTACCCTCACTAGTTGCTTATTATTGCTAAACTGCTGTTGAAGCACACTGGAAATTCATTTACAATCTCTTTCACATTCTCTGTCACATTGGGAATCAATATTTGAGCAAGACTGTCACCTCCAGAAGTAACCCACAGTACCAGCTTCCTTCAAATACTTTTTACATTAAGCATTGCCCCCTGGCACGTACCCTTTCCCCAGCCCCACTCCACCCCTGCTCCACTGGTCTGTGGTCAAAGTGTTAGGCAACAGTTTTTATTAACTGTAATAACAATATTGCAGAGATGGCCAATTTAAACTGAAGTCCTAGCGTAGCCCTGCATTTCACAGCTGATTCATATTGACGAGCGCTGCTTACCCTGTGAACTGTAAGCTGCTGGAATGAGCAGAGCGGCTGCGGTTTTCTTTCAAGTTACAGGATCCAAAGGCAGCAGTAATTGTTTTTGAAATGTTTCTTTTTATTATCATTAAATAAGCTCATTGTATATGTTTAAACCTGGATCATTCCTGCTCTGATTTGCTTCCCTTTTCTTTGCCAGGTCTAAAGTGTAGGAACAGTATGTGTGTGTTTTGGATTGCTTCTAAGCCATAATAAAAATATCCTTTCTGAAGGGAGAGGGTGCCATCTCTGCCATTTCCTCAGAAATGTGTAGTCCATAATTAGTCAGGATTTCCAACTCTGAGTGCTAAATGGAAGAGACAGGACGAACAAGAAACCCAACAAAATAACTAGATTTTATTTAAGCTGACATAAAAGTGCAGAAATGTGTTAGTCATATATCATGACAGATTCTAGCCCAGCCTAATTCAGTTCTTCATGTGTGTATTGGCATAGGGAATCAAAGACTGTTTGAAAAGATGTGCTTACAAAGTAAGGCACTTTACCAACTGTCAAAAACTGCTTTGAAACACATCCTTACCCCTAGATACTGTTTACCTTGAGGACGTACACTGTATATGCTCTCTTCAGTTTAAAGGCCCCAGGCTTGAGTAGCAGCCATTACTGTATCTTCCAAAACCCCCTTGTAAATTATCACATATGTGCCTTGCAGCACCAGGCTGTTTGCTCAGCAGGCAAACACAATGCAGCAGCATTATTAAATTTCCATGAAGTTTACCAAATTTGCAGGATCAGTAGGGTGGACCCAACAGGGAAGCTCTCCTACTGCCTACAGCACCTTTAAAGCAGCTGATGGTGCTGCTGATACTTTGCATTCTGCTGTTACTCTACTGCTGTAGCCATCTACTTAATCTCCACAGCAAAGATTAGTTTATTCGATTAAGTCTGTTCCCTATAGACCATCCCTGTAGCTCCTTGGAAGGCATCAAGACTGTGTCTCCAACCTTTTACCAGCTAAAAAGATTCAATAAAGTAATCTTTTCCCCCTCCTTTTATATGATTGGAAAATAAATTGAAAATGAATTTCAGTTATTGCTTGTGTTTTAAATATGAGATAAAGGTCAGCCCCCTCTAGCTATCTCCATAGATGGAGATTAACATGAGCATGTTCCATTATAAAATCATATAGCAGTTTTGTAAATCTGTCAAGTCATCTACAAATATATAATTAGTCTGTTAGATTTTGAAATCAATAAACAATGACTTCTCAGTCCTGTGCCTAGAAAGCTTTACTAGAGTGCTTTAGGCATAGGAGTCCAAAGAGCAAAATGTTTGCATTGTATACATTAAGTTGTTGTCTGGATCTGTTTAGATGTCAAAGGTTAATTGAAAATTAGGTGTATGTGTGCTTTTTTTTTATTACTTTTTTTTTAACTCAAGAAAAGAAAGCAATTTTAAACTTAGATTTTCTTTGTTAAATCAGTGTGTCAAACAGTGGATGTTAAGTGTAAACTTCACATTTTTCTTTTCATAGTTGGCTACAGCGAGACGGTGACTGTGAATGTGTTTGTAAAGCAACATTCATAGACATATTTATACAAGGCATGTGTTCACCGTTTGTCATCACTGTCACAGAACATGATTTCCCAGGTCAGAAAATTGACTTCAAAGCTTGACCCTGAAGATTTGACTTGCCTGTTTGCTTATTCTGGTTCAAGATGTGATGTCAAAAGCTGTCCTATTAGTGGCACCTTTTCACATTTAGTTTGCTCAGGTTGATAATAATGATACTGGAAGGACCGCATTTTGATGTTGAAAGAGATAGGGGAAGGAGCACTGCTGAAATTGATGGTGTTGACAGTAGGAGGTGAGATTGGGAAAAGATATATTAAAATGTGGATATTACTTTAAGTGACAACATTCCTTTGTTAAAATGCTATACATCATCATGTAATTAATTTTATTGGTGTGTCCTTTTCCTGAATTAACTTGTTTGGGGTTTTTTTTATACAGTATAGGCACTGTTTATATACCAGTATATACATATATATGGTTTGAATGCAGTTTCAAAAGTGAATTCATTAGAATGGATTACCCTATGTTTCTTTTAATTATTCATTTTAGTACTGAATTTTGATATGCAGAAATGAATTGTTTCTAAAGTCTATTTGTTTTAGAAATAGGCTAGTATGATTTTATCTCCAACTCTCAAAATCAGAACTGCTATCATTCATCTCCTGGTTATGTTAGGGTGGCATTGTTACAAGTTGCTCGATATACATAATGGTCTGTCAGAAACCAGGGATCTTGAAGAATAAAAAAATTTGAAAATTAGATTATTGAAACGCTCAACAAGAAGACACTTGTGGCAGGATAATCAATAACTTAATGCTGATGATTGAGTATCCTGGGTTTTAACTAATGATTACCTGTTCATTGATCTACCTTGTGACATCAAGTACAGAAATATTGTGATATTCTTTACTGTAAAAAAAGAAAAGGAAAGGAAATCTCATGCAGCATAACATCTACATAGATGATAGTTTGCATAGCATGTTGATAGCATGACATGGTTGAATCCACTAGTGTCGTTTGTTTCTAGTAAAGTTAAAATAGATGGGCTTCCCATTTTAATACACCCTCATAACAATTTAAGGTCATATTTTTAAAGTTTCCAAGGTACTTAGCTGGCATAGACCACAGTGGAATGTAAA
The DNA here is from genome assembly GCF_003259725.1 of Athene cunicularia. Taxonomy (NCBI): domain Eukaryota; kingdom Metazoa; phylum Chordata; class Aves; order Strigiformes; family Strigidae; genus Athene; species Athene cunicularia. The sequence continues at coordinate 15,653,464 of NW_020799113.1, read as the reverse complement.
GTAGCCAAATATAAAGTAGCCGGTATGTAGGGCCACTCACAGAGGAGAATCACAACCACGAGCGTTGCTTAGGGTGCACACTTCATCAGCCCTGAACTCCTGTATTGTATATTAACAGTAGGTTGGACTTGTTAATTTAGAACAATTACTGTTAATAATAATTTAATTACCTATGCTTCCTTGTTTTTATAATTTTACAGAGACCAGCACTCACATTTACTTTATTGTTTTCTTTCATGTCATCTTTTTAGCTGGTCCAAAATTCCCATTCCATTAAAGATCCAGGACTTACAGAGTTGTGCATGTCTTCCCTAAGTGTTTGTGGGTACTGACCTCTTTGCACTGTCAGACAACTGAAGTTGCCTCTCTGTGTACAGTGCTTTCTTGGTACTTCCTTAGGTGTGGTGCACTCTGGCTAGAGACAATGCTGGCTAGAGGCTGCTGTTGGGAGGCTGCAAGCTTCTAAGCATCATAAAGGTAATTTCAGTCTTACGAATTAAGTTATATTGATTTTTAGGGGGTTTTTGTCTTTTTATTTCTTGATGTTCAGTGTGGTGTGTTGGGGTTTTTTAGGGTTTCTTGGGTTTGTTTTTTTGTTGTTGTTTGTTTTAAATAATTTCTTCCTGTGCAGTTTATATATATATAAAAAAAAAGCTTTATCTCTGTAAGTATGAGGGGAATGTGCTCCCAGAGCCTCTGGTGTCTGTTCAGTTGATGTAGCAGTAAAACAGGTGGGGGTCCTGGGAGTGGGAACAAGCGGGAGAGACTGGCTGACAAGTCACATCACAGTCAGGGTCTGGGGCAGATCTGGAGTGGTGATCACTTGGTAATGGTCACTTTAATCCTGTTGCAACTATTCTAATTTTCAAATGGTTATTTCTTACACTTTTTGTGCTCTATATAATTTTAGTCCTAGAATGCAACTAAAGAGCTCCATTTTAATAAGTTCTTTGATATTAGAGTAGCTATTTCAGAATACTACCACATGCCCAGCAATAGGAAGAGCGACCAACTTTTGGCAAAACCCAACTTGGTAACTCTGGGCAACATTTATGTATCTGTATTTGTTTATGTCTGTGATCTGCAGAAACTGCACTTTCTGATAGTGTGCAATTTACACTGTGCAAAGAAAATATAAAGCAGACCTATAGTAGCCCTGTAGAAATAGTCAAATACTGCCAGCTTTGTGCCTGGAAGTAGGTTGCTATCCCACAAAAAAAAATACTTTAGTGCATGAATATGAATTGCACAACTAGACCTCATAGGCAAACACATCAGACTGTTAGTGGGGTTTGATGGAATTAAATTCGTCTATTGGTCTCTTTATTGAGGTAGCTGCATAATACCATCTAAATCAAGATAATCACTCAGGAATATGATACCTAAAGATGTTGTATCTTACTGACTTAGTGTGTGTGTGTGTGTGTACATATTTATATATACCAAATTAATCAAGAGGCCCACAGTGCTTAAATGCTGCATTTATTACATAAAAGCTTAGGTGAGACTAAATTACAGTCTATTCTCTTGAATACATTCTTTAAAAAAGGACTATTTGAGTAGAAATGCCATTCAGATTGCAAAGAGTAAATATCCAATCTTCATATTGTTTGTTCCACCCATCCCTTTTCAAATGAACAAAAAAGATTCTGATACCTTTCCACTGAACACATGCTTAGAGGGAGGGAAAAGATGTAGAAATAAATCGGTAAAAAAACATATTAGGTGTGACACACTCACTTCAGTTGTAATTTGTTGTCAAAGAAAGTCACCTTGACTTTAAAAACTAAACAAATTCTGAATGATATGCTAATTATGATGCATCTCTTTGGCTAAATGGTTGAATAAGTTTTTAAGCACTCTTCTTGCATAAATAGTTCACATGAAGTTCTTGCCTTTTTTTTTTCTTTTTTTTTTTTAACTCCCCCTAAACAGAGTTGGTTGGTCAAGTTGATCTCTTGTTTGAAATTCAATCAAGGGCATTAAAGTGTAAACCAGTTGGAAAAACAAAGAGCTTAGGGAAATCATTTGCTTAAACAACAACAAACAAGCACTGGTAATCTTCTTACAGAAATTAATGAGGGGAAAACCCCCTCAGCTTGGGTGGATAATGATCCTTAGCTATCATGTAACAAGCCTAGAAGGTTTAGGGAGAAGGTGAAAATTAAGAAAGCTGGATTAAACTGAACTTCCAGAGGAACAAAAAGAAATTCAGGATAAAGATCAGTTCTCCCAATTTGAGATTGAAAAGTAGTTCTGAACTGGAAGGAGCTTAATCCTTTATGTAAATCTGGTTTAAAGTTAAATTTTCCTCTCAAAATGTTTTTTATTTCTACTATACGGCTAACAAATACTTAAAAATAATTCAGACAACTATCTTTTTAATAGTTGCTTTATGCAATGAAAGCTTTTTCATCAGGTAGAGCTATAAAATTAGTAAATGTAAACCAAAAATGTTACCTTTATCTTCTCGTGATTGTCTTTAAAGCTTATTCTTTACTAATTAATCTCTTCAAATTATTTAACCACAAAATTGAGATCTCTTCACATTAGAGCCAACCCCAGAGGATATTCATAAGGGACTTCCTGATAACAAAATTTAATTAGTTTTCTCAGTTCCTACATGTTTTCTTTTAATAATGATAGGGAGCCACCTTCACGTCCACTAAAAAACTAAACTTCCATTTCAGTCAGTCTTCACTGAAACAGATAAGATACTACTATGCCATATGTACTTACAAAATATAAATAGCTATTTCAGTAAAAGCTTTTAATTATCCTATCTCTTTTTAATGTGGAAAAAAGAGCACTGAACACTGCAGCTAATTCTCCCTTCTCCCTACACAAAAAAAGTGTTCAAGTTGTCTTCTGTTTTTTTCCCTTATCTTAAGGCTCATCATTGATCAAGGATTGTTTTAAGTCGGTAGAAGTGCTGAAAAGCAAAGTCATGGAAATACATGTTTTGTAACTCTTCTAGGACAAGTGGAACAATTTTCTGTCAAAATATCACCTGAAAGCTTTACTAATTAAATGCAAAGTAGTTATGTGGGGATCTGGGCTCTTTCTCTAGGTAGACCCTGGGGTAAGCCAGTTGGCAGTCTTCACCCAGCCTAAATTCAGTCCTAATACAGTGGAGGTTGTAGGTGGATGTTCATTTAGGCTCCAAACCCACAAATATTTACAGACATACTCAAATTTATGGGACTATTTGCAGTGCATCAAGTTAACCACATATCTAGGCATGCCTTTGCAGGATTGGAACACTGTTTTTTTCTAGTCACACAGAGTTCACCTGTTTTCAGAGGAATGGTAACATCAGGAGGTATAAGAATTTCAGGACATCAACCGGACAGGTCTGAAATGTACCACACATGGTATGAAGCCTGCTGAAAGATATTACTTAATCTTGAAGGGGGG
>NW_020799113.1:15617921-15649997 GCF_003259725.1 Athene cunicularia | reverse complement strand
TTCCGGGTAAAATTGCCTTTAAAATCAGAGCAATAATAATTACTTTAAAGATTTGTACAGTGCTATCACCTTACCATTAAGCCTGATGTCTTCCTTTCACAGAATTTCTCCTGGCTTATTCTCAGATACATTTAAAGTGCTAAGTAATATGAAGTCAATGAAGCTGGTGATACTTTAAAGTTGTTAAGAGACTGATTGTTTTACATTTCAGTGTAGATTAGATCAGGCTGAGCAGAAGTCACTTCATATGAAATATCCTCGAGTGTGTAATCTATTGATTTAATTTTGTAGCCTCAATCTTGTACTTAAGTGAGAAGACTGAAATAAGAAGTCCTTCACATTTACTTCATTTAATCTCTCTTCATGGCTTGTCAATAATTCCCTATATAAACAGATAGAAAACTACACATTTTGAAAGCTTGAGTAGCTGTCTAAAATATTCCAATTAAAATCTGTTTATTCCTGTTCTTTCTAAATGAACTTCCAAGAGTATTAGAAGGAATTCTTAAAATCATTGCTTAAAACAATGACCATATCGGTGTTTACAGAGTTTTAGAAATGAAAGTCCAGACTTGCACAAGATTTGCATTCAGATCTCTCTTAAGTAAGAAAACAATATGCCTTCAATATAGCATTTTTCGGAAGCTGTTTCCCTTTCAACCATATTATTAATATAGAAACAGAATTATACTAAACCATGTTTCTTTAAACTGGCATTTTTACAGTCCTTATCTGGTCCCCATATCTATAACCTTGTGCACTTCTAAGTCTATAAGGCATTTACACTCAAAATATCCCTGCCCAGTAGGGCAATGCAGTCAACCTTGTTTGAGTCAGGGAAGTGGGGCAGGGAGTCTCAATTCCTGATCCTCAAAGATACTTAGTTGCTTAATACATTTCTTACAAAAATATAGATGTCTTACTTATTTTCACTGAGAGTTAAGAGCATAATAGGAGTATGGTTTCTAAATACTTTTGAATATCTCAACTGAAATGATCAAGAGGTTCTCATAGAATAGGGATTTGAATTGGGTTTCCCAATCGTTAGACTTGATTCTTTAACTACTGGGCCACTCTCTTCTGTAACAGTGCTCCTGCAGATTAATGCCTGAACCTTACTTGCAGAGTAGATGAAACAGAGACATGAAATATGTTCATGGTTAGTGAGGCAAGTGTCCCTTGTACCCATAACATGACATAACTTGTATTTTCAAATTTGCTTCAATGTCTAGCAAAACTTAGACATGAACCAAGAGGCCTACGGCCATCCTAATAAATATGTATACATCCGTCCACATACTGGCTAGCCAAGTCTCTGTTTACTGTCTGCTTTCCCTTGAAGCTCTAATAATTTTGAATGCAATGTGTGATTGATGCAGAGTAGTCTAAGTCAAATGGCTCTTAAAATAAAAATGCTAATGATTCAAAGATTTTTGGACTCAGAAGATGAGGTAAATGTAGTAGCATCTGTTAATCTTACAAGTTTTCTAGCACATCTGCACGTGATTTTTAGGTCCTGAGTAAAATTAACATGTAGATTACTGTGATCCTCTTCAGCACTTGTGCCAGTAGTTGCATCCCAAGAGAAACTGTGTGTAGAAAAGCAAACATTTCGGGGTTCTTTTAGGGAAGAGATCTAGTCTAAGATGCTTGTAAGTTAAAGATAGGAAGGACTACAAATCACCATGCAGGTGAGCAGCCCACATCACTTAAGTCCTGCTAGTTGTATCTTTCAACTTGTTCTTTGACAGCTTAAAGTTCTGCCTTGAAAATATGTATATATCTAAAATCTAGGAAATGTTGCAATAAAACATGATTATTATACACTAAAACCCTAATATGCTATACCTTTTCTTTATGTACTATCCATTCTGGTCCTCAACTTCACTCTTTAGAGGATAACCAGCCCTTTTTAGCTTTCAGACAAGTTTTGGACTCAGGTTAGGCTTATAGATGTGACTCATTTCTGATTACTGTTTACTCAGCTTTTATGCCAGTAGCTAAATATACTTGTTCAGCCCCTTTCTAATTTCTGTTTGCCGGTGAGATAGGAATCATAATTGTAGCTCTCACCTGCGTGCTCTCATTAAAGACTCAGAGATTTTAGCTGGTCCTCAGAAGCTATATTTTTATAGATGATAGAAATAAGAAAGCACTTGCTCATTTCAAATGTTAAATTACTAAAAGCAAATACATATAATGGAATCTTAGATACCCACATAAAGCAGCTGTTACTGAACTATTTTCTAGGCTTGACCATTGTTGCATATAATGCTCAGGTTACTGACTGCAAAAAAAACAAGCCAAAAAGAGGTTGACAAAGCAATTCTGAGAGTTCAAATTCTTGAAGTTCTTGGATGCCTCAGGTGTGTTATGTGGAACATAATGGCCAAATCTCAGATTAACTGAAATTCAGATAGCTGTTTCCATGAGAAGAAGGTGTCTTGGACTTTTTTCTAGATACGTTCATTTCTGTCTTTGACATGTTATTGCTAAATGGTCTCATCTTACACTATCAGAACTGGACATCTTTTATGCCACCGTAAGTAACAACACTTATGGAAGTTGACCAAAGAACTTCTTGCATCTAGGTTTATGTGGGACTGTACCTGATGAAGGTTCAGAGTTGCCTGTCTTATAAAGGAGAGAGCTGTAAGGCATCCATGGAGCTTGGGCTGTTCTGCAACAGTCAAGGTTTACTGATAAGTGGGGAATGTTGGCTATTATGATACAGTGAATGTTTTCATACTTATTGAATCTACAAAGCACAAGGAGGGCTTGGCTACTCTGGAGGTAGATCCCAGTGTCCAAAAGTAGGAGTGATAGCAAGTAATAATCTAACCTGTGTAAATGTTTTCTGTGCTAGTGGCTCAAACTTGGGAGGAGCTATAATCATTGAGGACAGTTTAGTAGGTTTTGCTTCAGACTCTGAGACTCTTAGCAAAAAGCCTTAGGCTTTCTATAAGAAACCTCTGTCTAGTTTAGGAGGAACTCTTGGATGATTTCTGAAGGCACCTAACTGCCAAGTGTTTTTGCTGGTTCCCATTTAATGCTGTTTTGCGTGCTACTCCATGTGAGAGCTTTCCTAAATTCATTACTACTGCAGAACTGGCTGTTCTTGCTCAGAAAAAGATTAAGCTGGAAGGAGTGCTCTAAGTCTGATGTTACTCTGTGGTCAGATAAAACTGTTATTATGGACTACAGGGGAACAAAATTTAAATAAAAGATCTTTGACTTCTGTTTTCTCACCACTCTGAGTAACTTATTGCAGGACTGAGGAAGCATCATTTTAATAATATATTGCTATAGGCAAAACTCTTCCCTGGGACTTTAAATTGTTCCTGGGCATTTGTGGAATCTAGATATCTTTCTGTAAATCATGGCCAGTGTCATGATCTTTGAGTAAAAAGCAAGTAATCAGTAACAAAAGACTAATATGTATATGCTTTTCGTGTAATTATAATGTGTTATTCCAGTTTTACAGATGGGGGAACTGAGGCACAGAAAATGACATGTGTCCTGTGAGATAACACAGTTGTTTACCAAAAAAAATGCTATTTTCTGCTACTGTAAGCTTTAAGAAAGCTGCCCTGCTCTTTGGGTTTGTTCATAATAATACATACACAATCACTCAAATATTTCCCTAGCATGAATCTCATGTTGTTTTGAGCTTATTTCATACCTGCCTTATCCACTTAAAGGTAGTCAAAAATCACTCAAATTCTGTGTATACTGCAAATCCGTGCTTTGAGAGGAAGTTTTGAAATATATGTCTGATTTTTATTTAAAATATAGTTGTCAGTTAATTCACTTCCACATTTAATAACCTATACAATGCATATCTATGATTGCAGACTGTAACCTCATTTTTTTTGCATTTATGGGTTTTCTTGTATATGAATTCAGTGAAAAGTAAAGACTAGGCAGTTGCTTTTAAAACTTTATAAATAATCGTGCTTGAAGCTGCTGCCTGAGTTGTGAAAGAAACACTGTTTTTCTCCTGTGACATGAAGCTTTAAGGACTTTATGTCCTGATCAAGAAGGAATGCTTTAATAAGCATCCATGTTAGAGGGTTTGTGCTGTGTAAGCTTGGTACAGACCATATGGGCAAAAAGGCACATTGTGTGGCGACAATTGCCCTGCTTGTCATCCCCAATCATACTTGCTCTAATCCTTGTTTTAATTTACTCTGCTTGTACAGCACCAATCCTGCCAGTGCGGTCCTTAGGGTCCCTTCATTCCTGCCATTTATGACAAGGAATATGCAAAGGCACAATTATTCATCCACTAAGGTGACAGAGAAGGGCTCTGCTTGGGAATATGTTCCCAGACTTGCAGCATCATAATGTCAGTTGTTAAAGCACTTTGCTGTTGCAAACAATTCTCGAGAGACTTTTTTTTTTTTTTTAATATAAATATTTTTGAACACAGAAGTGATAAGACTAAATGAATCCTTATTGATGAAGTGCAGTGCTGGAAAGTTTTTATACGTAGCGTTCTCCACGCTTTGCCTTTTATTATATGGGATGTTTTTTATCTTTCCCCCTCCACTTAATTATTGAGCTCTTATAATTTGTTTAACTTCAGACAAAGGATAGTATGTTGAGCCACCCTTATTAACTCTTACAGATTGTATATTGTTTATATTCTGCTGTACAACACATTCCTAAATGGACAAAAATAAAAAAAAAAAGAGCCAACAAAAACCCCTCAAGTGTAGCATTCAGCTTCTCAAGTCCATGATGTATTTCATTTGCTACGGTCAGAGCAATTTTAACAATGCCTTTCATTTTCTTATAGCCTAAAATGATTTTCTTTCTGTGAGGCCATTCTCCAAAACTTCTCTTCCCCTTTCAGGGTATCATTTGCAATTTAAAGCTAACCTGGTGAGTGTACTCACAATAGGCTTGCCCATAAAATGGTTCAAGGCCTGCCTGCATGCCTAATGAGGTTGATGTTGAGCTATTTAGCTCTTTGTCCTTCCATAATATCTACTTAATGCAGTTCAATGGGAGTGGATTGTTAGAAGCATTAAAGATTCTATTAAGTCTTTACTAAAGCCACTCTATTCTAGTCCAGCTGTATAGTGGCAAGAGCATTAAATTTGAGAATGTAGTGGGAACAAGGGGCCTGAAAAATCACCTATAAAAAAAGGACAAATTTCCTAACGAAGTAAGACCACACTCAATTTAAGACCTGTTACTTTTGTATCTGGATCTAAAGAGTTTCTCAATGTGCATCTCACAGTGTTCTGAATTAACTCTAGTTTCCCTTAATGGATAAACAAGGTACAGTTTTAAATCTTCATTTACTTCCAAAGCACTTAAGGAGATTTTTGCTTCGCCACACTATTGAAAACAAATAACATTTTAATTTTAATCTCAGAGAAACTACCAAATTCTTGCAAAGGCCTCCTTTCAGATAACGTATAAATACAGTGTATTTTCCTATTTGCTTAAATACTGTAATGAGATTGGTCTGCATCATGAATTCAGAAATCTCTGCACTTTGGGAAAAGATAAACAACACTTCTGACAAAAAAATATTCATTCAACACATTGTTTTCCTGAAGGGATTGTTTTTTATCAGGCCTGTATGGTGCTAGCCACCAGCATTGAGAAGAGGGAAGGAAAAAAAAAAAAAGAAGGGGTAGAATGGCCAGGATTTCACACAGTTGGCATTGACTTGGCTTGAAGAGGCAAGCACTAAGCTGTCTTTTCAACCATAGTAAAAACCCTCCATCTGGCCACCCTAAAACTCTGTTAGCTTGTTCAACTCGCTGTCGGCTGATTGGGCTTTGTGAAGCAGAAGTAACAACATCAATAGTATAAACCCTTGCCACTTGAGAGTATTACATTTCATTTCATGCTTGACTTAATCAAAACTGGGGAAATGAAATTTACACCTTTTTGATGTTCTTTTCCCTGCTGTTTAAGGAGAAGAATCTTAACCCATTTGATCTTCACATGCACCCAGTAAATGACCAAATATGCCAAGCTGCCAAAAGCAGACGGCTGCCAGTTGCCAGTTTATGTCAGGTCACTGTGAGAGAGCTTAATGCAGAAGGTCTTGAGTTTCATACCAAATACCTCAATTTGCAGTATGGTATTTTGGTTGCAGTGTCAACTATTTAGCTCCCCTCCCTATTAATATTAAACTATTACAAAGAAAGCAAAAATGTCATTTTTACTGGAGGGAAATATGTTAGCAGGCGGCTGTTGCGTGACAGAGTCAGGAGAGAGTGACAGAGATGAAATGAAGCTGGATTTGAATTGCTTCTTCAAACCCTTGACATTTGTTCCTTTCTTTTCTGGCTCTGATCTACACGATATACATAGTTGTTGTTGTTTTTCCTGCTAATAACAAGACAGTGCAGTGCCGGATTAGAGATTGAGTGAGTGAAAAATGGGACTGGTGATAACATTTTCCCTGTGCCTGGGGGGAGGCTCATTAAGCAGGAGATCAGATCACTACCAAAATACATACATACATAAAATCAACAACTAACAAAGTTCTCTCTTGCAGCTTGCTGACGGAGAAAGCTTTTGATTCAGAAAACATGGGCCTAGAAAGAGGCTTTGCTGCTTGCCTTGCTGCTGAGTTTCAGCCTGTTGCTTGGACTCCATGCCCAACCCACAGCTGTGGGGTGAGGTGGTGAGCTCTCATCGCCACCTGCACTGGGGTGGACCTGCACGGAAAAACAAACAGACAAACACAACACAACACGTTTCTGCCTTCCTAGTCGCCGTCCTACTCTCCTAAAAGACCTTTTGCCTTTTGTCAAGGGCCCTCATTTATGGCTTGATGAAAACATTTGTAATAGATCATCAAATACTGATACATTCTGAGGGACAATATCCCATTTGTTAAATATAAATTAACATTAACACAGATCCCCCGTCGCAAAAAGGCGAAGGGTTTTGACACCTTTTCAGCAGGACAGGCCGGGCCCCAGCAAAGAAAGCCAAGGGCCTGTAAAGGAACTTGTCCCGAATGGTGATCCTCGCAGCTCTTGTGTGACAAGGTACATAGTTTCTATTCAAGAACAGGCAGATTATCGGTTACTATAGTTTCCCTAATGCTCAAATGGAGCTAAGGCCTAAGCTGAACAGAATAGGTTAAAAGGTGCCGATGTTTGGGCCTGCGAAACCACATGTTGAGAGTCAGAGACCAAACAAAACAAAGAGCACATCTCTCTGGTCTTTGATGTCTTCTCTGAGGGATGCGGAGTGAGAAAAATGCAGCCATGCCCCCACGCCCAGCAGCCTGGCTGGCCCGGGACAATGCACCAGTGTGGGAGCACAAGGCGCCACGGGGTAGTTGGTGCACCCGGATCCTCCACCGTGGAGGTGGGGTGTTCCTAGAGGAGAGCAATGAGAGACTGTCACAGCCTGTCTTGGAAAATCCTTGTAACCTCACACATTTACTCGCCCATTTTTTCCACCCTACAAGACACACACTGTGGTCTCAAACACAAACTCAGGATACTTGAAGTACTAAGCTTAACTAGACTTAATTTGCTGTTTTATGCATGTGTTTCCTTTTAGTCTGTCTTTTAGTATTCCGTTTGTGTTGTGTGCTTTAAAAACTCTTTACAGCGCTTCAGCTAACAGCTTTTTATTTCACTGCTTGCCTCAGTGTCTGCTTTGAATCTGCTGTGGAGCTGGTGCACAGGCTGCTCTGCGCTTCTTGCATGAATCACTGATTCTGCTCTTTTTTCCGTTTGTGAGTATACAGTGTTTTCAAACGATTCATATTCACCATAAAAATGTTCCATGTAGGATATCCCCTGATAGTACAACCAATGCTTTTGCATTTTTCATAAGCAGGATTAAAATACGCACTACTTGTGCTCATGATGGAGATTTCCTCCATTCTGTTGATACTTGGTTTAGTATTTTAATTTTTTATTAAAACTCTTGTAAGCAAGATAAATGTGCATTGGCACTAAAGGGAGACTGCCAGCTTTGATAGGTTATATTGCCACAATTTGCTGCTGCTCTTTAAGTATTCCAGAACTCAAGATCCAAGTATTATGCAAAGTAAAATTAATCAGCACCTGCATCTTTTAAAATAATAGAATTCATGAATTCTAAAGTTTTATCAACGTTATTGTAATTCTGATTGTCGTCAGTTCTTTATACCATTATAAAAAAATATCTAATTGTAACAACTGTATTCCTATAGTGAACATATTACTTGAATTCAAACCCTAACAATGGCAATAGGATAACTGTCCTTGAATTTGAGCCTTTTGTGATACATCAATAGGCTTACAATGTGCTGAATTAGCAGGCATATTAATGGGCAGATGCAGCACCAGCCCATTCTTTTTACCCAAATCTTCTTATGCAAATACCCCATGAATCCAGTTCAAAGAGCTAGCTTTAAAATGAGCTGCTACACACATTCAGATGGGTCCTTTCACAACTGGCAATGGGACTTAGATAGAAAGTGACATGAGAAAAGTTTAGACACTTGTTTTTATAACTGAACATGATCTTGTTATCATAATCTGATACTGGTAACTGGCATGGTCTGGTTGTAGAATTTTAAGCCTTTAACAGAGGGAGATAATCTAGGCCTTTGTGCTACAATGTACTGAATCCTGCACTTGGTGAAAGCTATCAATGAGAATCGCAGTTCATGCTTTTTCAAACAAAACTTTTTCATGGTAAAAGCTTTTATCCTATGATAATTACTTAACTGATTGTAGTGGTACCTTTAACTTTAGTGAGTTTATAACAAGGGCACATAAAAAAGGTTGCATTATTTTAGAATAAGTAAATTATCAAATAAACAGGTTTTGTTTGCTTGTTGAACTAAGTAGTAATAAGGTTGTTATTAAAAATGCTAATGCACAGCAGCATGGCTAGTAAAAGTTAACGTATTTTGTGATCTTTCTTTTGTTTGCTGTGTTGTGATTATTTCTTATCAACAGTATCTGGGTGAGAGTGTTTTTAGTGATTTAATTGCAAATTTACAAAAACTTGCCAAAGGAAAAGAAGGGGAATAGTTCTACTCAGTTCTTTGATGTTGAAGCTCCTTCCTTTAAAGCTATTTTAAATTTGCCTGCCATTTTAATGAAAACCTATGGTTTTCTAAGTGTTGGTTTGGATTTTTTTGAACTGTTTATTTTAAGAAGTCCAAAAGATGGTGAGAAGTCATTTCATGTTGACATTTCCCATACGTGCTGACCAAGCTTCATTAAAGCAATGCTTCCTACAGAATATTCTATAGGAAATGTAAAGACAACTGAGAATCGATTCTCAGCTGGAGCAAATTGGCATAACTAATTGACTTCTGTGGATCTGGTCAACACTGTTTCAGCCATGGCCAGTGTGTGGGATTGATAGATGTAGATAATTTAAACTACATGAGATTATTGTAAAAAATGAGGGGGGAAATAATCTGCTGGTTTATCATTGCATTTAGAGAATCACAGTGTATATTAGACTAGTCCTGTACAGCATTATTGATTGGTTTATTCTTTATATTTTTTTTCTGAAATGAATATTTATAGTGTGTTCTGAAGCATTAACAAGGTGAGGAAATCCTTAGTGCAATAGATGAGCATAAAAGCAAGCATGTCTCTTAAACAGCTATTTTCAGAGCTATACAACAATTTCATATAGATGCATACTAGCAAAAATATTGGTTGTGCTTGATAGCCTTCATGGAGGAATTCTTTATGAAGATTTAATGGCAGCAAACATGAGAGTTCCACCGAGTCGTCTTCTGGACATTTTGTGTTTCAGCATTAATCATTGGTGTTATTTAAGGACATGAATATATTTGGTGAACGTTTTGATTTTTGATAAACCTGCAATAATAAACTTATGTGTTGAAAGAATACGTTAAATTAATGTGCTGGTACATAGAGGGCCTAATTCTGAATTCATATGTATGTAATATAGACTCTTCCTATCTCAGAAATATAATCCATCACCATTGATCCTATGGAGCCTTTTAATGCCTTACTCATCTGCAATACATTTAATCTTTCAAATGAACATATTACTTATCAGAAAATGTAGCTAAATGTAAAGGAATGTTTTAGGACAGGGACTGGCAGATGGGATTCTGCTCCTAAGACTCTGGTTCTGTAAGGAGCTCCTTCTGGGAAACATCAGCCACCTCAGAGAGCTCCACTCTGCAGGAGAGGCTTTTCAGGGACTTTGTCAAATGTGTGTTCCTAGAGTACAGAATAAGTGTAGGTGTTATGCTTTTGTGAGACTGCAGAATACTTGTATATATCTAGCTGTATCACAGACTGTGATGCTTATTTAGAGTAACTGCTTAAATCTCTCAACTTCTCAAATGCTGTTGCTTTTTTTTTTTTTTTTTTTTTTTTTTTTTTTTTTTTTTTGGTGGATGAAGCTGAAGCAATTAAATGAAGTTTTATTTTCTTGCCCTTTTGGCTGTATCTGGGAATGTTTAACCGCAACATGGAAAAAGGCATGGGAAGGAAATCAGTGTAGGAGAACCGCTGGAAGGGTGAAGTGTCAAAGGTTGTGGGGAGAGAAGCATAAATGGGACAGAACAATAAAAAGCCTGGAGGGCAAACTGCATCGTAGAGCAGTGGAAGGAGAGAGAGAGGGGATCATCTAGAACGTCAGTATCAGACTGTAAACTCTATGATATGTAAAATAGGAAAGACAATCTGATGTAAATTAATGGTAGATAACATCAGGGAGTAGAACAACTGAAAAGAAACTCCAGCCTCTGTTCATTGTTGTGGAAATGATTAAGATTTTGTGCCTTTTTACCAGTCTGTAAAATGGGAACAGTAATAGCAACTCTGTAAATGGATTTGGGGGCTCAGAATAGAAACTCTCAAGGACATGTAACCTGCTAATATATGTTATTTTACTGTAGTTCACTAACAGGGAGTTCACATTTCGTAATGTCAACAGTAACAAAAGGCAAGGAAAAGGAGATTGTACAAATTAAATTAATCTGAAGGAGTTTCAGTCCCATTAATATGTCTGCTGTGCTTCAACAGAGAGAAAAACAGATCTGAGTAGGGAGAAGACAAAAGCAAAGTGTGTTCTTTTTAGAATTTTTTTCGTGATGAGTGGCTGTGAACATGGTTTTGTATAGGAAAGCAGAATTTAATACACTGGCATGAAAATTAAGTCTTTGAGTCCTTTTTCTCAAGGAACAGATATTCTATGAAAAGACATTTTCATGATGATGGAGACTACCTACAATTTTAAGCCAATTTTTCAGAACACATTTTTAGAGGAGGTGCAGGGATGAGATGAACCATTTCTGTAAATCAAAACTGGATAAAATGTTTGCAGCCAAATCATATTTTGATATTTTGCAAATTAAATTGAATGTTTTGACAGCTTGAAATAAAAAATTTTCATTTCCGAACATCATTTTTCCATAAAAGTAAACTGAATCCATCTCAAAGAAGGGGGTTTCAGTGTCATTCCTTGGACTGCTCACATTGACTTTTATGCATTTTAGTACTTTGAGAAACTGGAATAAGCATGTATTTTGGTACTTTGAGGAAATGGATACTACAGTGTTTGAGATAAGCCTTAGTCTGTCCTACAGACAAAGCTGAAAGTCATCCCCAAGAGATTCAAATTCTTGATTTTGTCGTTTTGACATCTGGCACTGAAATAATAGTTTTGTGCCTGCTTTTCTATTTCTTTTTGTGCACAGGAGGATTTTAATTTTTTTTAAATGCTCATTTTTCAAATCTCCTTCCAGGGAACAGTTTGGCATGCTTTGGGCCCTCTGAGCAAATAGTGTTTTCTAACTACAGGTGTTCACCCAGCAGTAACGTTGCACTGCACTGCATTCCAACCAGAACAAAAAAATGAATTATACTCACAAAATATGCCAATGTTCCCAGTCTCGCGCCTTCATCAGAGGTGTTAGTGTACTCTGCTAAATCCAAGTCAACAATAAAAGAATCATGAGAAGTGCGAATGGAATTGTTTCTCTGCCAAGTGGAGTGCAACGAGGCTCTACTGTTTGATGAACAGCTGTAAATACTCTAGATTCCCCCATTGCATTCGTGCTGTGTAGATAATAAAGCTGGTGCTTTCTCTTTAACATCACCAGAGTCACTATCATTACACTCAGTTTGCTGCAGTTTTATAGCTTCTCTCTGCTTTTCTTACCTTCCTGGTATTAGATGTACAATACCCTGTAGCAAATACAACTACAGCCTGAGCAAATCTCACCCTTTCTCTGTAATTTCAGAGCAGAATTTTACATCAAAACCAGCATTTCTCCCATTGAAATGCCATCCAGGGGGACTTCCACATGCAGGGAACACCTCAGAATTGAGTGACCTCTTCCAAGTCATACAAGAAGTTGGTGATGAGTTTGACAGTGCAACCCAGATCATCTTATTAGGCATGTATGGTTCAGCTTGTGTCTTTCACTTATACCTGACAGGTTCAGAAGAAAAGAATTATTTACTTAGTAATAAATAACTTCTGTTTCCCGAGATGTTTATTCTAGTAGCTCAAGGGATGTGTTAAGCATGGGATCAGATTAAACACTATCGTGTAATAGTACGGTTCTTTTGCATGGATATTGAAATAACTTTTGAGTTTGCATGTAAGGCCCATACTATGTGTGCCTGTGGGATAAAGTAGTAGCAGAGTAGCAGCTCCTTGGATACACTAACCATTTTCTCTAGGATATACTTGGCACAGCAGGAGAGGAGCTCAATCACTGACTTAAACATAAGGCAGGTGTGGTTTCATGATATCACCATGGCCACAGGGCTTTCTTTGTCAAACCTTAATTCTCTGCTTTGGTTTAAAATAAAGGTATTGCTATTCACCAGTGGTCAGACCTCTTGGAGAGAAAAACAGTGGGACAATAGGCTTGTGTTAGACCAACATAATGATCCAAGTGTCAGGTCTGAAGCATGACTGTCCTCAGTTGAGTAAGAATATGAAGGAGGGAACACAGCTCAGAAGACTTAGAGAAGGGATTGCTTCACTGTTTATGATAGCCCTACAAATATACAGCTTATGACAGAAAGGAGACGGGAGATCGACTCCTTAATCCAGGATCTCTGAAAGAGGATGGAAAAAACAATCTGAACATGTTACAATAATTCAAATCCTCGTAATACTCTGTTGAATACTGAAAACCATGTAAAATTATTATTGCTCCCAAGGCAGCCTATAAATATTGTTATTGTATTGGCTGAATCCAAACATAAAATATTTCTCCCTGGTTTGTAAAACAGTTGACAGATATAATGGACACCACTAGCCAACTCTTAATCTTGGTTTTAAGATTTAGATTTGTTCTAGATGTTAGAATTAACCCTGGTTAGAATACATGATAGATTTCTATTCTACAAGAGAAATATCCCCTCTTCAGAAGAAATCCCCTTCTTAAATCATCTAGTCTGTGACATCCCCTTAATCCCTTTATTTTTCTTGAATTTAGCATAAATACTTCCTTTTTTTACACCTCCATCTGTTTGTTCTACTTTTCTGCCTTGGTTCCTGTCTATAATGCATTGAGCTCTGTTTTCAGTCATAAGGGCATTAGCTAAAGCAGTAGTTTCCCAGAGTTGGTGCCAGGAAAGTAGACTGAATGTCTTGAGAATGGTGAAAAACATAAATATACAGAGACACATATTGATCTGTATGCATGCAGGAGTTGAGAGGGATGGATGGGTAGATGAACATGCACACAAATAAATAATACAGCCAGTGAATGTAGATATGCATCTATCAGAAAAGTCGTAGACTTCTAAATGCTCTCACTAACAGTCCGGTTAATGAATACAAATGCAGTGCAAACTCAAGCAAGCTTTAAGACTTACAATGGTTTGTTCCCAGGCATCTACGGAGTGGTAAGGAGGAGAATTAACACAGGATTATCATATTTTACTCATAATGTACTTGCCAATCCTTTGAAGAATACTTTTAAGGACAGATCTAGAGTCTAAGTGTTTGGAAGTAAGAATCGCTAAATATAGATCGTGCAAGCCACTTAGTTATTATTCTTTTGAATTACTTGCTGAATGACACAACTGCACGTTCAGTTGACTTCTACATAATGAAATAAGCCATTTAAATTTTTAAATGTGAAAAGATAGCAGTCCATAAGATATCCTAAATATTTAGCAAAATTTCATTTGATTAACTAAGCCATGTTTGGCACTATGAGAAACTATCCACAACTTTAATACTGACAAAAATCTGTTGTGAAAGTGAATGGTAAAAGATATGCATGTTTTCTTGAGTTTCAGGATTCAGCACATTTGTAAGGCACATTCCACAGATGTTGGAGGTTTTATGCAGGTACAATCAAGTATCTGTAAGATCACCTGGCTGCATTATGCAGTTGTCTGACAATGTGGACTGTGGTTTTATGATCGTTAATATCTAATCTATATGCTATCAAAGCACTCAGGGTGTAAATTTGATCTGGATAAAGGGAAGGCACATGACTACATTTCTGTATACTTGGGTTAGCTTACAATATGCAGTTTGTGCTGGCTGTGGTAGGACAAACAATGTCTAATCCGGCATAAAGTTTGCTGATACATTTTATTTGGTATGAGCTACAAAAATAAGATGGCAGAGTGAGGTTTTTCCACAATGTTTTTCTGCACCTTATGTCCACA
This sequence comes from Athene cunicularia, assembly GCF_003259725.1. NCBI lineage: Eukaryota > Metazoa > Chordata > Aves > Strigiformes > Strigidae > Athene > Athene cunicularia. The sequence continues at coordinate 15,635,370 of NW_020799113.1, read as the reverse complement.
GTGCTTTTTATTTGGTATTAGTGATCTAAAATAATGTTTTTAGCACATTGTAAAATAGATTCCCGAGGTGCATCTCCTGTTAAAACTATGTAATAAAAACCCTATCTGTATCTTCTTAGTATTGCTTTTGTTGAGCTGGGAAGAACATTTGCTTTCTTTTCTTAATTTATTAATATTAGCTAAATGACTTATTTGCATAATTTATGGTAATACTTTTCAGACATATTTCAGAGTAGCTTTTGGCATAGGAAAAAGTAAGTTTAGAAGACACAGGTGAGCAGGGAAGTCTTGCTGCTTCAAAGTTTTTAAACTGTTTAGGGATGCTGTGTCTTGAAGGATTTTGCTGTGTGTCATTTCTTGCCTTTCTACCTCTTCTGTGGGGAAGAGAGCAAGAAGGGAGTTAGGAAAGTACAGAGCCAAGCTGTTCAGTGGCCGACAATCTACCAAGGGACAACAACCACAAGAAGTGCCTGGGGAAGATTCAAAGTGCATATTAGTAGAAAAGTTTCCCCAAGAAAGGTATGGCAATACTGAAAGGGGTTGGCCAGAGACCCTTGGAGGTTTTCAAGAGCTGTCTAAACAAAGTCATGGCTCATCTATTGTTGGTGATAGTTCTGGGGGAGATTGGATCAGATACCTTAGGAGTTCCCTTCCACTAATATTTCTATGATTGTCTTAGTCTGTACCTACATTGCAGAGGTGGGATTTAGATGGGATTATCACTGCTGGTGTGTTTTCCTTGTGAGTGAATTTTTTCAGTTGTTTTCAGTGATTTTGTACTGGGGCCATAACTCAGCTGTGAAATAAACTCTGTGGTTCTAATACAAAAGCTGTATATTGTATAACAATCACACTTCCCACAACATAGTGATCATACTAAATGTTTAAAATATCATTTTCTTGTTGAAATCCACCATTAAAATCAATGGTGTATATATACTTGAAAGTCCACTTTTATATGAGCATAGTTTAAAACAACGACGAGACAGAGCTTCAACTACAGCAGAGCAGTTTCTACTCTTTCTGCAGCAGGACCAGCCTGAAATTCTGTATTTTGAAGATGGAAATGGTACCAAGTTTAACTTTAAAAGTCATTATTGATAATTTTTAAATATTTCGAAAGGCAATGAACACCATACAGGGTCAAAACACATGTCTTTCTGTTGTGTCCTGCTATCTGACTCTAGCTAGCAATGAATGCTCACCAGTGTAAGAGTGGTGCGTCACCCTTTCCCTGGTGTATCTTTCCAGTAATCAGTGGTTCACTCTTCACAGGACTAGGTGGGATCTGAGAATGCATCTCACAGCACTTTGCATGTTTAAACCCATTGAAATGTAGTATTAATTATGGTGGTGCATCTAATGGTGCTGTCATTATCCTCTGATGGATTTTTCCAGATAACCCAGAGACCAGATGTTCATTTGGTCAGTTTCCAAAAGAAATATGCTTCTCTATACATCTTTCATTTGGCATTTAGTGACGTTTTCACAGCAATGCATTTCTAATTAAGAATCAGAATTCTGGTGGTTTCTTTTTTTTCAGGGGGGAGTGGTGGTGGTAGTGGTGGGGATGTTAACACAACAATGAGCTCAACTGTGTTTACAATTGAACTGTTTGAAATTGCATCAGGCAATGACTCAGTCTCAGTCACTCTTCAGCTGCTCTGAATTCTCACCCAAATGTTTCTTAAATCAGTTTTGGTTGCTTTTGATTTATGGAGGCGTGATTAAATAAGAAGACTGGAGCAGCAGAAAGTATCTGCTGCTGTTTGGGAAGCGCAAGCCCTGGAAGCTGGTGGATGTTGGCTGATCAACCTAGTTGGAGTAAAGGTCATCCTCTAATGGAAAGAAAAACAAAAATAAAACACTCCCATGCCACCATGAGGAGATACTGAGCTACCAGGGGGAGGGAGAGCTCTTGTAATATACTGCTGTGCCACCTATGCTGTGCAGATCTTTATGGTCCTTTACTCCTCTTCCCTCCCACAGACGAATTACAAAATCTGAAGGGCTTGTAACAGCCCCAAGCAATAACGAAATGGGCTACTGCTCAGCCTCTGCCAGCAGTGTGATCCAGAACCCTCCCCATGCAGCAGTATTTCCCTCCAGCCTTAGTCTCCTCCTGTGATACCAGCTCATGTACTGACTCATAATGAGCAGCTTTCATCAGTGAGAGGTCTGTAAGTGATCCTCTGTTTGGTTCAGTCTGAAAAGCTCAAGAGGAGCTTTGGGGTGCACAGAGACACAGGAGTGGGGAGACCTGCCCACCTCTGGCCACGCTTTCCCTCTGTTGGATGGAATCAGTATGTCACGGCTGATGTTAAACTCAGCATTTTCTTGATTGCTGTTGTCCAGCTGTGGTACTGGGTCTGGCTCTGCTGTTCCTATACTGTTCCTTCCACAGCGGACAAACTGCCAAGTGCTTTCAATGTGTGCTTCCTCTGTGGCTGCTTCTAGCATAGGTCCAGATTCTAAAACCTAGAAGCTTGAGTTGTTTGTTAAGCCTTGAAGTAGTCCTTCACTGCTTACCGATAAACAGTGTCACATCGATGGCATTAAATTCCTGTTTTATCAAGGTATGTGTGTTTTCATTGTCTTACGCCTTCATGATGCTTTGGAAGAGCAACTGATTCCGTACTAGAGAAGCTTTACAAATTGACTTTCTCCTGTGTCCTCTGGGACTGCGAAATGAGGGCAAACAAAAGGCTGCTGCTTTGAAACTAGGAGGCACTACCAAGGCACTCCATCTGACCTCTTGCACAGCTCAGGAAAGGGCTATACCATGTTGTGAAGGGTAGTTGGCACTGGATGAAGGAATCTTTCCTGGAAAACCCCAGTCCAAATGACAGGAATAACTGATTTGCAGTACTGAGTGTCTGAATATCACACTTCTATTGTCAAGAAGGCCTATCTTTTAGGATCTGTTTGTTGGGTTTTTTTCCTTTGTGGTTCACTTATTTTTGCTTTTATAACTACTATATTTCAATACAGGACTTAAAATTCCTGCTTTTCTGTCTACAGGGTTTGGGGGGGAGTTGGGGTCAATTTTTGTAGAGAAACCTTTTCTGTTTACTGAGTGAAGACTTGGTCTTAGCCAGGTGAACCTTTGCTGTGTGGGTCCAGGATTTCAACTGAATTTTTTTCATTTCCATTTTGTGGTAATTATGTGGTTGTACAATTGTCATTTACAGAGGTAATCTGATCCATGTTTTTCTCTTGTATGGCCCCAGTATTGTGCAACACTTTTGTTGCTCTTAAGACCGTAGTGCCTGTGTTCAAGTTATGGAAGCAGAAAAATATACTTGGGTGTGCTTAGATGTGTGCACACAGCGAAACTTCTATGTGTAATGAAATGAGAAACACCACATTTTCAGTTTACATCTGCATTGCAGGGTATAGGAAAAAGGGATTCTCCACTTATTGATAACTGTGAGTCCTGAGATAACTGTTGTTTGGTTAAAATGGACAGAATAGCAAATTGCACTCCTTGTTCTCATTTAAAGGGTGCTGATTTGCAACCTCAGCCACAGTTGTTGCTAATCACATGCGTTTCTATCACAGTCCTTTTCTTTGCTTTCTGTAGCTCTGCTTCTTCCAAAATCACAGTGATTAGTATGCAAAATTTCTGTTTCTTTGAAGCTAAAGACATACTCCTGAGTATTGTCATCAGTTATAGGTTTGGTGTTCTGTGAAGCATCTTAAGAATAAAATCCCTAGCTAAATTCTTACCGTGTTATTAAGGACCTAAAGTAAAGGAGCTAACTAAAGGAAACATGCAAATTGTGAAACACTTCTCTTTTTTTTGTTGTTAGTTTTTGCCAGTACCACTTTCTTCAATAAAGCTAGCAGCAGCTTTTAAGCAAGAACAAGTTGTACAATACATGGGCATGTGTCTGTCCACATAAATTTCACTTATTTAAATTAAAAACCCAATAAATGAAAACTGTCCGGATGCACTGATTATAAATGAAGGGCTGACTCAATGTCTGCTATGGCCATTAATGAGCCTTTCCTACACTCCCTAATCATCTTGATTGCCTTATTGAATGAAACTGTGACACAAATGTTGTGCAGAATCTCAGTGGTGCTCAGGCACTCACTTTAGTACTTTGTAGAGTAAATGGTGATTTACTTCTGGCACCTTTTCAAATGTCAGCTCTTTAAATTTGTGGTCTTCAGTTGTATCTTCTGCCTATACACTTAGTTTCTCAAAGCACCAATTATCTTCAAGTTGTTAAAATCCCAGCAGGCATTAGTATCAGAAAAGCCATGCCAAGCCCTTGGTCAGCATACCATTTTGCCTGTCCAGCATGAAGTCAGCATGCTTCCCTCAAGGGAATTGGCTGAAGTGGAAAACAGGAGCACAGGTTCATACTTCTGTAGACTTTTGAAAAAAGAATCTGCATGGTTTTAACCAAAATGTTCATTACCACTACTTAATAAAAGTTTTATTAGTAAACACCCCAGGTTTTAATCATCCCAAAGTTATTTTAGTAGCCCATTTAAACTAAGACTGTGGCCCTATCATTTATCTAGTGAAGTATTATCCTGCAGCCCTTCGTACTGCATGAGTACTATGAGCTTCCTGTTGATGTTTGCAGTCTCAGGAAAAAGCTGAAGTTTACAATGGAAGTGGAAAGGGAAATGATTGAATAAGCTTTGAAAACTAAACTACTCTTCGTCCTTCAAACATCTTTTTGGGCATGGCTAGAAAGGCATGGAGTACAATGGTAAGGAAGTCCACTAAACTTAAACTTCTGGTGTTCTCATACTTGTTACTGTCTATGCACATGTTTAGTGGAACTCATTCATACTTGTTAAAAAATAAAAATGTTAACTAGTAGTTAAATACATTGTTAACAGCTTGTGGTATCTGGTTTGGTTTGGTTTGATTAGGTTTTAGGGACAACATGGTGCATATTTAATCCATATTGATGAAGCAGATTTTTCTGAATGTTGTTCCTGTAATAGACTAGACAGTTAATGTTTTCAATTTTTAAACTGACTATATGCTTTTGTTGTTTTCAAATGTGTGCTTGTCCTTATTCTTTCATTTTAGATCTTGCTGAAGAAGAAGGGAACTGCTCTTGCAGGTTTGTCTTGGTTTTCCATCGTAGTTTTTCTGCTTCTGTATCCCCCTTTCCACATGGTGCGCATCTGATCAGCCCATGGGGTGCTAACATGGAGAGTCTCACAGCTTATCTGATATTCTGGAGAGGACAATCTACAAGAACTCACACAGAATCACATAGAATCATCTAGGTTGGAAAGGACCCTGGAAATCATCTAGTCCAACTGTTCTCCTAGCACAGTTCCCGCCTACAGCATATCCTTAAGCTCTAAATCGACCCGACTCTTGAACACCTCCAGGGACGGGGACTCCACCACCTCCCTGGGCAGCCTATCCCAACGCCTAACAACCCGTTCTGTAAAGAAATGCTTCCTAATATCTAGTCTGAACTTTCCCTGGCACAACTTGAGGCCATTCCCTCTTGTCCTGTGTCACTTTCTACTAGGTTAAAGAAGCTCAAACCCAGCTCTCTGCAGCTTTCTTTCAGGTAGTTGTAGAGGGTGATGTCTCCCCTCAGCCTCCTCCAGACTAAACAATCCCAGTTCCCTCAGCCGCTCCTCATAGGACATGTGTTCCAGACCCTTGACCAGCTTTGTTGCTCTTCTCTGGACACGTCTGAGTAACTCAGTGTCCTTTTTTCTTATCAACAGTGTTCCCATTTCAAAAGTTCAACACATTTTATAATGTAAAGAACTATAATATGTGGGTGAGAGGGTGTGTTGCACAGTCAGGAGTTGGGCTTTGTACATACCTGTCATCCTTCAAGAGTTTGCAGTGTAAGCAAAGAATGGGGAGAGGAAAATAAGGGACCCTGGGGAACAATGATGAGCCATGTAGAGGGAGTAGAGAAATCATGTATGAGAAAGAGAAGGTTAAGGGGAAAAACCAACACCAAACCCACAAACAAAAGACGAGGAGAAGAAGGAAACTAGGGAAGGGAGAGAACAGGGAAAAAGAAAGTAAGATGCAAAATTAAAACAATGGGAGAAGCAACCCATGCACCACAAACAGAGGAAGATAACATTGGAGAGAAAATGGTATTGGCTGGAAATGTCCACGATACACCTGGAGCGTACCCTGAAGCATTTGTATCCTTCTTAAGTGTTCTGTATAGATTTCAAATCTGCTTCTCTAAATGTTTTAAAATGTTAAATGCCTTTATTGCAGTTGGATGAAAATGGTATTTTATTTTGATACATATTTGTTTTTTCTTTCCTAATGTTGCGATATACACAGAAAAGAATAGGATGTGTATTAGTTCAACAGGAACTCAGGATGACTTGTTTTATTTGAACGAGGGTGTTAGGTATTGTGAACTATAAAAACATTTCATTGTTAGACAAGAAGAGTTAAAGGTATCACTTTTAGCAATCTTCCAAATTAAACAGCCAAGTTTTGCTCTTCCCCTGTCAATATGACATCATTTTGTTTATAATAAAAAAACTATTTTAGAGATACATCTTGAGTTGGAACAGGTTATTCTGTGTGGCAAGAAATCATAAAATGTTCTTAGAAGTTTTCGTTTTTGTCTCAGAAAGAGGAAGTCAAAACAAACATTTTCAGGCATATAAACCATATAGTTTAAACATTGCTCTTGGTGTTACATTTTTGGCTTTTGGTTTGTTTTGCGTTCTTTTGCTGAAAGCACAAAAACATTACTGAAATACATTAGTACACAGGGGGGAAATGTATGAGGAAGAAGCTGTACATCTGTACAGGAGATTTGTCTACATTTTGTGTTTGTTCCAGTGATGAACTTCAGCTTCTGTCACCCAGTACTTCAATATTTTCTATTTAAGATTAGTTTTGTGGTTCCTTTAAAAAAAGCAGTTAGCAATCACAGTCACTTGAGGACTGGATTATATGGATTACATTCTCATTTTGTTTCCTCCTGATAGGACATGTCTGGTCATTTTGTTCTGTTCTGCTGAAACCTGAGTGCCCCTGAATGTTGCCCATTGGTGTTGGGATGGGAAGAGCCATCCATCCAGACCCAGCTGCCACAGCACCACTTTACTAAGGTAAATTGGTCTAAGGAGGTTAAAGCGTAAAGGACCAACACGGCAAAGTGCTCCAGTAGCTGAAGCTTTAGGTGGCATCTTATTGTCTTTAGGAAGCACGCAGACCTGGCTCCACACATGTGAGTTATAAAGGGCTCTGGCTGTGAGGATGATGCTGTGATGTCTGGTAATGGTAACCAGAAAGGCAGAGAAGTCACTTCTAAAAGTACTGCGTTGCAGCGCGGAGCTTCCCGGTGTGATGTCAGGCGGCTCTTGTGAACCCCGGTCGCTCTGCAGCAGCTACGGTAATTCTTAGAGACACTTCCCATTCCTTAGGAAAAGCTACTGTGAGAGGCTTAGTTGGCTTTTATCTTTAGAAGTGAGCATTTAAATGTTGGACTAATTTGTAGCTCATTTGCAGCTCAGCTGCAGCCCTGCCAGCTGCACTGGGATCAGTGACAAGCCTTTCTTCCGCCTCCAAAGCACACTTGCAGACAGATCCAGGGCCTAGGAGAGCATTGCCCCAGAGGCAACTCGGCTTTTTCACAAGCATGTAGCTGCCTGGGGGAGTTTTCTAGAACAAGTAGCATATTAGGCATTCCCTAGCAAAGAGAGACCTTGCTGGCTTCCTGAGCCCTGGATTGGCATTCCTGGGGACCACTCTGTTGTGACTGGACATGGAGAGGGGCTGGTGACTGTGAAGTTACTTACTGCTCCAGTGGGAACATGTGGCTTAGAGGCAGAGGTGTGAGCTACTCAACCAGGCAGTAGAAGGGGAGGAGAGGAAAATCTTGTATCCCCTCAAGGGAACTTGATTCAGAATGGGAGGAACAATATATATTTAACCAAAACATCTTTTCTCTTGGTTGGATGGGCACCCGTGATTCTGGGATAGGATTCTTGCAGAACTTAGCAGAACAGCCGAATTGGAGACAGCCTCTTTTGTGCGTTGGACCAGAAGGAAAAGAAATTCCTTTTTGCATGGAAATCAGAAAATTAGTTAATGAGACTGAGGTAGGAATTAGTAATAACTACACTGGGAGGCATCTGGCTGTGCAGCTAAGACATTCAGCTGTACGGAGCATTGCTCCCACATTTGCAGAGAAGCCTATTGTATTCTTCTGCTTTGGGGAAATGAGGTTGGGAATGTGTTTGCCCTCCCAGATCTGCAAAGTTGGTCTGTCCATTCTTGCAGTCTAATGAGTAATAAACACACTTACTCAGAAGCCCAGGAGCCTCCTCTTTTCAAGCCCCCACTGCCAGCCATGGTTAAGTTGGTTAGGCTGGTTGCAGATTTCACCTGTATTTTGGAGAAGTGTGTGGCGGCAGCTAGGCAACCCTGGGGCAGCAATTCCAGGCACAGGCCTCTCTGGGCTGTGACACCTTAGCTGGCAGAGGACAGGAAAAGGCAGTGGGTTCATCCCTGACCTGGCAGTGGGATGAGTCACCACCCTGTCAGTTTTACTTCATTGCAAAACTAACTTTCACAGTCACACGTTCATATGGGGCTCCCCATTTGAGGGAACAGAAATGAACTAGTACCTCTGTCTCTTGGCACAATCCATCTAGCCTGGACAGTAAACAAAGATATATTTAAGAGAAGAATATGTCTCTTAAATTTTCCAAACTTTTGTTGTTTTGTTTTTGTTTTTGTTTTTGGGTTTTTTTTAGTTCAGAAGATTTCTTGTTGTTTATACCACTGTTAACTTTTGTCCATTTTATAGGCACAAAAGATGCTTCTTTTCAATCCCATTCTTAAGATCCAAGAAAGTGTGAAGAAGTAAAAACAACCAATCACTCACTGTTAACATGAGCTGCTGAAGTGATTATATTAGTTCATGGTAACTGTCCAGATGCTCTAAGCACTGGGGTCTCACCACCGGCTGGGAGATTCCCATAGCAAGCGTCAGTAATAGATAGTGTGAGAAAAAGAAACATGATCAGGGCCCTTCTTAAAGAGAGTAAAATATACACCCAGCAGGGATGAGAATATCCTAGAAACAAACAGCAGGGAGCCAAAAGGAGGAAGAAACAGTGCAGGAAATGGAGCTACAATTTTGATTTCATCAGATTAGCGGAAGCCGAACGGGAAAAAACAGAGGATTTCTGTCAAAGTGGGAGAGTGCTGTGTTAGATTCACACTTGACCAGTGAATCTACTTTTCACACTGGATCTGTGTGAAAGAGCAGGAAAGGCATAGAAGTCATGAGTGAGATGTCAGTTCATCGTTAAATAGTTGGTTTCTTTCTTATTTAATTTTTCCTTTCTAAACTTTCATCTTTTTTTCAACTTAGGTGATTTTTTTAAACTAAGAAACTGCCCATTAGAACTGAATCTGAAAAAAAATGTTGTTTGCTAAACTGACCCAGCTTTGTTATTAACTTTGGTCTTTCCTAAGGAATGTTTTTGAATACTTTTTTTTACTGAAACATACTTCTAGCAGCTCTGCATTATCTCCTTGTGACACTTTTTGGCTTTTATTAATTATTGCAATTCAAGTGCAACAAATACAGAAGTAACTAAATGAGCCTTTAAAAGTATATTACTCTTAATTAAATGGAAACTTTGAAGACACTGGTTGAACTGGGTAAGATCCACCAAGGGCAATAAATACATTATATCTACTTAGTGTTTTAAGCAAATTTTAATTCTGTCTCTAATAAAATTAATTTGATTTTCAACATGAGGAAAGGGGGTGGAAGTAATGGGAGTGTAAGGTCAATGAGTGATCCTATAAGAGCCTTGAACTGGCAGGTGGACTGGAGCAAATCATGAGATGGAAAAGAAAGGGAGATTTCTCATTAGGATGTCGTGTTAATCTGAAGTGATTAAAGTGTGAACCCTTGTAGGAGCTGATTTTTCATTTCTCCAGAAACCATGGCTTGTAAGCAAAACTAGGAGAAAGAATCAAAATAACAGAGGACTCACAGCCCTGCTGTGTTGTGGGTCTTAGGACCTTGGCAGAGTCAAGCTTCCTGAATAAAAGATGGAAATTGGTCCTTAGTATGTTTAATTAAAGAGGAGATTGAGAATTATTTAAATATAATTTAAAGTGATTTAATGACAGCCAATATTTGAATATAAGGTCTAATTCCTCTGAAAATAAATCATGGCTAAGGATGAGAAACTTCACATGTGAATCCTGTGATTTGGAGACCCCTGCATGGAAGGGGAGCTCAGATGCACTGCATCTGTCACAGCCCTTGGAGGACAGGCCCTGATGGCTGGTGTGCTGGATGTGCATGCTGCATGCATACGCTGCTGCGTCTGCTGAGCTGTACCAGAGTGGAACAATATTACAGGCTGTGTAATAGCAAGCAAGGCTTCCATTTTCCCTGGAAGAACAAGGAATCGGTGACATACACTTGGCTGCTGAATAGGTAACGTGATCAATGCTATTGAATTGAGGAAGCATTTGATTTGAGAACAGTTACTTAAAATTGGTTACTTTTCTCCCCATTTTTATTTATTTCTTTTAATAATTTGTTTTAGAGTACTTTTCTGGCTTTCAACTTTTTTGTAAGAGATAACTAGAAGAAAATATATAAGATACATAAAATTATTTTAGAATGCATTTTAGTAGAAGTTTGGGTAAACTTAATGGAAATTTTCACAAAAAAAAGTTTTGAAGCACTTTAGCCACAAGATACATTTAAGAAAAATATTAAATACTTTAAAAAAAATAGAATATATGATTTGTTATATTTTATAGACCTAAGGGACAGTCTTCACACGGGGACCTTTTTGTGCATTGAAGACATGTTCTGCGGGCTGTGCTGGGCTCAGGAGTCAGGACTCAGCAAATTCCCCCTGGCCATCTTCAGTCTGCTGCTGTTACAAAACTGAGAACTCTTGCTCTTATCACTTTTGCGAACATTTTAGGAAATGCGTTTATTATTTCAGAGTAAAGATGAGGAAGGCAATTGTTTGTCCACCAGCTTTACTGAACACTAGGGAATCACAGTCACTTACAGATAGGCAACTCAGATAAATAAAGTGTCCAGGTGCCACTGCAGGGTAGAAGACACCTATGCTACCTTTTCTTCTTTTGGAAAAAGCAGGATAAATTAACCAGGAAGGGAGTTAGCCAGGAGAGTTGTGCCATCAGCGCTCTCCAGCTTCTGGTGCCTGAGCAGGCTGGCTTGGATACCTCTGTGCAGCTGCTGTTCTGTGTGCATGCATTTCTGCAGCCGTGATCTGAGTTAAACTACAGTCACCGCGTCCACACTACCCTCCTAACTTTCCAGCTGTCTTATGTGTCTCCTATCTTGTTTTACCCATTGATATTAAATGTTCCTTCAGGCAAAAAGTGTAATAGAAAGCCAAGTCATCTGGGGTGTAGGTATTGAGTTTCTGACCAGCACATAAAGAAGGAAAGATTTTAAAGTCTGCTGTATTTGAGGGAGCTGGTACCTGTTGGTTTTGAGCCATGAAGTAGCTCCTTTTATCTTGAAAATACTCATATCTAAATACAATGAGGGAGGACTAGCATAAACACAAGAAAACATTTTGTGTGGTAATACGAAGTATTTCAAAAGCAACCTGCAGTGCGTAATTCTTCACTGAGCAGAAGCTGGGGTAGAACTACTTCTTCTCATAAATGTGAAATTAGTTCACATCTTTCATTTCTTTTATGGTATTGGCAATTATTCAGTGCACCATAAGCCCCGTGTCCTAAATTTCTTGATTCATGTCTAAACATTGCTTGTATTAGCTGTACCCTAATTAATCCTTTTGTGCCACAAGTTGAATTTGCCCAACATGCTTTTCATTGCCAGGAATGGATGCACCAAATCTGCTGATGCCAAGGAGGTAACATGTATTTAACATGCATCAGCACTCGCTCTCTCTTTTATAATTGCTGATCTTCCTGCACTTAATAATATGCTACTAAGTTAAGGTTATACACAGCTCAAGCAGCGTTAAGTATCAGGGTGTGTGGTTATTCTATAATAACCACGTTTTAGGGTGTGTTTCAATTTTACAGGGCACTCATTTCCTTCAAATTACTTTGTCATTTCTTAAAGTCATTGTGTAATTCCTTTATGAAAGGAAAAGAAAAAAACATAATTTGATTTTTAAAGATGCATTAAATAACACTAATTATAATGCTTTGCTCTTAGCACGTTTTTCATCCTCATTACTTTATAGCCATTTCGCAAACTAATTTTACAGCATCTTCGTGGTGAGCAACTAGGTGTACCTGTGCCTGAAAATTAGGAATGCTGAGGTGGGGAATTCAAGTTGTTTGCCCAAGATTACTGTGATTTGCCCAGGAGTTGGTTTCATAGCCAGTACTTGTATTTGGTTATTTCTGATTGCCACGTCATGCACTCACAAATCTTTCTTTCCCCCAAACCATATAAATAGTCTCAAGAATTATTTAATCTTGAAAACAGATAAGAACAGAGCCTTAAAATGGCACAAGTCAGCTCTGTGATCAACAGAATCCTGGCTGAGTGAAGGAAGATTTGCTTTTAAACAGCTCCACTTGAAAAATAAAACTCTCATACACCACTAGTCTTTGGAGGCAGCAAAAATTCATGTAAATGTCCACCAGTTCTTTTCTTGAAGTTTCATCAACTAATTAGTGGTTGTGAGGCAGTAATCCATGTTTCCATTGCCTCCTTTAAGGCCTTTTCAAGCTTCAATCTAACTACAAGCTCTCAGCCTGTGATTAAATTTCTGAGCTGCCTTTAGTCCCAAGAGCGTTCAGTGCAGTAAAAAGAAATGTCTTCGGCTGCAGGCTTCTAACAGGTTAGGTATAAAGGAAGGGAAGATGTTTCCTCTGTCATTTGTAGATGCACCATCCTTAATGGAGGAGAGAAAGGAGAGGTAGAAAACAGAAAGTGAAATGACTGAAATGGGAGCAGCTAGATGCTAAGGACTTCTGAAATAGCAGACCATCATATTTAGGCAAACATAGAGAGCAGAAAGCCTTTTTAAAATCAGTTTATCCAGACACAATCTGAAGAAAAGATATGGGAACAGTTTTATCGATATTGTCAATTTTCTTGGAGAGTTGATAATACTGGGTTGTATTAATACGTGTGTGTGTATATATATATATATATATGTAGTACTACCTTCCAACAGTATAATATAATATAATATAATATAATGTATCTATGAGATCACATGATTTTATAAGACCCAATTTCCATTTATTAAAACAATCAATCTGAAAATGTGTCTTAAACATGCAAGAGCTCAACAGTCCTGGAAGGCAAGTTAGAACTACCCACAACTTTTAAATGTTTGTTTTGACACTGTTGTGGATGTATTTATTTTCAGAATGTGAACTGGATAATATTATGCCTATACTTATCACAGCTGAATCATTTTCAACTGCTTAATCTTTCTTGTTTCTTGACTGTAACTTTGGCTCCAGCACTGAGGACATTCAAACTGAACCTTCCTGTTTCCCCATATTTTAAAGTTAAGCTTCCAGCACAGTAGTCTTTGACTTAGGTATTATGTTAACTGCAAATACTAAATAATCATTTGAAAGGAAAAGGTGTCTTGTAATTTTCCCAAAGGTCCTGATCGTCCCATGGGACCATGTTGCAACACTTAACTAACGTGCTGTATTTGGCTTCAGAGGAGCTCTGTGTGGGAGCAAGGTCTGAGACAAGCCTCCTTCAAGAGCACAACCTTAAAATTACAGGGATTTGATACTGATAGGGATTTTTTATCAGGCCTTCATCACTAATGGTAGTTTTCAACAATGTAAACTTCAAGGACTTTATGGTAAGACAAAATGAGAACCATAAAATACCGGTAGCATTGACTTGCTGAAAGACTATACTTTGTGTTTATTTGCCATAAACAAGAAGAAATATTTACTTATGGCCAGCATCTCAACAGCTGATGATGTTTTCTTGAGACTTCAAATAGAGCCTCACTAGAAGCTACCTAATTGAATTCTGCTCAACCAACCTTTTATTAAAAACACTGCTTACTGTAGCTCCGCTTCTGGCCTATCTTACAAAGTTGCCGTCTCTGGTAAAGTTAAAAGGATGATTCATACACCTGAAGAAGGAATTGAATATTCAAGTCACTTGTCAGGCTGGCAGGTTTAAATTATATAACAGGAAGCTTTCTATTCATATGTAATGTAACTGAATCACCACTTCTTTATTGATAATTCATTATATGTTGCTACTATCACTCTGCAGCTCTGAAATGCTTTTTGCTATAATGATTTTATACCGTACTAGTATAATGGCCTTCTGACTGTGTCAATCAGCACTACTTGCGTGTACAATAATATTATTCTGCAATCTGTCTTGGGAGAATGCTTAAAAGCTTTCTCTCATTTTCTCCATTTAACTCATGTATTATCTGAGATTTTACATTAAATGGCCATACTTAATATCCCATGACATGTCACCTATTTTCTAGGGAGGATACTGATACAGTACTTACCAATTCCAGAATCTATACTAATCACATTACATCTGCCCACCTCAGCCAAGAGCAGTTAGTTCAGTGCATCAGCATTTAATCTGTAGGAAGAATTTATGAGAGGGAACAAAAACAATGTGAACTGTAGTTGGATAAATGTGGGCATGGTTGATGCAATTTGTTTTGCGAAGAGGGATTAGAAGATACTGAAGTCAAGCTGAGGTACAGGGGTCAATTTATATACAGATTTATTGCCAGATCTTAGCCTACACTGGTAGAACATTTATAAAGACAAGGCCTAATTAGCAAATATTTGTGCTATTTCTGATATGCACTTTGTGGTAGGTACTTACGCTGAATGAGTTCGTGGCTGTATAATTAAATGTGTCTGCAAAAGTGACAAACTTGGTCAGACTTTACAGGAGTTCAGTCCCGGTGCAGATAACAATCATAGTTTTGCATTGAAAGACTGCCTGGAAGTCCCAAATAGTTACTGTAAAACCCTTTCCACAGTCAGGTTAATGTACTGGAAATTTTAAGAGTTGAAATGCCAGCTGCTGAAAACAAAATCCTACATTGGAACCAGTGCCAAGGTATTTAATCTGTTTGACATAGACATTTTCCCTAAAAATACTGGATACACTTAAATCTCATTTGTTGTTTGATTCAGTCAATGCCATGTTGTAACTGACTTCTATGTTAAAGAATAAAAGACTGTTTACCAAACAGTTCTGAAAATTTAATTTTCAAGGGCAGCAGGTGCCCATCTATTCTGTTTACGAGAACTTCAGGCAAAGTTAAGCAGCAAGCATGCAGTCTCCAAGTACAGGCAGAATTAATTTGATCAGCCACACAAGAATGGGAAGGTGGAAAAGTAGTGCTTTAATTAGACTTCAGCCTTATTAACTCATAGGACAATAAATTGTACAGTTTGCATTGTCATTCTTTTCTCATTCTACTTTTAAGCCAGTTCTCCTTGGGAATTGGATATTCCTGCCTGAGCACTTGCAGCTGTAAATGGAGGAGACTTTCAGTTGCAGAGCTCACAGGAAGGTGCAAGAGAAGATCCTAAATAGTCAGGCAAGAATATAAGTATTTTTGTGACTTGTGAATGGGAATACACATAATAATATGTAGGCAAATGGCTGTTGTTGCTTTTGTTGGCAAAAGGGCACCCACTTGAGCCTGCCTGCACCGGCACATTGGCAAAAATCATAAGGAATTTCATGTTACCAGTGTACATTTGGTGGGGCAAAAATCCATAGGCAAACTGTATAGTTCCATGTTTAAAAGTTGAGAAATTGTCATAGAAACCTCTCATGGTTGGGTTTGGTTTTGGTTTTGTTTTTGTTTTTTTGACATAATTTCTTCCGCTGTGTTAACCTGCCAGCCTTGTTTTTGTAGCCCCTCACAAGCTTTCAGAAGCTCTCAGCATGTGGGGCTGCCAGGGTGGCATAGGCATCGTCACATCACGGGTCCATACCCTGGCCTAGTCTGGGTTTCTGTTTTTACCTGAGCACAAAATTCAGCCTAAATGATTCTGATTTCCTCCAGCAATAGCAGTGACAACGCTGAACAGACAGCACTCTATATTGCATTCTCACAGTGTTTTGCAGAAGCAAGCAAGCAGCATTACACTGTAACCCTGGAACTCCCGTAAATGATTTATACAGCCTCAGAAGGCTGTAGCAGCAGTGAGACCAAAGTGTAAAGTTTAGTGGACATGGCCAGCTTGTCATGATGGGTGCCCCAACTCCATCTGCAGTGTTCAGACCTCCCCTAGGCCTTGCACCCGTGCTTGAAGGTGGTAGGACCTGCCGCCACTCTCCTCCCAGTGCTTTGCTCTAATCCTTGCAGTACATTGTCTCCCAGAAATACAGCAAGTGTCTTTTTCTTCTAAAGTACACTGTAATAGCTTATTTTACGGTTTTGTTGTAACACACAGTATGTGTTTGATTGCCTTGGTATTAGTATAACTAATAACCCCAAGAGGAAATAATGCTTACTTATGGACAAGTTAAATGTAAAAATGTAAAATAAAGGGATAAGGGACTCCAGGCAGAAAGTTCTTAAGGGAAAAAATATTGGTTTTCTTTGAATGTGTTTATTTTGTAATTTGCTAGAAATAAACAGTTACTATGGCAACCATGGTATCACAGGCGACACACTGAGCAAGAAAGATACAGTATACTTACCAATTAGTCGAATGAGTTTCAGTATTTTTAAAGAGATGTTTTGCCTGCTAATGTGTTGGTACATCTTAACTTGGCCTTCAAGGAAAGTTAGAGTTTGCTCCTGTACACCCTCTTGGCAGCTGCATTAGCTATTGCTTCTTGATGTTGCACTCCTCTTTCTGGTGTCCTCCTCTTTTAAAGGTTCTCACCGCTCCTTGGGCAGCCAGCAGCTCACAGGGTCCATCACAAGGAAGTCACCCTGTCCATGGGGACAGCAGCCCAGGCCTGGCAGTCGCAGCTCTCCAGAAGATGGGGAGGAATAATAATTTACACTCTTGTGACGCCCAGGATGCTCAAAGCACATTACTAGTGTTAATTAATCATTGCAGCAGTCTGATGAGGTAGGTAAGCATTATTACTTTAGGATTATGGTTTTTTAAGGGTTTTTTGTTTTTTTTTTTTTTTACTTTTTTTAATACATGAGGCAGCTGAAGTTTAAGTGTTTTCAAGGTCAGGGAGAAGTAGAAGTCAAAAGTCCCTGGTTTCCAGCCCTGCATCCTGGCCACTATTCCTGTCTCCCAGTTTTTGTTTGCTGAAGTCCTCTCATATCCTTTTTATTATTGTAATTGTTGTTATTATTGTTGTTATTGTTATTATTATCATCTTGTTAGTACGATCTTTAAAAAGCAAAATGCTGTAGTGTACAAGGGATCGTTTCCTTTTTATTTTACTTTTTGTTTTCAAAGGACTTGGAAACACAGCAGCACAGCAGCTCTCATGCATATACAAATTATAAT
>NW_020799113.1:15590421-15610421 GCF_003259725.1 Athene cunicularia | reverse complement strand
AGCAAACACTTTGGTTTGCATTTACATGCACATTTACAGACAAAATACGACAGTGTGTGTGTGTGTGTGTGTGTCCATACACATATATATTTTAATGAAATGTGATAGTATAAAAGCGATTTTTTCCCCCCACAAACTGATATCTATGTTGACACCATAGAGGGGATTCAACATAGCTGCGGAAAAACAGTGTTACACAGCCTCTCATGAGAAGAAAGGCCTAAGTTATAGCAATACTATGCAGCATTTCTTCTTCCCTAGTAATGCTGGTGACTACAGATTGTTGGGAACCTTTCTCACTGCTAGCAGAATGAACTATATATCCAAATTAATTTTGATTAATAATTCAGAAGAGTTTAAGGGTGAAGAGATAGAGAAAAATTGTGCCAAAAAGAAAAATAATTTTTTTTGTATCTCAATTAACAAAGTACAATTTGATAATTGAAAGCAAATGCTTCTTTATCATATGATTTTCTACTTTTCTTTACCCAATGCTGTCCCCTGCAGGGTGTAAGAAATCAGATCACAGAAGTACTCAGAGGCTAAAAAAATATTATTTTTTTTAAAAAAATCCAAGAGTAAAAGAGAAAAGAGTAGTTGAATTAACATCATATCCTCTATCAGAATTCACTATCAAGCCAGCATAGTTTATAATGAATAATCCTTTCAGAAGCTTGACTGGGTGCTATAAGGGGCATTCCTTGAAAATATTCTCTCATATCTCATTGCATATATGCAGCACTTCTTTCCATAGGTGTTATGAATTCCTAGTGCTCATGTTGATATTCTGTCTGTGGGCAATAAATTGTTAGCTGTTTCTTTTATATGTCCCATCATCTGCACTTGAACATGGAATCAAACAGAACACATAAATTATAAAATCATTGCACATCTCAATGGATTTTCTTACCATTTTATAGAATGGGAACTTAAGAGTACGTCCTGTATATGTAGAAAATAGAAAACTACTACTCTGCTTAAAAGACAGGTGACCCTCATAAAAAACCTACAGCTCCTCTCAAAAAGGACATTAAAAAAGGTAAAGAAGGGAAACATAAAAGTGGGAGAACTGAACAGATTTTATTAATAAGATCATCTTTATACCAGACAAAACCAAAACATGGGGCTTAAACTCTGGGAGCATTTGTTAACATGTAGAAATCGTACTCACATGATTGCTGTCTCCTTGCTCAACTGGAACACACTGCTTTATCTGACTAAGTGCAAATACTGAAATGTTCATTAGCTCTCTTGAAACACCTTGGCTTGTCTTTATTGAGTTGCATTTCATCCATAGCCTTTGCACCTGGAGGCACACAATAAATTTTTCTGCACAAAGGGTTTCTTAAGAGTGGTATGACTGTTCCTTTTCTCCCCAGAGTCTGAATGCATTGCATCATCTTCTATCATACTTACAAGCCCAGGGCCCGGGATGAAGAATTGTTTAGTATCTCCAAACCAAAGCTTGCCACGTAGCAGATCAAATTGTTGTTGCTCTGCCACTGTGCTGACTCAGTACTGGCTTGTTTGATTTAAGGCACAGTTCTGCTGTGAAAAGTTATTGTGAAAATGGTATTTTCTTCTGCAGCAGAGCTAGTTCCTACGTGTATGAAGAATTATATGTGCTGACTCAAGTGACAAAACATAAGTATTTACTGCTTCTGCTTTTGCCAACTCTGCAGAGCAAAGACAGAGGAGAGAAAGCAGGTTGAAGTCCATTTAATTTGTATACATTAATACTCTTTTCCAAGCTTCTGCATGTTTACCCCTGTGCAATTCAGGGAGAATGATAGCATCCCAGAGCTGTTTACAGGAATATAATTTGGCATTTGCTGCTTGTGGGTAGCCATGGAAAGGAAATGTCTTGGTCTCTCAGATCCTACAGCACATGTGGGAACACCACAGACAAAAAACCAGTAATGAAATAGTAATTTGAAAGAGTAAATCAGTACATTATACTTTTCCATACTTAGATTTTACCTGTAGTGACTTGAAGAGTTTGTGACTGCAGTTTTGTGGCATTCTGGCTTTGTAAATTTGTCTCTTGGATTAACGTAATCTCTGACAATTTGAAGGCAGTTGGAAAATATTGCGGCTTTTATCGTTGGTTACCACTTATTTTAGAATAAAATCAAAGTGCCAATATCCTTGTATTGTCCAGCTAGCTATCATACTTTTGGAGCTATCTTCTGCCTTGATATTGTGGACTGTTAGCGCATGGCACTGCCTTTCAGTGACTGGTCTGTTCCCACTGAGCCGTTCTAAGGGTTAGTGCGGGCTTTCTCCTTTGGCTCTTTTACACAGTCCGTATGTGAAATGATGAAGGGAGTTCACAAGGAATTATGGGCTGAGTGTTGGTTTTAGCATGTTCACAGTGTCTGG
The DNA here is from genome assembly GCF_003259725.1 of Athene cunicularia. Classification (NCBI taxonomy): domain Eukaryota; kingdom Metazoa; phylum Chordata; class Aves; order Strigiformes; family Strigidae; genus Athene; species Athene cunicularia. Next base: position 15,608,039 of record NW_020799113.1, on the reverse strand, counting down.
CTTTATTGCTTTAGCTTCTCTAACCCAGAGAGAGTTGTCTCTTAGTTTCAAGGTGACACTGAAGCTTGCATAAGAGTGACTCGGGCTTATGTTCCGATGAAAAAAAATGCAGTGGCTAGAGCAAAGAAGCAAAAAGATTTACTGGAATATTCTAGCTACTTAAACCAGAAGTTTTAGCGATCCTCTTAAATTCCTAATTGGTACTAGATGATCAGATAGTCAGCTGTGTCTGCTGGTTACTTTCATTGTCTTTTTGCACTGAAATTGTCCCCTTTCCAGAGCTGTTTGTGGGACTATATTTTAAATCCAGTAGAATTGAAGTTGGAGGGAATATGGCAGCCCACTTAATTAGTTCAATACCTTACTGTGTGTCTTTGAAGCAGTAAAAGTTTAAACAGAATTTATAGCTACTGAATTCCCAAGGACTCTCCTACACAAAAGACAGTCAACAAACCATGCTGTGTATTTGAAATAAACACCAGCCACTCTGCTGGAACGTCCTTAGCACTGGGAAGAGAAGAAGCAGCTTCTATTGTCAGCTTTGGAATTTTCTGACCACGCTAGTCCAAAAAGCTAACTTGTATTGGCTTCAGGATATGCCTATTCTTCACCTTAGAACTACAACTAGGTTTTTGTTTAAGGGATTACAGTCTTAACTAATAGTGAATAGTGAATAGTGATATCACTTACAACCTTTGGTAGATGCAGTTCAATTCTAAAGTAAATGTCTATAAATAAAAGCAAAACTTCATAACTATACTTTACACAGTCTCCTTTGAACATGCTGTTTCTTCTGAGGAAAACTTCAGTTTCTCCAATCAATTGTTAGAAATGGGGTAATTTCCTCATACTGGAAGGGTAAGAGCTCTTTGTCCAACCTACAGAGTGAAAACGATGTATAGGAGATGACTATATGGAGCTCATATTCAAGTAAAGGATAACTGACCTCCTAGGTCCCAGCACTATGCAGGATGAAAAACTCTTTGTGGGGGGAAGTGTCCTTGACTTGTCTTAAAATAGAAACTGAGTTTTTAAGCTTCCTTCTAACATGAGGCTAAACTACATAATAAATATCAGACAATTCTTTGAACTTGTCTTCTAAATAACCCTTTAGCTATTGTAGCCTGGACAACAAATACCTGATCTGTGCGTGTGAATGGATTGTGCTTAAATATATCCACTTAATATTGGTTAGTAATTTTTCTGAAAATATAGATATCCTTGTAAACCCTGAGTCTGCTTTAGCTTGTGCAGTAGTTTATCAAAATGTTGTTATGCATTTCCATTAGAAGGAATAATACTGCCAGGAAGAGCCAGATGACTCCCAACGCTCACCATTTTGTTCTCATGTATAGCAATTGAAGAGTCATATCTGTAGGCTGTATTTACTCCTGAAATGTATGAACACATAAGCTGAGATGGAGACTTGAGGGCAAGTTCAGTTCCTGCTTAATAGCAGTTATGTCCAAGGACCCTGAGGAGAATCCCTAATTCCACTAGAGTTTTGCTTTCCTATTGAAACCCTTTTGTTGGGAGCAGGTCTGGCTCACGGGCATAATAGGAACCTGAAATACAAGTAAATTTGAAAAATGCACATACACTCTACAGACACATAAGCCTGACAATCTTTAGAAGCTGTCTGATAACTTTATACAAAGCAGCTTGACCCCCTACTGTTATTTTTTATATTTGTATTTACTTTAGCACACAGAAAACTGATCATGTTACTCTGTCATACTAGTTATTTTATAAAAGTAGACAGAGGCATGTAGCAGCTCAGAAGAGCTTACAGTCTCCTGCAAACGCATAACACATTCTTCCCTTGAGGTCTGAAGTTATTGGGAAAACTGAAATGCTTAGACTTTATTCTTTAACAGAATCTGGGTCTAAAAATTATAATAGAATACTCCTGAAAAGATCTAGTACCTCAATATGTCCTTGTTGAAAAATATCACCATAAGTTTATAATATCACCTATATTAAAAGTTCAACAGCATGTTACACAGAAGAGACTTGACTTGAGAGCATATATCAGTTTAAATTATTACAAACTTACTCAGTTAAACCAATATAAAATTATCTTCCATGTTGCTGTTGAGGATTATTCCGCTGCATTCATTTGGATGTCAAAGTGACAGGCCGTTAGCCTAAGGGTAAGCTAATTATTTAAGGAACTTTTCTTGTTTTGTACAATGAAGAAGTATTCTTGAAAATACAACACAAACATAGATATCTGTGTCAGATGGTGATGGTCCAATTCTTTTAAATATGAAAATGTAATTTTAGCATTCAAATAGTCAAGACAGTGGTAATTTAAAATAAAACAAGAACAACAGTCATTAAATGGCTGTGTTTCTGGACTTAGATTGATGCTTAACACATTGATCTTCTTCAATAGAAGCTTTCCATATTCCATCTGTTAGAATCTTTGACCTTTTCTTAACACCATTAAAAGATAAAATGTTAATCTACTGAAAAAAGATGCATGACCTTTTAAAAGTGAACTGTACCACTTTACAGTCTGCCATCATTAAAGAACTTTATGCTCAGGAGCCATGCATTATGTGTATCATAGCAATATAATTGTTTAGAATAATGTAATTGTTCAACCAAGAGGATATATACCACGCATAACATAAATTAGAACTAGAACTATGTGAACTTTGAAAACCCAATCAAAACAACATGTCAGATCAAGGCTTACTTTCAGTTTTAATCAGCCTCAACCTCAAATTTATTTTTTATTAATATGCCAAGATGCATGCCTGGAAGATACCATTTAACAAAGAAAAAATGATGGTACTTTGGGACAAATGAAACCACACCACTGGCTAAGGAAGATGCTTATCTTTGTTTTAATCACCTATACTTAATTTTTTCAGTATAAGGAAATGTGGCACTAATATTTTAAATAGTAGTGAGGAATTACAGTAGCCAGAAAATTCTTGAAAACGGACTTCTTTGTGCTAAATCTGGATTGTCTTAAACTAAGGCTTCTTAATAGCAATGGCCACAGAACAGCATTGAAACAGGGTTTAAATCCAATTCAGTAAAGCACTTCAGAGAGTGTTTAGTTTTAAGTTTGAGCTAATTGGATTGAACTTAAAATCAAGCCTCTGTTCTGAATCCTGACTACAGAGAAAAAAAACGAATACGTGATAAGGTTTAGATAACCTAATATTATCTTCTGATGGATTACAAGTTTTAGATGAAGGCCCTCACTGATTTGAAAGCACAGTTATATAATAATGTGTCTGCTTAATAACAAAGGATAATAGAAAGTCCAAATACCTTCTGCATTTGAATTTGATGTTCTACTAGTACTTTTTATGATAGAGGCCAAAATATTTTCTGCAGAGGAAGGCTCATATTCTGCTAATTTCAACCTAAATTCCACTGAAGTCCTTTTTCCACCGTAAAATTGATGAGCTTAAGCTGCATGATTCTGGGTTGGAGTATCCTCTCTCTGAATGTCTGTACGTTTTTCAGTGGAATTTACTCCGTAAGGTAAGTGGCTGCATGCAAAATAGAAAAACAAGTGTTCTAAGATGACATAAATTTAGGTCCTTTTCTTAATATTATTTGATCGTAATAACATAAGTAGCATTATCAATGTCACTGTAGTGGGGGCTCTCAGCCCTGATGTAATAGGTGCATTTAAATTAGCAGTTTAGGGCACAGGAGGGTTTATTCCTTCATGAATTTGCCTTGCACCTATAGTTGAAGGCTAGTGGCATGCATTCAAAGCTGCCTCCCACCTCATGAAACTGAGGCTGAAGTCATACCTGGTTTACCATCTTGAGTGACCCGCTTGCAATGAGGACATATGGTCCTGCAGAATTTAGCTCTCCACATGTGTACTGCATGCCTAGGACTGGAAATTGGCTTGAACTTCATTCTTAGAAATGCCATCATGTGCAATGATGCAGAAAACATAGAAGGCGGCACAGGGTTTGCTAAGAGTTTTGACAAGTAGAAAGACATTCACTTCTGTAAATGTCAGTTTTTTAACTCCAGTTAAAACTTCATATTCTGCTTTCTGAACACGTTACTGCACTAGCCCCGTCTGTTTATATTTTGTTCCTGTTAAATAAGCAGCACCCCATTTTGTATAGGCCAAGCATTTAATCTTTGAAGTTAGTAGTCACTTTTTTTGTCAAGTTCTTTCATTGTTTAGACCTGCTTCCCAGTCCCAGCCCCAGTTTATCACCACAAATTTCCTCTCTTGCATATTCTTCCCTCTAGGTCATTGATAGTGAAAGCAAACAATATGTTTCCTGGTGTTCAACCATGTGGCACTTCACTAGTCACATAATACACTAGATAAGCAGATGACAGTCTGTGCTGCTCTGAATAGCATATGTGCATGCCATCTGAAAGCCAGGAGCCAGAGGACATAGATACAGCCAACAGAGGGAGTCAATGGCAGCAAAGCACTGGCCACTCAACCCCTGCTTTGGAGGAAGGAAAAACAGACAGCTTTGCATTAATGGTTAGAGTAGATTTCAGCCTGTTTTCCCATTAGTCCCTAGGCATCTCCTAGAGGCCATGTGCTTTTCTGCTTTCAAGCTGCAGGTTGCCTACCTGACAGAAGTTTAGTTCCAGCTCAGCAGGAGGAGGTGGTGCCCCACCAGAACGTCAGCTGTTTTGGAGAAAGTTTGGCCACTTTTTTGTGTGGACATGGAAGATCTGATCTGTAGCATTTGCCTTTCTGTCTACTAAGTATAACTGTCAAGTAACATACAGACGCTATAATTGCTATCTAATTAGCATTACAAATAAAACCTACATTGTGAAGAACACCTGCTTGCTCTGTCTTTTATAGTAAAGTAGTAATGTTTAAAATCTCTTGTGCCTACTCATAACTTGGTACCCAACATAGCTAAGATGATACAGACCTCATCAACCAAAGTGGCATTCCCTTAAGACTAAGAAAATCCTAGATCTCAGCATTGATGAATATAAGAGAAAGACAGTCTTTCCTCTTTGACAGAAGCAAACTGTCACAGTAATAGTGAAATGAGATACAGAAAGAAAAAAAAATCGAAATGTTCTTAGACAGATTGAGGCAACGTGTAAATAGAATAATAAATCTAGCAAGAAAGATCTGTTTATTTTTTGCACAAAAGGGCTAAGAAGTTTTGGGTTGTTTGTTTTTGTTTTTTGTTTTTCCATTTTAAAGAATGAATTTCTTTTGCTTCCACCTGAAGGCTGCACAGTATTCCACAGAGCAGCTGTCCACAGCAAGAAACTCATCATTCACTCTCTGATCACCACATACAGTAAGTGACAGGAAACTCTGCTTGATTCTCTTGTGTCTTCATGAAATAATTTCTTCACCAACCAAAGAAATCTGCTGTTTACCATAATCTCAATTTAACACCTACTCTCAGTGTTCAAAAGTAACTGTCTGCATTTGAATGGGGGTTGCAAAGCAGAAGTAACTGCCAGGGAAAACTAAACAAGTCTTGTCTCTTCCTTGAAAGTTGGAAAAGGCTTTAGTTTTTTATCGCAGTGACAGGTTACATGATAAATAAAGTTTGAGATCTTTGCTTTGGCCATTTAAGACAAGAATTGGCTAGAAGTGAACAAAACTGAAGGGTGCAAGACTTGATTTAAGCCCAAATTACACATTAAAATGGTTGTTTGACAGCAAGTGGCACATGCACACAGAGTAAAACTGGGGGTGGGGTGGGGTGTCTGGTGTAACAGTTAGGGGATGTTACTCCCAATTTGCTGAGGAAGCCCCTTGAAACTAATGAGTTTTCAGTTAATGAGCAGTATGGGAAAGCGGCCTTGGGAAACATTTCACTTCTAAGAAGCTGCTATATTTGTTTTGCATTACGTAGAAAACATCCGGGAGTATCTCAACCCCAGCAAAACTGTGAATAGTCCCACCTTGCCTCAGATTACCATGCATAACAGAGGATCATTTAAAAATAACTTCCTCATTCACATTGGAATCAGATACAATATCTTTTAATCAGCAGTCAAAACAAAGGCCCTGTAGTATTATTAGATTAGCTAGATTTCTATAGATTTGCTCTAAAGTTAACAAAATTGCATCCAAATGAGGTGACCAATATGAAATGTTCTGCAGGAGTTCAAAACCTGCAACTGCAGCTTCACCAGAACGTGTAAAAACCCTGTCAGCACTTACCTGGGAACCAGGGGCTGCCCTTGAGGGAAATCTCTCCTGCAGGTTTCTTCCCCTAACTTGCAAGGTTATGATTTGGGGAAATTCGCATGTGAAGATTTAGAAACATGATGCACAATGTTTTCATGTCATAGCTGGATAGAAGTAAGAATAAGTTTACAGACAGGGTGTATTTTGTGATTAAACATTGTGTTGGAGTTTCTTTTTGTCAGGATTTCTGGTTATATCACTGTGTTGATTTACTGTGGATAAAAAAAAAATGGTGATGTAAAATTCTTGTGTAATTTTTCTGAAACAGGATGAGTTTTCACATCATGTGAATAGCATTGTACTGCTAACTGCTTAGAGGAAGCTAAGTAGAAGGAATCAAAGAGTCAGTACTTGCCTCAATAAGATATATTTAGCGGTTTTGGATTTTGATATATGAGTGTGTTGGGTTTTTTCCTGAGAGAACAGGAAAAATACTTCTGCTCTCCTTGTTTCTTTCATATTAGGTTTTGTATTGCAGACCATTGCATTAGGTCATGTTGCATTTGATCTGCTGGAAAATGAACAGTGTTTTGAACTATCTACATGTTTCATTTGCTGCCTCTCTTTGATCAGGTGAAAAGATAAAGCATCTCGCTATGTAACTTTCCTACCAATACCCAGGTATGTACGAGGGTTACAAGTTTTCAAATAACCTGTATGTACCTAATCAGAATGATCTTGCCCAGGCACAGCCTTTGTTGCTAGAAATAATGCTTTTAAAAACGTATTGACATATGCATTAAATGAAAAACACACATGGTATTGAAGTGCTCCATTCTCCTAGAAGAGGAAGAGAGTATGTCTTAATTTTCCTTTGGGGCAAAACTTTAACAGAATCATTGCTAGTTCATGGTCTTTTAGTTATTGTTTAAAGCCCATAAGATACTTAAAACTTTGAGTGTTTGTACCAAGAAAAGAAAAACATTAATTCATTCTAGAGCTCAGATTTGGCAGCTAATAAAGTTATTCTGGCTTCTATTACATTTCTTGCCCACTAGCATTACCATGTTGTTATTATTTAGCTGAAGAGTTTTAGTGTCTTGAGCCCCTTGTACCTTTTTGAAGTTGAGAAAGAAATTCAAAGGTCAAAAGGAATATGGAAAATGGTAATTAATTGCAACAGAGAAAACAGAAAAAAGAAATGGAACAGGACATATGAACAAAACGGTGCTCTGCCAATATTGTTAGTGCTGTCATTTAGGTGTGTTTACATGGCTGAGTGATGGCGCTTGGTAATCTGCTTACTTTGTTGGTTTTACAGTTCTTGGTGAGATGGGGAGGAGTTGTCTTTGGTTGATGGTTTCTGAATTTTTCTCAAATTCTCACTGTTCCCTCCAAGATGGAAACAGTTTAATTATGTTTCCATTATCCATCCCCAGTGTTTCAAGGAATTCTGCATTTTCTAAGTGAACTAGCCAGCTTATAACATGTTATCATATGTACTTGGAATTAGATCTCATTTCCCATCTCTCATGGTTACCAGGTATTGTATTGCAAAGTGGAACCCTCAGAAGTTGAATTTTCTGTTCCACAGTGCCTGATCAAATAAGCTGCAATATCCCAGGGCCTGACTGGAATCCCACTCTGTCAGGATGACGTTACCATGCCGTGCAATGTGCAAGCATATGCCAAGCTGGGCAGAAGGGAGGAAAGCCTGCAGCCATTTAGCAGCTTCTATCTCCTCCCTGACTGGACTGGAGATAAAATGATATGTGTCACTTGTAATTTGTAATGTGATCAAAGATGGGTATATAGTATCAGTAAATAAATAGAAGATTGCTTACACCATTCGTTCTGTGAATCTGTCAAGTTTGGCATATCAATTTTTATCTGCAGTTGTCATCTGATGCAAAAAATCTGGATTTTAGAGGGTCAGACTTTCAGACAACCTAGGTGTACAACAGATACTTCAGACTGTAGCTACCCAGTTTGAAAACTAAAGGTGAGTACTGCATGAGGAGGCAGATAGAAGTGACTTTCCATGTATAAATACATTCTTTCTACATATCAGCCTTCCTAAACAGTTTGCAAATCTGTCCTTAAATTGACTACAAAATGTTTTGTTCAGTGGCCAAAAACGAGGGGCACATCAGTGGTCCATCTGTTTTTGCTGTTTTCGAGAATTCAGTGAAAGATACTATTCTTTGCATTGTCTTTGTTTATTATATGTCTAGGCTTTATAGAAATTGTGAAAATATTGGCGCTCTCTATTTGAATTCTAAATTTTGAATCTGAGGTTATGCAAATATATAGCTTATGAGAAGAGTCAGGCTGACAGCAGAGGGATTGATCTCCTTTGTGGAGCACGTACAGCATGTTGCCTTGTTATCTTGTCAATGCACTTTAGTCTCAACATAATCTCAACAGTGAGTGTCCCAGTTTGTTTCCCACATCCTCCTGTCCTTAGCATCTGGGCTGCTATTGTCAGCCTGGGTTCTGGTTAGTTCTAGCTGAAGATTGAGAGTGGAAACCTCCAAAATAAATGAAGTAACTCATCGCATATAGACAAATAAAATTCTGTCTTGGGCACTTGCAAGGCCATCTGAATCTCCTTCCACAAATAAAGCTCCCTCATTTTCAGCTGCATTGAAAAATGCAGTGAAATCCGACTTTAATCAGGAGAAGTGACACATTCTTGTGCATATTTCAGGATCTTAAATTAAAAGCTATTATTTAAAAAAAAGAAAATTAAATGCTATTTCAGATTTCTTGTTACTGCTGACCCTTTAGGACTGTACTGAGCTCCTGCCACCTACCAGCATGCTCGCCAGGCAGTCTGTACAAATATTATTATTACTTAAATAGAGTCTGAATCATTACCTTGTGTTTTCACTTTGTAGTGAAGTGATTTAAATATAGTTTTCTTATGTTGGGATCCTTTGACAAATGCATAAATAGTTAGCGCATTGTTAGCAACAGTGAAAAGGAAATGGATGCCTGGCAGGAGGAAGGGCAAATAATTTTCTCATGCTTGCTGTGCTTTTTCTGTAGTGTAAATCATCTCTTCTCTTCTGAAAGTAAAAACTTATTCCAAGATGTCAACAAAAGTAGAGTAATTAGGAAAGGAAATGTAATTCCTCCCTGCTGCTCCTCCCTCGCACACATTAGTAAATGAAAGCTATTTAAAGATACAACCTGAGGTAGACTAATTGGAGGAGATGAGTCATTTGGGACCTGATCCTGGAAATGCTTACTCAAATGAGTAGCCCTTTGATTGTTTGCCTGGGTCAATTTTGAGTGTGTGTGAATGCTTCAGGATCAGGGAGGAGAAAGTTCAGTCCTGCAGGGTCTTGAGTAGACCACTCCAAAACAGAATGGCAGGCACTCAAGCTCGTGAGCCATCCACTTGGTCTCAGTGGAAAGATGCTTGTGCTTAGAGTTAACTACTTTATTGGATCACAGCCAGTTTGGTCAGTGTCTCCCAGGACTAAACCCCGAATGGCTAACTTTAAATAGAATAGGAATATTACGAGACTACTTTGATTAATTAATCACATTTGAAAAAAAAAAAAAAGAAACAACTAGAAAACCGAAACACACCACAAAACTTTCCCACATACACTCGTGCCTCTGGTTCATGTCTGTTGTAAAATTAACTACTGTAATGTGCTTTTTCCACAATTTAGTTCTTAAATCCTTTGCTGCAAAGGAAGCTGTAAAGCTCAAAGGCGTATTTTTTTCTTAATGTTAGCAATTAATATGCCACTAGTCTTTGCATAAATAAGTTGTCTATTTTAAAGCAACTCAAATGGGCTATTTCATTTTATATGACTGTTAATTAAGATGTTGATTAGCCCTGCTATTGAAGCATTGAAACCCGTTCTAAAAGAAATGACCACTGTTTCAATTTTATTTTAATTAGTTGGACTTCGAGGTTATTTACTACAGTGTCAACTATCAAAGTAAAGCTCTTTAATTTGATGTTCAGTCCAAGGCAGGTAGTGCGCAGAATTCCACATTTGCCTGTAACCACTGCCGTTAACAGCAGTATGATTTAAGGTCATTTAAGAGTCATCAACCTCACAGATGGTAAAATGCAAAGTATCTAAAAGGGAAAATAACAATTGTTGTCTTGTCAAATAAAATCCGAACATTGTATTTTTTTGTGAACACCCACTAGCTTCCAGCAATTTTATACAGAATGTGTTTCCCTTTGGGCGGAGAGTGTTAGGTCTTCCCTTTTATGCATCCTTCCATTGAGACATGGTAATCCCCTTGGGAGGTGAAACCCACCCAGATATTTGTGATTTTAAAACTTCATTTGCGTCACTTGCAACAGAGATGGATCATTATTCTGGGATAAAATCACATCCTGCACAGTGAAAATAACAGGCAACATTTGACCTGTAAAGGGAAAGAGGAAAAAAAAAAACCCAACAACTTTAAAGTGTTAAAAGAAACAGACAGTGTTAAAGCTGCTTCAGGAAACAAATTCTCCCTGTAATGCAGTGTAATTACAATCTTTTCTAAGCTAAGTATAGTACCCTAGAGATTACTATAAGTAACTTATAATAGAATTTTTATTAGTGGTAGTAATTTTTTATGATAATTAGTGTAATTTGCAGCCAATAAAATCAGAAGATATATAGATATCTCTTTTACAACAGAAAACTATTCCTCAGACAGCTGAAACATTAAGAAAGAAAAATGTATTATTTTATGATCATTATACACTTTTATGTTCTGATTATTTGGTATTTTTTTATTAGCTCGTTCTATTTAATAGTGAAAAGTGTGAGACATACTCAAGAGCCAGTATAAAGCGACCAGTTTGGGGTAAGCAGCTGGCATTTAGTTTCTTTGGAAGTCTTTATTCCATGCCATCTGAAACCTCATCTTTTGTGGAAGTTTAGCGGGTTTTAAATATTTCTCCTAGATGATGGGTTGCTCTTGTATCAGCCTTGTACTTGCAGTGAGGTTGCCTTTCCTTATTGACTAGAGGGAGAGCTGTAACTGTTGAAAAAAAAGTTTTAAAAATATTGCTGTCCTTGACTGTGGCATGTAGTCTGCTTACCTTTGAGAGTCTATTGCGTTGTCCTACAAGAAGCTCTTGCAGCACAATCCTTCTCAAAAAGCTCTTAAACCTACAACAGGAACACATGCAAAAATATTCCTTAATATGGATTTGTGATCCCTCACAGTAGGACTGCGTGCTAATGGCTGGAAATTGGCTGTGCTTTGACTTCCTCAGATTTGGAGAGGCATTTTGACTGAATGGATCAGCTACTACTGCTAAGCCAGTTGGTTTGCTGGAAAGGAAGAGAATAGTTCCCAATAAACCTATGGAAGGACTAACTGCAATTCTTCTGTTAGTATTCAGGATCATATGCTGTAAGTTTTTTGTTTGCTTTTCTACATATCTTGCTGGCACTAGCAAGCAAAAGCTTTGCCTGAATGAAAAAAGAGAAGGCAAGACATGAGTCTTGGGTTTATTGTATTTTCAAAAATAGCAATTGAATTGAGAGCTGGACCATTTAGCATAGTCATTTTGTTTTACAGTGAAGACAGGATATATAATGATTTCCAATTTAGTTGGAGAGGTTGAATTTCACTTCTTGAAGGAAAAAAGAGGGGAGAATAGGAGAATAACAAATCTATAGAGATTTCAGATGGAAGGAGGCTGTTTCATATGTTATCTATGGCTTGATATACTGCTATTTTCTTTTTTCAGTGGCACAGTAACCCCTAAATGACCCTCTTAATCTGTATTATCGTAATTCATTGGCAGCCATTATAGGATAAAAATTAAAAATTCAAGATATGTGACCCTAAGAGGAACCAAAGAAGGTTTTCATCATCTTTCCCCAGCCTTATGACCTCTTGCTCAAAAGTTATGCCAGGAACTAAAGTGTCTGGTAAAACAAGTTTGCATTTTCTACATGGTGAGCAACATTAAATCTGCTTTGGAGAAGGAATCACTCAGATTTGGTGTGGGACACAGTGTCATAATCCTCCAGGCTGCATGGACGAGATGGACCGCTCACATAGGCTGTGCAAACTGGGATTGTGCATGCCTGGAATTCCCTGGGCTTGGATTTTGCTCAGGGCTGTCTGAATATATGTAAGGACTATGAAGAGTGCCTGCTGTCTTCCACTCAAAGCATGGCATAGATTCTCCCAGATATTTTGAAAATTATTCCTGCAGAAAGTCAGAGGTCTGTTGCATTTTCTTAGGTGTTTTAGACTTGCTTTGTCCTAAATTGGAACAGGAAAGGGGAAAAGGGGAAAAAATAGGGGTATTACTCCTTAGAGGTGCTAAAATGAGATCAGTACTTCCAGCAACTGTACAGATACTCACAATCTAGTCCTCACCTCTCTGGGCCCTGATGAGCATCAAGTTAACAATGTTGACAGGTGACATATCTTTTTCCATGTGATTTAGTGTATGTTGAGATGCATGAGGTAGATCAGGCTCTGTAGAAGTCTGTCCAACATTCTGCAAATATGGGCAGACATCAGTGCATGCAGTTACCTGTGATTCATATTTTGAGAGTTGTCCCAGTGATCGTAACTAATGCAGACATAAGGTGTTATTGAGCTGGCTTATGTTTAAGTGTCTAATTCATAGACCTGTTTAGACAGTCTGTGAACACAGGCATGTTCGTCTGAAGACTTAAGGAAAATATTGGTTAGATTCCTAATAAAGATGTTCTAATGGTGTTTCCTTACCTACATTGTCAGTGCCTTTTGTGTGGAAATATGGTAACTGACCAGCTCTTAAACAGTTGTTTCCTTCATGTCCAAGAAACCCTCACTTTGTGATGAAAATGGCAAGAGTCTTGCCTTGCCTTTTGTTTCCCCTGTTGCTTTTTGCCAAGGGTAGCACTGTGCAGACCTTCAACCTTCAGGGAGGTTCAAGTCCTGCTCAGCCTGGAAGCACGCGGGCTGTGAAAATGGCACCCTGACAGCGGAGCTTCTGCCAGTGGATAAAGTATCAAGTATCCACGCTGATTCTGCTGGATTCCTGTGTGCCAGCACTTAGAGACTGTTGACCGTGAGGTTTCTCTGACACTCTTGTGAACCCTCACAGGGACAGATGGATTTGCTCTTGAATGGCTCCATTCTTTTCTCTTTGTGAATAGAGCGGGCAGTTGTTAATTTGCCCTGACTGCTGTCATGCACCACAGGCTTCTGCTTTGTCACCCTTCCTGCTGGCCATGGCCTCAAGGCCAGGAGGTCTCATATTCTGAAAATGTGGTACTTACTGTATGTGTCCACAATGTCTTTTGGGAGGAGGGATGTCACAGCTGAGCGCAGGAGGTGAGCTTCCCCTTGTTGTGCTTCAACCTGAGACTTAAACAGGAGGCATCCAGCGAGCTGTCTTAGTAGAAGCAACTGATGGAAGTTAGAGAAATTAAATTTCTGCTCCCCCTACACTGAGGAATCTTACCAAAAGCCCTGTAGGCAAAAGTGATCACCCTTGGATTTGCAATGTTTTGAATTTGTATATGAGCCATTATAAAATTATTAATGGGTTTATTAACTTTTGAGTTGAATTACTGAAATGCATTGCACCTAAGGTAATCTCTGAAGAATATTTGGAAACTTCCTATAAGAGCACAAAGCAGTTTCTTGCTCTCTTGGTCGCTTCAGGGTATGTTTTGCTTGCAGGCTGCGTTCAAAGTTCTCAAACTGCGCACCAGCTGCCTATGCATTTCCAGGTACAAGGAAAAATGGAGTTTTCAGCCTTCAGCCCCAATAATACATCTTTCCTCCTCCATTCTTTGCTACATCTCTGCAGGTTGGATCATCTAGTATTTCTCATTTGTTATTATTTAGTTACAGGTCTCTCTTACTGCCCTCCAACCCACTGTATATTCTTCCTCCATCTTGCTGACCTTTGAGTTATTTAGCAGAGCTGTTTTCCAGGAGTGGTTCCTAAGAGTTGATAGGTCTGAAGGATTTTAGGCAAAAAGGGTTATATTTTCAGTTTTAGAGCCTGTGAATACCTTATTAGCAGACACTGGATTCTGTGGTAATTTGTCTAGAGGTTAGAACAGGTGCATAGCGTACTCCCAGATAAGTAAATCGTAATTTCCACCACAGACAGATCAATCTGTGTAATTTAGGTGACTGAACTTTTATAGTTGGTGTGCAAGGAAAATACCTTTTTTAGAACAGAGACTGTAAATTGATAGAAGAGTTTGTGTTGTGAAAATTAGCCACTGAATTCAATTGTATATAAAAAAAGCGTAGTCATCTGAACTGCACCCACACGATGCAGCCTAAAAATAAGAAAAAAAAAAAAAAAAAAGGAAGAAATCCAAACATTGAAATCTGTGAGACACTTCTTCCTATGTCTTGGTACTGGACTTCGGGTGTTGTTTTCCTTGCTTTTCCAGGAATTTGGCATGTGCCACAACACCACGTCTGGTAAAGGTTTAAGTGAAAAATTTCTTATTTCTAAATTCAAATAATTTTTTTCCAGTTAAAATTATATCCTATTCATCCATTCTGACACCAGGTAGGTAACAAATCGTGTTGCTTGTCTCTTGAGATGAGTAATTCACTGTGTATGTACAACACTACCTAGAAGCTACAACACCAGTGATAGATAGTAGCAGGTTGGCAGGGGAGTGAGGGAGGTTCTTCAAAGAAAATTTATACTAAAAAGATGTAAGATTAGTAATATCACTGTCAAACATGTGAACTTTGTATCCCCACTGGAAAATCATTGGCAACTAGACTCTGAGGAGAAGACAAAATCAGCATCTGAAAGCAAAGAGTCTGTAGCCCCAGCTGAGAAATGCCGGTCACATCTGACACCTACTGAGATCTACACCCATGAAGCCAGTGGTCATTAGGTTGGATTCTTAATCACCAGAAAAATGGTTTAATTCAACGTCTCATCTCAAGAGATGGGGCAGAAGACATCTGAGGTGGATAAAGAGGGAAATGACTCTCTCTTCACTTTAGGTTATGTCGAGTACAGGACACTGTCCCACTTCACTGGAGTCCAACAGGTGAGACCCGTTGCTTTACCCTCGCTAGTAAACACTGAGAGGTAATGCAGTTTTGATGCCTAGAATTTCAGTACCAAATAGAACTAGTATAAAATGCTATGAATTAATTGATCTCAGCATTAAATTTGATCTAACACAATTCTATTTGAATTTTTAAATAATAAGTGCCATCAGAACCTGCTAGATGTTTTCCAGAAAGGCAAATTGCATGAGTAGAGTGGTTTCTTTTTCCCATGATTGTCGATGTTGTTTTCATCTTACAGTAACAGTTCTCAAAAAATAAATTTCTGCAAAATTAAATATTTTCAGTTTGGGTTTTTCCCTTTCTTTCTCCCCTGTTCCAGTTCTCCACTCTTGGAATAGGCAGAAGACGAAACAAATTTTTTTCTTGTTAATATTTTTCCAGCTCCCCTACAACACCACTCAAAACATCAATGGCATATTATTGCCATGAAGTTGTATCAGAAAAATTATCAAAGATTTCTAAAAACAAGGATACTCTTACTATTTGTGATGTTAGACGCTGGGCTAATTTGGCAAATAGGATGCAGTATAAGCTTATGGTTTTAACACAATGGAGACGTTATCAATAGAAAAAAGGATGGCAAACAAGGAGTCTTGCACGTGTGCTTTTCTCTGGGTGGTTTCCAGGTTTCACAGACTGAGTGTAACACTGTGTTTCTGTCTTGTGGGAGGAAAGACTAGCTCGAGGCCCACAGCCAAGCTCCTTAGGAAAAGAAAAAGGAAGGCTGCTCCCATAATAGGGTGTGAAAAACTGACCTTCTACAATAGCAGTTTTAAGTAGCTTTTGAGTTTTGTTCAGAAGTGGTGAGGAAAGTGTAATTGTGCTGCTCAGTTCTGTTTGAACAAGTGAGTTGTGCACTTCACAGGAGGAATGTATGGAGTATGTTGAAAGGGCAGATAGGGAAGTGTGGCCAGGAATGTGATAGAGTGGATATAAAATGAGTGAAGACAAGCGTCCTCATGCTGGCTGCAGTGGTGACGTGCATTATCTCAACATGTTATCAGGAGATAGATGTTTGCATTCCCATGGGTCAGTGCAAGTTGTCACAGTTTCAACTTCCAGCTTTTTCTTATGGAAATAACATCACGAGGCAGTGAATGCAGCAAAGTCCTCTGCTTGCTTGCACCTCCACATGTGATGGTACAACCTTGGAAGTTTTCTAGAGGACTTAGCTGCAGTGTGAAAGTATGTCAACTGGCTTTTCAATGGTCCTTTACTTCTATTTATAGCAACAAAGTTGATTAAAATGTTTTATTTCACTCATTTTCCCACTCATTAAATCTCCACTACTGCTTAGACTATTTTCAAGGGGGAGCCAGATTTTATTTTTTTTTTTAACCCTTCATTTTTAAAATTTTGGTTTTGATGGAGTTCTCATCAGTGAAGTTTTGATGCCCAGTGTGAACGCTGTCTCTTAGAAAGTCACTGGTCTCCTGGAATGGCAAATAGATCAAAACCTGGCCCTTCCAGCCCAGCCCAACCATTTGAAGCTAGTTAATTTTGCAAGACCACTTAACAGGTTTTGTTATCGTTTCAGCGTGAAACAAAAACAAATAGCAGAACTTCAGAAGGTTTTGCAAAATGCAGTTAAGCAGTTGCCATTGTTTCTGATCTAATCAATTATTAGTATTAATTAAAGGATCCCTATAGAGCTGCTCCTCAAATCCATAACAGGCAATACGAAATGTGTGGCATGGAATCTCAATTCCTGTATTTACTGTGTTGTGTCTGTTCCTGGGAGTGTGAATATATACCATCTGATAAGGTGAAACACCCTGTATATACTAGTAATTAGTCATAATTTCATGTAATTATTATAGCAATTTCTCTGGTAGCTATTATGTGTCTGTATTTTATGAAGCCAAATTTGTAATTTTTAATTAATATGTAGTTAGCCCATTAAAGTATGTTACATACCTTTTTCTCATCCCAGCTTTTTTGAGCTCTGTTTACCTGCTGTTTCCACAAAAGCAGTAAGAAAATAAATTAATTTCCAAAGTTATATATTTGTCCTATTTATTTATGTTGCAATTTTTTTTTTTGTAAGGTGTCATAAATGTTCCAATGTTTCTCTTCATTTTGGTTTGGTTTTTTTTCTTTCTTTAACTGTAGACTTTCCTGGTTTAGCCTGTAAATACGGTGTCAGGGTGTAAATATAGCACTTGGGAAAGCGGGGGGCAAGCAGCACTGCCTGGAGTCAAGAGTGTCGTGGGCAGATTCTCTGTCAGATTTTTCAGCTATATTAAAGTTTTAACACTCAGCACCCATCCTGATTTTTTCAGTCTGAGGTATCTTTTAAAACAGAAATTGATTATCATGCCAATCTAATCTGCAGGATTGTTTTGTCACGTGAATGAAGGGAGAATGTGATACATTTATTTTCACATAGCTAAAAATCAAATATGAACTCCCCTCTGAAAATGTAACTGAGTTGCTGGGGGGG
>NW_020799113.1:15569579-15590371 GCF_003259725.1 Athene cunicularia | reverse complement strand
AACATCAATGGCATATTATTGCCATGAAGTTGTATCAGAAAAATTATCAAAGATTTCTAAAAACAAGGATACTCTTACTATTTGTGATGTTAGACGCTGGGCTAATTTGGCAAATAGGATGCAGTATAAGCTTATGGTTTTAACACAATGGAGACGTTATCAATAGAAAAAAGGATGGCAAACAAGGAGTCTTGCACGTGTGCTTTTCTCTGGGTGGTTTCCAGGTTTCATAGACTGAGTGTAACACTGTGTTTCTGTCTTGTGGGAGGAAAGACTAGCTCGAGGCCCACAGCCAAGCTCCTTAGGAAAAGAAAAAGGAAGGCTGCTCCCATAATAGGGTGTGAAAAACTGACCTTCTACAATAGCAGTTTTAAGTAGCTTTTGAGTTTTGTTCAGAAGTGGTGAGGAAAGTGTAATTGTGCTGCTCAGTTCTGTTTGAACAAGTGAGTTGTGCACTTCACAGGAGGAATGTATGGAGTATGTTGAAAGGGCAGATAGGGAAGTGTGGCCAGGAATGTGATAGAGTGGATATAAAATGAGTGAAGACAAGCGTCCTCATGCTGGCTGCAGTGGTGACGTGCATTATCTCAACATGTTATCAGGAGATAGATGTTTGCATTCCCATGGGTCAGTGCAAGTTGTCACAGTTTCAACTTCCAGCTTTTTCTTATGGAAATAACATCACGAGGCAGTGAATGCAGCAAAGTCCTCTGCTTGCTTGCACCTCCACATGTGATGGTACAACCTTGGAAGTTTTCTAGAGGACTTAGCTGCAGTGTGAAAGTATGTCAACTGGCTTTTCAATGGTGGGGGGGGCTTGGGGGGAAGTTTTTTGGTGTGGTTGTTTTTTAAGAAAGCCTGGTTTAAAGAAAAAGAAATTAGTAAAAAATGAGTGGACACTTAGCAATTTTTCAAAAGTAGAAAACTCCAAAACAGGAGAAGCAGCCCAGAAACGCTGCCAGAATTAACTTTGTGGTTTTCTGAATCTCTTAAAGTTGCAGGCTTAGAATTATCAACCCATAGCCCACCAGTTTCAGTGTAAGAAACAACTGTCATTTAATTGTGTGTAGTGATAGCATCATATCTCTTCATCTACTAGCAACTGGGACTTACTTTAATTTCCTTTGATAGATTTGGCCTAGAGATTCCTAGATTAATAAAATGTAAAGACTCCAAATGGTTTTAAACTAATACCCCTATAAAGCAAGATTTGAAAAATCTGCACTGAAAAGTAATGTAAACATTTTGCTTATGTGTTTTTGGTTTAAAACTCATAATAAATCTTTGCAGCTAAAAAAGTCTCTCTGACTGATACTCTGTGTACCAGATGTCTGGGTACTCCAGTACCACTGTAAAATGCAGGATTTACACAGTGAAAGCAGTGCACATGTTTGACAGCCGTGCCAACCAGCAAATGAGTGAACCCTGAAAAAATGTTTTTTCAGTTCCCTGTATACTCCCAGATGGCTTTTCACATCTCAGTATTTATTGAAGTGCAACATAATTTTTCCTGTGAAAAAAATAGTATTTACCCACACTGCTTTTACTGCAATATTTGAAATAATACAACATCATTACTTGCTACTCTTAGAGTAGGAAATAACTATGACAACTCCAATACCATGGCTTGATTAATATTGGATTCTTAATAACAATCTTTACACATAGATTTTTGGTAGCAAGATGAGTCGTTTGTGCAGACAGAGTTGATTCTGGGTGAGCCAATGACTCCATGGCAACTCAGAGAAATGCGTCTGCAGAGAAACGAGGCAGTGTTGCCTCCTCGCGCACAGGTAGGGCCTCTATGTTTTGAAGATCTTTAGTTCAGCTCTCTGTGCTGTTTGTCTAAAGCCAGCCAGCACCGCAGTGTGTTCCAGGCCAAGTCTGGCACAGCCAGAGCCTTACACACAACTTCAAAATAACATGAGCCAACCACTTCTGAAAGTTAAACTACATGGTAAATATATGGGCATGAATTGCCTCTGCAGAAGCTGGAATTAAGAGGCTACTTTGCTTCAGCACACCTTCCACTTTGGCTAGTGGTGTGAAAAAGCGGTGACTGCTAGTAGTGGAATTGAGGGAAAAATCCCGTTGAAAGCTCAACAGCAACTTTGCTTGAGTGAGGACTGCAGAATTTGGCCGTTATTCAGTAAAAACATGTTTCCGCCTCTGACACTGTAGGAGACCTCCATACAGCTACAGAAAGCAGCTAAGAGTAATTCACATCACTCTCTCGTGTATCGTATCAGATATGGACACACAGTCCCCTGATTTGTCAAGATCTTAAAAACAACCATCAAAACTGGGTGTTTAGTGTGCATATGAAAAATCAGGTGATGTCTTGTTTTGTCTCCAAGTGGCACACTCCAGCGCTCTCAGCCTGAGTGTCCATTCCTGTCAACATCCTAGGGGAGTGGCAGAAAGAAGTTTACTGCACTGGCCATATATTTCCTTGAAAATAGAGACAAAAAGTCAGATCCAATCTTCGGAAGCTTATCTTTATGGTTTGCATTTTATTGAACCCTATTTTACTAATTCCTCCTGATTCCGCATTGGCCATTAGGCATAATGTGTTCTTTATTGGTGTACTATTTAATAACATGCTAATTGATAGCTATCATACCATAAGAATCAGGGTCCAGTCAGTACTTCAAACGGTGGAAATCCTAAAGCAATGGTCCATCACTAACTGCAGCATGCTAGAAATATGAATGTTTATGATCTATGCCCATCCTCGGTTTCTGTACCCCTCACGCCTGGGTTCAGTGTAGGCTAGTTTATGAAGAACTGTTGTTTGAGTGATGGTGGGTGGGGAAGGTGAATGGTACAAGGTTGTACAAGGCTTGTAGCCGCTTTGAAAGCCATTTCATGACAGGTGGTGCTATGGAGGCTGACTGAGTTTGCTTGTATTTGGCACTCTAAAGCTAGCCAACACCAGGGTAACAACATGTTCAGCTATTTGTAAACCAAGCAGGGGCCTAAAAAACATTCCACTCACAAGGAAAAAATTGATTTAAAGAGGCTTGGAGTGGAGCTTGAGCATCAATGAACACTGAAGAGCCTTCTTAAACTGACACAATAAATTAGTTCAAAACAGATGACAGCCCAACAGATTACCCACCTCTTAACAAAGGAGGGGCATTCTGGTCCCCTTCACGAAAACATAGATAAAAATTTTGTTCTTCTACTCTAATGAGGCAAGCTCAGATATAAGTCAATAGAGCAATTCATTAACAAATCTAGTGAAATCCCCTGGGTTACCAGTGAGATGACAGTGAAAGTGGATGTGCTGTGAAAACTCTCCTTTGGTAGAGATGTCCATATGCTAAGGGTCAGAGAGCTGAGTGGTTTGCTCTGTTTACTATTCACCATACACATATGGCAGTTAAGGTCACTGTTATCAGACACTTTCTCTGTACACAAAACAAAATTTCCATATGGTCCATGAAAATGGATATGCTTTGCTCCCGTGCAGCTTCCCACGGCTCTCTCTTTGTGCGGCACCGGTTAGAAGTGTAAAAGAAGGGTGCGAGGGGTTACCTCGTCAGTCAATTGCGCTCCCTGCTTTGTGCATCAGTCCAATTTAGGGCAAATCTGCATCACTTTTTTCCCCCTGTCTTTCAGGCACAAATGCTCATGTCAGTCTATTAGAACGTGATGGAAGTACTGATCACTGCCTCTGCATCTAAATCCTTTTGAAACCAGGATGACCTGCTGAAGAGGATTTTGAGTGGAAGGCCCTTCACAAGACTCTTTCAAATCCACATAAATAAAGCCCTTTACTGGCTTAAAATGGCCCCTCAGATTTAGCACTACAGAGCCCCTAAAAAGCACAACACGATTGTCATGGATATTACATGATGGTAACAACAACAGGCCAAGAAGACAAGTCTCCATGCTGAACAAAACTAGGCCAGACTTTTTCATGATTTGGGATACAGATTGCTGACAGCCCTGTAAATAGGCTGTTTAACCCTTTGAAAGTGAATAAAGAGTGTGGAGACAAATGCTTTCTGATAGACTTTGTGTATGTAATGGGTAAAAGTATACTGTAGCATTTTGGGATTTCTGGTGCAAGATTAATACTGAAATATCTGAGAGCAATTACTGCAGACCTTTTGCTCCTGCAAAAACAGCTGAGCTAAATAGCCGATTGCAGGTGAATATCTTCTTGCACAAAGGAGCTGGAGGGAATGCTTTTACATTTTCATGTTTTAGGCACAACGTTTGTTTCTTTCTCTCTCTCTCTCTCTCTCTCTCTCTTTGCTATAATTTGGTGGTTCTGAAAAAATAGGAATGACAGGCATGTGTAACCAGCTAATGACATCTCTTCTACCATAAAAATATAACAAAATGAAGAACGTTTCATTTATCTGCTGTTCCTAGCTTACAAATACATTTTAAATGTCTCTTTCTCTCTAGGAAAGCAACTTGATAAAAATCAAATTTTAAGAATCAGAATATTACCCAAGTCTGAAGATGGCAAAACTGCTGACAAAACCATTTCCTAGAAATTAAGAATTATGTATATTGCCTTCAATTTTACAAAGCTGTTTGTGTTACTACTTGAATGGCTCCCTTGTTACACACAATTTCTGAGGCTTGGCAGCCACATGATTTTCATAAATCCAGATACTACTGTTTCTAACCTCTGACCATGTTTTAACTGTGCAGGGCCGTTTTAATTCATTTAACTCATTTTAATTGTCTTTCAGGGGAAGAACGCTTTCTTTGGCCAGCTTAACTGGCAGGGAAAGCTGCCTGCTTGAGTACTTGCTGCCATTCAAAGAGACCTCTCATGAAAATGCATGCTTGTCCTCGCAACTCCTTCAGTAACTGTAATATTTCTCCCTTACTGTTTATGTCAGAGAGTCATTACTGGAAGCTGCTGACATTTTTGACATTCAGTAGCATCAGAGCACATTAGGTGGTCCTTAGATAATTTTGAGACAAAATTTACTTGTATCGCATGCTCAGGCCATTACAAGCAACAGAAGTAATACGTTTCTGTGCAAGGAAATATCAGTCAGTACACTCATTTTTGTGGACCTTCCCGTATTATTCAGCTGTATTATTCTATAGCTGAACAATTTTAACCATGCAGTGCATAATGCACTGTCTACCCAGGCTGTGCATGCTTTGTTTTTGGCTTTTGTGGAAGATCAATCTCTATTAGGAAATCTATTATCATCACTTATGTTTTACTACAATGAAATAAATAGGCAGCTGCAGTTGTTTGGCCTAATAGCTCTTAGTTTGATTGCTAGAAGTAGGAAATCAATGCAGGGTGAAAGGAAGAAACATTTTTAATAACTTACACTTCAGATATGAGATCCCCAAGTTATTACAAATTATAAGGTTAAGACCTCTTGAAAGAATCCTAGCTAGTTAAATATTTAAAACTCCTGGGTGAGAACACATGCACTAATGAGCTTCAGGCTACTAAATACCATAATCTAGGGGGAGACATCTTGTTTTATATTAGAAAGTATTAGTGAGTATAAACTGGCCATAAGAAGTGTTTAATTAAGAATTATATTGATATGGGGAAAGCAGAGATTGCCGAATCTACTGTTCATCACTGTTAAAAGCTAGATTGGTCTGTGCAGAAGAGGAACAAACGAAAGCAGCCCTGGATCAAACCAGGGGATATGTGGTGTGGTACCCTGACCCTCCCAGTGGCCCTCTCTGCAGCCGTGGGGGAGATGCCGGACACATCAGACCGAACACGGATGGAGCCTCCTACTGAGGTATCCTTTTAACACACATCGGGCAAAAAGTTGCCTCAGATTTTGATTAGTTCTGCTAATTTCATAATAATTGTTCTTGGGTGACAACTATAATGCAAATGCCAGGCTGGTACATGTCCTGCAATTCTTCCATCCCGAACAAGAACTTCATAAGCCTTTGAATCTCTCCCCTTGTGATCTTTTAATTCAGAAATTTAAGAATGTGAGAAACCTGTTAATTGTACCTGGCTGTGTTAAGTTCACTGTCTTAACAAGGATTGAAATGTTGAAATTCAAATGGTAAGAAGTGAAGGGAGTTGAGATTGACAGTGAAAACTGGCTTGACATGATTAAGCACCAAGTAATATTAAGTCTTGTCACACAAATGTTGTAGGAGGAGGTTTGCTGCATTGTGTGCACACATATGTATTTTATGTAAAATAGCCTCAGCCAGTCTCCTCTCTGAAACCAGGGAGTGCAAGTGGGTAAACAGCTCATAGCAACAGATGAAAGGCTGATGAAGTTCAGACTCCCAGTTCAAAGGTTTCAGCAGTATGTGAAATGACAATCTCAGGTTATTTGTGTTTCCAAGCTCCCGTGTATTTGAATTGTTTGCTCATCTATGAAGGCTCTCCATTATCTTATTCCTGGTTGTGTTCATCAGCTGAGAGAGCTGGCTAGGTGCAGATATATTTCATAAGGTAACTTTGGTAAAATTTATTTCACCTGCCTCATAATGCCCTGCCTTTGCCCCCAAGAAGATCAGAAAAATTTTGTTTTAAGTGATAAGGATAAATTACAGCAACATAAAGCTAGCATCCTTCTTGCTCCATGTGCATCTCCTGCTGCTTGGTCAGGGCAGGTCCACAATTCCATTTTTAAATCAAATTATGCTTGTGATAATATTGTCTTGAGCTTACAGTTGCTGACATGGATATTGACAAAGGCTTAGCCAGTATTTTAATAAGAAAACAAAATACAGGAAATACTCTAGAGTTTCCAGGTGGATCATTAACAAGACGCCTTGGAGGGCTGAGACTGCCAGCCAGCACAGGGAATGCATCACAGTTCGTCATACAACTTAAACTTCTTTTGACATCTAGTTATGTCGAAATGTGACTGATCACCTAGGGGTCCAGGCTCCTGTGAGGGAAAAGTTCACTGACAGACAGCGAACGAAGCTGATCTTAAATGAGAATCAAGAGAAAGCAGCATTCCAGTGTCTGACAGTCTGCAGCTGCTACCTGGGTCTGCCTAACGAAGACGAGCCTGCTCTGCTGAACAGTTATATTAGCATCTGTATGCTTCTGTCTCATTATCACACATCTGCCTACCTTTATTCGAATGAAGCTTCTTCTGATCTGACAGCTCAGGCATTGTCAGTGAATAGATATTATGGGAGCTGGGTACAGCAGCTTAGGGTGTTAGCTTTTATTTTCTAAAGACTGTTGTACAGTTTGACAGTATAATGCCACAGAGGTAAAGAAGATAATTAACATATTGGGCAGTTTCTAAACAAAGCTGAGACAGTTATACTGGCAAAAGTGCTGCTGCTGGAACAGTATCGTTTGCACTCTAGAAACATCAAACACTTTCAAGTTCTGCCTTTTAAAAAAGAGAGCATGAGCAGGTACAGTGTGGTCCTCACACCACAGATGGAAAGTTTTGGGGGGTTTGGCCCATACCTAATAGCTTCAGAACCTTTGGTGTGCTTGAAGAACCTGTCACATGCATTCAAAATCTTCACTTGCTCAGGCAAAATATCTCTCAGCATTTGAGAAGATTTGAAAAGGCATGTGCAGAGAGGAGGAGGTTGTGAGTCTTTTTGCTTTCCTGAATTTATTTTTACCCCACAGCACAAAACTAAGTGCTCATGTGAATTTCACAGAGCTCATATTTGGATGGAGATTTAAGCCTTCTAAGCTGGAGATCGCATGTGAGATTTTCTGGAAATGCCAAAAAGAAGTATGATGGAAGTTTCATCATCATTTGTCTTCTCAGTAATAAACTAGAAAAGCTTGCTTAAAAAAGCTTAAGCAAACAAAGGGGAAAATAGTATTTTGAGCCTACAATGTAGATAGACTGAGCTTTGATGACTGAAGAAGGGGATGTTCATATTTTTCTCCTCTGTAGCTCTGAGAAAAGAAGTACAGTACTGCAGTGGATTACTACACAGTTTGCCTTCAGTCTTCACGAGGTACTATAGTCTGTATATTTTGGACAGTGGTGGACTTGAATGGTAACTTAGCATCATAAATATTCTGGATATGAAACACACTAGAAAAATATATTCTTTAAAAGTTAGCATCCTTCTTTACATTGTTGAGAAAAGTAGTGAATGGGGTGTGCTACAGCAAGAGCATCCCTGAAACTGTTGTCTGTTTGAGCCTTGGTTGATGTTTTAAATGGCATAAATAATAACTTAGAACCCCCTGCCCACAAGCAATTGTAGCCAAAGACCAGATCCTCATCTGATTCGAATGAGTTGCTCATTTACAGCCAAAACACTTTTTCCTGTTCTCGTGTCAATATGCAGATTTACCCTGCTGAGAATTTAGTCCTAAATTCTTTACTCATTTCATTCATGGCTTTCAATTCACTTACTTTCTTTGTTCTTCAGAGCACAGGGTTTCCACGAGTTAATGTTGAAATTACTGCTATTTTGCAACAATGCAATCAAAGTCATTTCAGCATCCACACTGATAAAGTGAGCACAGTCCATTCAGATTGGCCTCCAAGACCTGCGCTCACCATTGCAAAGTTGGAATACAAAATAAGAGATTCATTTAAAAAAAAGATGGAATCTGTTGTCATTCATTCTAAAAAGGCATTACAGACTGCCGACACTGTACAGAAAAATAGGAGATGTTGACCTTTTTATTATAGACTTTTCTGTAGTGTTGCCCTCCTTTCACAGGCGCACCCCCCTGCAGCCTCGCACACCCACACGCACCCGCACACACACGCGCGCACTCTTCAGCTCTATGTTATCTCAAATAATTACCCTGCGCTTCTGGCTGTCCCCAGTGACTTCTGCTGCTAAAAAAGCTACTCATTGTCGGTGAGTGAAGAGGGATTTCAAACCTGCTTCTTGTGGCCCAGCAACAGCTCTTAATTAACCACTCAGGTATTGAGCTGCCGCCTCGCCCGACTCCCATCCATATGGCAGGAACATGTCCGCAGCGATAATCACTGAAGGAAATATTGTATCAAAAAAGGGCTCACAGAACAGAAAGCTCGTGCAAATTATTTTTAATGATTCTCCTCTTATGAGCCAGATTTGTTATTTCAAACAGGGCTGGGGCAGGGAGCTGGGGCGGTACATGCCCGTCCTTGACCCGTTCTCCCCTGCTCACCCCTTCACCTGGCCAGAGCCTGATCCCCAGCCCTGCCACAAAGCAAGCGCCCCGGGTACTGGAGGAGGCCCTTCAGGCGGTCTAAAAAGCATTAGTTCTCTATGATTTTGATAATCCTTTGTTTCTAGCGTGACTCGCTTTTCTACACGCTGGATGTGCACATTTCCTGCGAGCAAGGTACTTGAAAAAACTTGCAGCCTTGACACAGACCCACACTTTTCCCTTCCCCATTGGTTTATAAAAAAAAAAAAAAACAAAACAGTGATTTGAGTTTATAAATCTAATTAAAAATGAAGTTGCATTTACATTTTAAAACCTTGCATATACCAGCATACTGTGTCAAAAGATATTATGTATGATTTTACTTTGTGACAGAAACCATTACATTTAAAAATTCATTACAGCAAGGTTAGTTAGACACATGATGGATGCAGCTTTAATCCTGCCATATATTATTACAGTTAAAATGTAAATGATGAAAAATATTTTGTGCTTATCAGCATTTATGTGGAAATGTGTTTTACAGTGATATATGGTGTTATATTTCTATTATTATGATGAGAAAGAATGAAATATAAAAAGACTAAGTGTTTATTAAAACATGGTTACTTGTGATAAAATATTCTTGTTGTACATGACTTTAAACATATTTACTGAGGGCATTTGTCCAAAACAACTGTAAAATGTGTTTGCTATGCAAATCATTCTTTGTAATTTTTTCCCCTCTGTTATACTGACTATAGCTTTTTAATAGCCTAATGTTGAAGCTATGTAAATATATTTTTATTATTTTTCATTTCAGACATCAAGAGGGGGATGGGACTGGCTCTGTTTACACACGCGCATGTATTCAAATAGTTGGAACCATACATAAAAAGATCGACAGATAATTGATCCTACCAAAAATCCTTTTTCCAGTCGCCTCTAATTTCAGCCTCTCAAAGCCCAACCTTGATCCCAGAGAGCTGAGCCCTTTGCTAGCACAGCCTTTCAGCACATGCTGATCTGTGAGCACACGTGTGGTCCCATTGATGCCAGGTGATTTTACACCTTACACAACCGAACCTTTAATTCAGGCTTGTTTTGCACCCTCCTCCCTCACATACAGGTAGTGCGTCATTGCATGGAGGATTCATCCCCTGGCCAGGGAACCAAATTGTTCTTCTTTCTCCAATGAAGGCGAGTTTTTATTTGTGCTTGCACTTTAGAGAAGCCCTGCTAAGGAAATCTGTGCAGCCTCCTCCTAATTTGAGGTGTAATGAGTTTTGAAGTCATATTGCATGTTACAAATCCCTAGACCAAGTAAGCTTTTTTAAGAGTTTATTCTTCAGCAGTGACCCTTCAAGAAGGGTTTCTGGCGCTGTGGGCTTGGTCTCCACAGGCAAAATCCAGTATAATCTTGAGCAGAACAATACAAAGGCATAAAAGCCATTAAGTGACTTGACCAGCATCCCACAGGAAGTCTGTGGCAGAAAAGAAAATAAAAACTTGAAGGTCCTGAAATTTAGGAATGTAACCATTCTATACATGTATTCCCACATGTGCTCTGGCTACTGGGTTTTCAGTGTGTTCCAGGTTTGCTCTCCTGGTCCTTCCACTGGCCCTGGCTGACCACTGCATTATTCCAGTATTAAGTGACCTGATGACCCAGAAGGTATTGCCTTGCACCCCGCATAACCCTGACTTGCTTCCACTGTATTCCCACCATTTATTTTCTGGATGTATTTACTACTAGGTTATACTGTTTGTTTTGTTACTTTTTATGCAGCTTATATTTATGAAAGTAATAGGGTCAAACAAATAAATTATGTTTTCCATATTTTTCCTATAATTCCTCCAGTTTACAATGCAATCTCTTAAAAAAAATTAAATTGATTTGAGTTTGGCATGAAGCAGTAATCAGGCTGAGATTGCTTCTAGTTATATGAAACTGAGCCCATCTTTACCAAGTCAAATGCACTTACTAAAAAAACCAGCTAACTCAAAATATTTGTTTGTGATCAAGAGCATGTATGCCCTTCAGTCCTGTAATGCCTTTCCTTTGATACGAACAGGAGCAGGAGACCTGGTGCTTGTAGTTCACTAAAGTGGCTATTTCCTTATAACCTTCCCCTTGTAACAATGTTTATTCAGTTATCAGGGAAGAAATATCATTTGTCCATGCAGCTACAATTACCCAATTTGTTGTATAAATTATTACTTTTTTTTTCATCTCATGTTGATGACAGAATCATTTAATAGACTTTCAGTTGCTCAAGCTTGAAAATTGGTTCCACATTCTCCCTTTTTTAGTTTTCCTCCCTAGGGTGAATGCAACGTGGTCTAAATACAATTTCCATCCCTCCCCTCCCCTCCCTTTTTTTTTTTTTTTTTTTAAACATCTGCTTGTATGAGGATGTTGTTGTGTACATTAGTGCTGTACAGTTTAGCACCCTTTAGGTCTACCTTTGGCTTTCGGCTTCCTCGTTCCTGGGGCCAATCATAATATATCAGGAACTGTAGATATTTCCTATCTCAGCACTCTCCATAACTCTTTTGCTCAGCTGTTTGAAGCTGTTTTCTTTAGGAAGTCCAAAGCAAGGGGGCCTGGCTGACCAGGCATTAGTCCTATTTATAAGAATAAAACCTCTTCCCCATACACCTTTGGAGCTTTGTCATGTAGGGGTCACATCCGTTTAAATTAATAGCTATAGTGCCCGTGACGGAACATGGACACCTAACCTTTATTGTCCCGTCTACCCTTTTGTTTGAAGTTATCCAACCTACTCAGCTGATTTTCATCAAAGCTAAGGTTACAGGATTTGCAACTGTGTCTTTGCCACATAATTAATTAGGAAGGAAAAAACAGCTATTGTCACATGTAGTGGATTTTTTTGCAATATGTTTATTTGTTTATTTAAAATAAGCATTTGCTTTTAAATTTCCCCCCCCTGCTGCTGCTGCTGAAATAAATGCCAGTCGGGCTTGTTTGCTTAGTATAGGAGTTACTGTGTGGTTGTAGAAAGAAATGATGTATGGAGCAGCCATATCATTTCCAACCTGCAATCTAAGGGCTTCTCTTAGAAGTAATGCCATTTCTGCTCTGTGGCACTGGAGATGTCGCACAGTTAGGATCTTCCCATTCATGGGTCAACTTGGTTGACTATGAAATCTGTTTACTTTAATTTTAAGTCTATTTGCTGAAAGCAGGATTATCACTTTGTAGACCACCAACAGCTGTTGAAAAGCAGGGCATAAAAGTTTGTTTATGTCTTTAATAACCCACTTAATGACGGAGAAAGCACATTCTTCATAATAAAGTAGCCTGGCATAATCTTACTCCCGCGCATGGTGTCAGGGAATTAAGAAACATCTGTTATGCCATAAAATAACATTGTATATACTATGTACATTAAAAACATGTGTATACACATATGTATATTATATACATTATTTAAAATGTCTCAGTGGAATTCTACTCTTTTCAATTACATTTAGAAAAGAGTGAAATGGTTAAATGATGGTATTTTTACTTCTGAATTGAGTTTGATATAACACTTGTAGCTATGGCTAGTTATAATGGCAAGGGACAGAATACAGTATCAGAGTACATTTAAGACATAAAGGCAAAGTTTCAAGTCTTCAAATTGGGGTTCAAATCAAATTTTAGCCTCCGAATAATTGACCTAATTTTCCGAAGCACAAAGCATTTGTGGGTTCTTGACTTGATGAGTGTTGGTTGCTCAGCAACTCTGAAAAGTCAGGCCAGTAGTTCGGTGCCTAAACATATTTTTATTTACAACTAAGGCATCTGAATTTGCAGATTTTACACACACCAATTATTTGCATTACTCCTGCACTCAGAATGGAGGTTCCACAGTGCTGCTGCTGTGCATGCAAGGAGAGCCACTGCCTCTAATTTGTAGAGCTTACGAGTCAAAAAGACCAAATAATCTTTACCCTCACTCTGCAGTTGGGATACTGGAGTCAGTGGGGTAATGCACTTCACCCTGGAAGCGGCTGAGCATTGTGGCTCCCAACCAGCAAAGTATGTAAACATGTCTTTAAATTTAAGCGTGCAAGATGTAAGTGGAACTACTTGCATCTTAAAATTAAATACATGTTTCACTAGATCAGGCCAGATGGTTTTACATGCTCAAAAGTGACATTTACAAGGTCACATAGGAAGTGCTTGACAGAGCCAGGAACTGAAACCAGATCTCCCTAGTGCCAATCTAGTGCCTTAATTTTGCTCCCATCCTTTTTTTTTTTTTTTTTTTAGGACACAATCAAGTCGATTTTTTGTTCTTTTTGGGGGGCTTTTTAGAAGGGCTGGAACCCAAGTGCCACTGTTTAAGGGATTAGCACTTTCATCTTTTCAGAAAGGCATATATTTTTATAGACTTTTAAAAAATTTTGTTCCTTCTATCTTACAAGAATTTAAGCAATCTGTTTTCATTTTGTAGGTGGCCCACCAAATAAAAAAGTTATAAGTTAATAAAGTTTCTATGCAGATTTATGTGAACTGGATGAACTCTGCCAGTATCTGAATGTTAATCTGTTTGAAAATAACTGCCATGGTACTGGAATAACTCAACGTCATACAGCAGGGTGCACTAACAGTAGTTCTCTCATTTACATTTTCCCCACAGCTGCCAAAATAAACATGGGAAACTACTATGGGGAAAAAACCCAGTGAACTACTGGAAAGGCAATGGTGATATATGTAAGGCAGTTTCTTCAGATTCACCTAAACCTCAGCTTTCACTAACATATATTTTTTTGTTGGTAGTCCTATCCTTGCAGCTTTTCTTGGATGCATTTGGTTTAGTCCATCTTGCTTTGCTAGCTCTGTCCTTAGCATCCACCTATCTCCTATTCTGCCTCAGGTTTTAATGTGTCTTTAGCTTTTCTGTCATTCTCTAACTCAAATCCAGACCTCTGTACCATGAGACTCCTCTGCTTTCTAGATGAAATACTTTTTTCTTACTAATGTTCATTGGCCAAGGTTTTACCTTGTGTATGAAAGGGAAGAAAGCAACAGCTTCACCTTCTCATAGGATCCTACTCCTACTCCAGCAAATTGTAAAAAGATAAAATATGAACACAGGGATGTATGTTTTAGGCATTTTGGCCGGCTGGCCTCTGTATTTCAATATCTATTGTCCTGAATGGATTTCTACACATAGAGGTTGCATTCCAGTAACTAGTTTACAAAACCTCTTAGAACTAGTAGAATTTAAATAAGATTCCTTTAGATTAATGCACCTACTCATCTGGTGGGGTCTGTGGAGCAGGCTCCATTTATTCTTCGAGTGTATTTAAAGCATCATCACTTCACCAGATCTGCCTGGGGGCCTGTGGCCAAGGCATCACAGCTCATGAACTGGCCGGAGAGGACAGAGCCTGCAAGGGCACCCAGCACAGGGCTGCCTCAACGGATGGTGGGGGTTACAGGTTGCAGGCAGTAACTGCTGACAACAAGCAAACCACAAATGCTGAGGCACTCGTGGTTCGAGCTCCCTCAGCCACTATGGGTTCCCAGTCGTGGGTCAGCCCATGCAGCTTGTGAGTGCTTTGGGCAGGGGGAGAGTTTTCAGTTAAAGAGGTAATTTGGTGTCCAGACAAATGCCTGTCTCTCCATCTCACTGTATGTCTGTACCATGCTTGGCACAAGTAGGCCTGAAGGGCTCAGAGTTTCCCAACACAGATAAATCCATTACAAAGCACATCTCAACTTTTGATAAAATCATATTTTGCTAGAAAACAATGTGTGTGTTTTAGAGTTTAAAGTTTTAATAGAAATTTAGTCTTAATGTAGAACTATTTCTTGACTATTTTGTATCAAACTGAAGGAAATTAAAGCTTAGAATCTTCCAAAGAAAGTGTCCTCTAACTTGTTGGACTGGTTTCTTCTGCAGTAAAGACCGACTGGCTCATTATGGACATTAAGTATTCCTGCATAAGGATCGTATGCTGAGCAGCATAATACAGTTCACTTTCAAGGTATGCTTAATATCAGTTTCTCACTCAGGACAAACACACATCTTCCCTTGTTAAAAGAGCAGGCACAGAATCTGTTAATAAGGTATATATCTGCGCTTTTCTGTTTTTCTCATTGCCTTTTTTTTTTTTTTTTTCTCTGAACCTGAACCTAAGAGTGTACATGAGAACAGCTGTACAAGGATCAGAGTAAGTATCCTGTCTAGGGGAGGTATTGTTCCTTCTCCACCAGTAGCAGACACTCAGGAAAGAGACCAGAAAGGGATGTTTAGATGCTGCTGCTTCCATAGCACAGCTTCTTAGCTTTAGCCATCCAGCAGCTTGATTAGCTGAGCCAGAGCTCGTATCTTGAATGCTTTTTATAGCCCTTGATAGATTTTATTTTCCCCCCTCCACCTCCCCATCCATTAATTTGCATATTCACTTTTTAAGGCCGTGTACACTTTTGATATCCACAACATCCTGGGGCATTGAATTCCACAGTTTTCTGTTATGTGTTGTGTGAACATGCACTGGGTTCTTAAATTCTTGTTCCAAATATTTTTTTTCCATGACACTGTTGATCTTATAAATCTTTGTTATACACACTTTTAATCCTCTGTACTTTCTTCAGGCTGTGGAATCATCCTGTATTTATGTGCCACTCAGAAGCAGTCCTATATCTTTAAAATGTACAAAAATCTCAATTGGTAAATGACAAATAGTATTTACTTTTGGGATAAAATGGGCACACACTACTACCATTAATGAGACACAATACAAGATTGAGAAATACCAGTAAAATTGGAAATACAAAGAGCAGATTAGACTCCCCTTCAAAGGGTAAGGAATACAGAGCTGAGATGGAGGCACTGGTGTCTCCCTGGCTTCTCCA
Source organism: Athene cunicularia (assembly GCF_003259725.1). NCBI lineage: Eukaryota > Metazoa > Chordata > Aves > Strigiformes > Strigidae > Athene > Athene cunicularia. The sequence goes on along the minus strand of NW_020799113.1, from coordinate 15,574,430 downwards.
TATAGCTGCAGAAACCCAGAACAGGGCCATAGAAGGGTTCCCTTCCTATGTGCTCCCCTGTGTTGGGTAGATTGGGTTGAAGACTCTTTAAACACTGTGTGGAAAAATTCTTGGGCATAAAATCAAGATCTAAATCAGTCAAATAAGAGATTGAATTGCAAGCTTTAAAAATTTTAATACACTTAATTTCATGTGGTTCTAGCTAGCTCCTTTATTTGGGGGCTTATTTGTTCCTGCATACTGGCACATACTGGGAGAACTGGAAAGCTAGTACCAGCATAAGCACCTACAGTAGCTTATTACAGAGGGTAAACAGCCAGTGTTATTAGTAGATGAGCAGGAAAGGTAGATCAATATAAAGAAATACTGCTCTCATTCACTATTCCCTTTGTCACTGCCAGGCCTCAGAATTTTTCAGTTCATTGATGTCAGTAAGGATTTACTTCCCTGCCCAAGGAGCTGGGGCCAGATTATTCCCAGGCTGCAGCAGATACTGATCAGCATGTAAGCTGGCTTGGGCAGCTGTGTAAGAAAGTAGAATTTAAGATCACAGCAACTTAAATACTGTTTGAGTGTATAACATCCACGTTGGTATTAGGCAACTTGGCAACAGAAGTGACCAAGACACGTGTCTGCTTTTGCTGCAGTGCTTGGTGAATACATCAGGTTGGTTAGACAGAGAGGGTATGATGTTTTCATTAGCTGAATGAACACCTAGCTCAGGCCAAGTCTGTTGAGGCTTCTGGAAACATTTTATTCACAGGGGGCAGCTCAGGGGTTAAACTCTGTTTAGCATATTCACTTCTCCACTAACACACCATTACTTTGTTTGTGGAGCAGCTTCCTCACTAACAGCACCTATAGCCTGTCCTTGCATACCTAATGGTCTAATGCCTTCAGCAAGCTGTGGCTTACACCAGGCATACCTTCTCATCGCTGTTATCACCAATGGCTTCCTCAATGGAAATAATCATTCACATTGTAACTGTTGCCAAAACACTCTTGGCACCAGAAGCGCTCTTGGAATGAGAGCCTGAAGGCATGTGGGAGCCCAAACAGCTGCAGCAGCAGCACAGCCGGTCAGCGAGCTGGGTTTGAGCCGCACGAGGGGGAAAAGACACAGAACTTTCGTAGAAGAAATACTATACTTTGCTTTATGTGCACACATAGAATCACATTTGGTGTTTAGTATCAAGCAGAGGTAGGTTCCTAGATCTGCCTGGACCTTACAAACAAGTTCAGCCATGTGTCAAGACACCCTTTTTACATATATTTATGCACAAGGATGCTAGTGTCTGTGTACACTAATCTTTGCCCAGTGTTTGTACACCTTTAGAACCTCACTCCCTAAATACAGCTTAGGAGTTACCCACAGTTAAGGTTATAAGCAGAGATAGTTAAAGATTTTCTTCTCATCAGTGATGTATCATCTACACAGTATATAGCAACTTAGCCTGAATTTTAACCAAAGCCACAGTGCAACAACAAAATACAAAATTCAGTTTTCTCATCCGTATTTCAGTTATTGTATCTATACGGCACTTAACACTTTCTCCAGAAGACCAGGCAGAGAGGCATTCGCAAGACCCCAGCAACCAGCATGTGAGGACTTCTTATTGTGGGTGTTGCAGCTTTTTCTAAGGGGACACATGTGAATCTAACGATCAGGACAGGAATTAACTAATGTACACCTGCTGATGATACAGGCCTGACCTTCTGCCTCCTGTCCCTAGCCAGGCAGCACCGTCTAGGATGAGCACCATGTAAAGACCGGAGATTTTGCTTATGTCCAGGATTTCAAAATGACACCTGAATATTTGCCTTTCTATGCTTATGGTTTCATGTCCATGTACTTGCAAATAGGCCATCATACAGTCCCATCACTGCATTTGCCTGCATACATGGAGCATGCAAATGTTTTGGATGAATTCAAGTACTTCCATGCAAAAATGCCCTTTTGCACATATTATAATTTCAAAGAAAAATGTTCTAAGCCCCTTTGTAGGTTTAAAATTTTTTAGTGAGTTGAACAAACTGCATCTGTTACTTTTGTACAGTTGTAACCTGATTACCTGACAAAGCATCAGCAGCATGAGGTTCTTTATGGGTCACAGCTGAGCTGGACTTTACACCTAAGAATTTTCCTATTTTTGATCAGGAGAGAATTATTCTTCTGGGCAACACCCATCTGCTGAAGTCTGGAAAAAAGAATGTGAAATGCAGCCAGACAGTCCCAAAAGACCCTATATGTGCCTTCAGATGAAGCAAAATGAAAGTAAAATCCCATCCCTGTCCCTTGGGGCCCAGGGCCACCCATCCCTCACCAAGACCCTCAGCCACAGCCCAGGTGGGCAGTTCCTTGCCCTGCTGTCCCAGGCCGGCATCACAGCACTGCGTGGAGGCTGCTGGGGCTCTCTTGTGCCCGGGCTGTACCCCCAGGCACCGTGTGATGGGTGAACACCCCCAGCACCGTGCAGGTGTGCAGCCCAACAGGTAGCAGCATGCACTGTGTACACCAAGGTTTTCTCTCCCCGAGAGCCCCAGCAGAACTGGGGGGCTGCACACCCCCGGGCATCTGCCGCCTGGGAACAGGGCTTCACTCCGTGGAGTCTGGGGCAGAGTGACACACGATGAATCTGTGCCCCAGAGAAGGTAGCCCAGCTCCTTGTTAGCACTGAAGAACGCTCCACAGCATCCAAACCCTGCGGTGCTCCCAGCCCGTGCTGACGGGCGAGTTAATTGTCAGCGTGCCACTGCCTCTGCTCCCTGTGTGGTCCTGCAGAACGAGCCATCCCGATGGCTGCCAGTAATGAGGAAAACTGGAGTGGTTTTGGTTTGTTTCCTTTTAAATAAACTTGCAGTCCTTAATCTATCAGGCTAGAGTCCAGACTCGACAGCCCAATGAATGACGAGGTGCAAGGAAGGACAGGATGTAGAATTAGGAGGTCAGGGCTGAAGGTTGCCCCAGATTTAATCTCTAGGCTGGGCACATTACATCTCTTCCCCACCTCTCCTCCTCCTCATCCCGTCATTCTCAGACACGGGGCGTAGGTGCATGCCTCCCGGGGTGATGGCCTGCCCAGCACGCCTAGGGAGCTAGATACCCCACTGGTCCCCTCCCTCAGTCCTGTCTGGGGCCATGCCATGAGGCTTTTGGGCTGAGGCACCCGGAGCTGCCCACAGCTCTGCCCTGGGCACCGCGCACCACCTCTACTTTCTCACCTCACCTTGCAGAGAAGTGTAGTTCTGTTGTTCAGCTTGTTCAGATACATGCATATGAATAATGTATGCATACCTATAGATATCTATATAGGCTGATAGATAATTACAACTATTAAGTCATCTTAAAACAACATCTCTTCAAAACAAAGTCAAAATACTCTTCTATATCTTCTCCTATTTTATACACACTTGCCCAGTTTCTCCTTCTCCCCCTTTCTGTCCATTAGGCGACTAATTTTTGTCACCTTCAAACTGCATTTTTGCTCTTCTATTCACTAGAAAAATGCAACATCCTGCACAAAACATTTGTTTTTGTTAGACTGATATACTGCAAAGTTGTTTTCTGATTTATCCCTTTTGAGTAGATGTACACAGAGTACGATAGTGGGTTAGTTTGCCTTCACTTTTATTTACTGTTCTGTGTCTTGACTATTTACAGTCACAGCACTGCAGAGCAGGGGATTCTCATGGATCAGTGCATCAGAGGTAGACCAAAACTTAGACTGTGGCATTTGTGGTGTTGGTTTGTTGGTTTCTATGTGTTGCCCAAAACCTGAGCTCTAACCTTTTATTTGTTGAATCCCTGAGCTCTGGGCTCCAGATGACCCCACACCACAGCTATGTGCTGTCTTATCATGGGAAAGTACTGAAACACTAAATGTAACTATAAGAGGCTTATTATGTATAGCAGAATAACCCCTGACACAGCACACATAGCTTGTGAAACAACCCCTTCTGTGTGCCAGACTGTCCCAGACCATGTGCCCCGGCACCCACCTGATCCACGCTGCTGCTGCACAGCCACGCCAGCCCCTGCAGCTTGGGTGCGAGCCCTAGGGAGAAGGCAGAGCATCCTCACCCTCGCCTCTTCCTTTGGTACGGCAGTGCTAGCAATTTATAGCAGAGGCCTCTACCGGTTCCCAGATAAAGCAGCAAAAGGGAAATCAGATTCACCCAATGACTCTGATGACATTTTGTGTTACATTGCTGAGATCATCTTTGCTTTGGTACCTATCAGTAAGCATTAATTTCCTTTCAATACCTTTTCTAACCTTTCAGCCTAGCTCAAACCAGATTTTAGCATGAGAAAAACAGACTTATTACCACATACTATAGGTAATAAATAATTCTTTCTGCTGCATGTAGTATTGGCAAAGTTTGTGACCACGGCTGAATTACAGCCATGCATGCACTGCACATACATTTATTCATCATCTAAATTATTTTTGGCAGCAAATAAGAAAGTGTACTGATTAAAATTTAAGAGTTATCTCAACTAGTTCAAGACTCTCTAATCAGCTCACCTTGGCTCAGGTGTCCCTCCGCTTGCCAATAGTTTTTAACATGCATCGAGGAAAAGAATATAGTCAGCAAATCATGTCGTTTCCATGGTGACCGCAGGTGGCCGTGTGCTCGCCTCCTTTACAGATGAAGAGATAAAAGGTCATTGGTATTGATGGCACTGGGAAGAAATAAGTGCAGGCTATTTTCATGGACTTCTGTGCTAACACAGGACAGGGATGAAGTCAGGACTTCAGCAGTGTTTGCATCTCTTTGGCTTAATGCCACTGCAACTTAACCAGATGTTTAAGTGCATTTTTGGACAGAAACACTTTCGTGGTCCATAGC
>NW_020799113.1:15552079-15564579 GCF_003259725.1 Athene cunicularia | reverse complement strand
TCATGCCCTACTATCTGTGCAGAAAGTAACCAGGTTGCTAGGGGTTAAATCTGATCCTGAATTGGCCCAATCGGGTTCATTTTTGCCATCTTATTAGGTTAAATAAATAGAAACTTCTTGCAATATCCATCCATAATGATAAGCAATTCCCACTATAATGGATGGCTAATATATAAATTCAGCCCACATCAGTTTTGTGTCAACTAGCAAAAACAGAAACAATGGAAACTAGACAGTCATGGCTCTGCATAGGTCAACAACCAAGGTTATCTGTATTCAATTACTGGTATCTGCAAACTTGCATACTGTCAGCTGATCATAGACTAAATGAAAACTTATCATGCACAGAGGCAGCAAATACATTTATTTGAAGCAGGCATCATATTAGTTCACTGGTTTGACTGTGGTTAAGGGAAAAAAAGGGGTTATCAGTCTTTTGGGAAATTCTTTCAAATATAACCTGCAGCAAATATCTAAAATTGGGGATTATCTATGTTATAAATCTTTGTTCAAAAAGTAGAAAAGGAACAGAAATTGCTCCATAGCCCTCTAAGACGATAAATTATATTATTTAACAATAGATAAACTTAGGGCACCTTTCCTGTGGTACAGCCCTATTGTGAATTAAGCTTTAATCTGCTTCACCTCAACATCTGTTCGGTGAAACCAAAGATCTGGCTGTATTGGGCACAGACAATAATTTGTTTGTTAACTGCTTCTCCGGAAAAATATATCATTTCAGAAAACAAAGCCTACTAACACAACGCATATTTATCTGTTTCCTCTATCTGTGTTCCTTTTTCCATAAGTGCAAGTTCAGGCTTTTGAAATGTTTTCCTAGCGATAATTTGTGATGCTGTTAGATTCATAACCCTGGAAAAATAGATGACTCTTTTTCAAGTTTTTTTTTTTCATCTTTGACCAACAGATGTTTTGTTCAAAATCTGAAAGTACTCATGATGTATGTACTCGCAAATTATAATTGTTAACGCCCCTGTGGAAGGAAAATGTCAATAAATATTTGCTATCACTAGACTGTTTGGAAACAAAGGCATTTACTTCACAGAAGTTCATGTGCTCAACCTTCCTATTTGGCTTTTCCAACAGTCTATTCATTTAGACATTTAACATTTTGTTTGTTTTCAGAAGAGGAAGTGAAAAATAACTTCATAGAAACAAAAATAAAACATAAAAGCATGTGGGCATCCTGTATTCCATTGTGAAATAACACTTCAACTCATTTCTGTGATACAAAGGTGACCACAGAAACAAGCTGTGATCCAGCTCCAGCATTTTACCACTGCACACCGAAGTGGCAGTCGAGGAATAAAAAACATCTGGGATTGTGACGCAGATAAATGTCCAAACATCTGTCTTCTGCTGAGAGCTATCCACCCCTATGGACGGTCTCCCCTGGCCAGACCTCTTCACTGAAATCCACATTTACCTGCAAGTCTCCACCTCTAGTGAGAGATACAGTGGTTGGTTGGTTCACACTTCCCACTAGTATTTTTAAAGGTCAGACTCATCCCTCCATTGAGGGGGCTAAAACTTCCTTCTCTCTTTCTTTCTTTCTTTTGGCTTGAAATAAACTATAATTTTCAACAACAGGATGTTGAGCTGGTGTGGACTACTGAAACTATTCTGCAGAGATATGATAAAGCTATATCCTGCCAGTTCAGTGAAGAGCTCCACACCATCCTTGTATTGTGTTGTATTGTGTTGTGGTCTCTTCTACTCTCTTTTATATCTCACTGTATTCTTTTATCTCCCTCATTGTATCACAAGGTGTGTCTAAACCCCTTATAGTGCCATACAGAAGAATAGGACTAATGTCTAACACATGCTGTCATAATTTGGGGAATCGATCTCTGTAACGCTAAAATTAATTCTGTTTTATAGTGTGGACTGCATTGCATCTGTTTCAGACAGCAAGACCCATATGGACTGGAGTTTCCTGGCCATTTCTGTGGCCTTTCGTCCTCTCACTGATGCAATGACCATAGGAGATGCAGGATACATCCTTTTATTTGGCTACAGGGCTAAGAGTGGAGCATCATTAAAATGGGAAAAATCAACCATGCAAATCAGACAAATGGCTGCCACCCAAGGCAGAGAAGCTTTTCCAAGTCTGAACCTTATGCAGGCAGCAACTTAGTAACTGTTTGTTTTGTGGATTCATTTGATGAGCTGATAAAGCTGATAAGGGGGCACCTGAGGTGTTACACAAATCAGAAGAGACTGAGAATTCATGTTTCTGAGAATTCAGAGGCAGGAATTTGTGTCTAGAAGAAGAATTGTGACCTACTTAAAGAATCTGACTTAAGCCCCAAATAATGCTCTTGCTCAAGCATGAATTACAAGCAGCTGAAGAAAGATGAGCTTTTGCACTTGTGCTCCAGCCAAGTTTGCCCACATCTAATGAGGAAAAGTACAACTCAGTGCCATTTTGTATTCCCGTGATGTGGTACAGATGGAGAAGCTGTTCTAAGTGTGGGTCCAGAAGCCATTCACCCACTCCTCTGGGCACTCCACACGTCCTGCTGTGTGCCTGTCCTTGCAGAGCCTGGAGCTGGAAAGCAGCACATTCGAAAGTAGAGGGAGCAGCAGTAGCTGTGAGAAGTTGCCTTACAAATGGGAACCAGAGTTGGCAGCAACACTGGTGCGTTGGGGATGGACTGGTCTGGAGAAAAAGAATTAATAGCCCCATGGCCTGAAGCCCAGAGAGTTAGAGAGCAGCAGTTACTCACCAAGGGAGGGGAAATGTTAAGCTATCACACCTAAACACGAGTACAATAGTACGTTAAAATTCCCACGGACAAAGAAGATGGTGAAAATATGGGTCCCATTTCACCCCCATGAGGGGCGGATGCCTTGCTGTGTGTTGAGTCTGGGCGGATGCCTTTTGTGCTGTGTTATATGGGCCAAAGTCCTACAGAAAAAAGAAAAAAAGTCCAAACTGAAAGATGCTATGAGTCAGTCTTCTGATTAAAGAGAGGAACATGATGTTGGGGCTGGCAAACATGTGCGATTTAAAAAAAAATAAATAAGAGAAACAAAAAGCCCTCACAGAAGGGGAAAACAACTGATGGGAGAAAGAGCAAATCAGTACATATTGTCCAGGGATGCTTCGGACAGATGGGTTGAGATGTTCATGGATGTGAGGAATCAAGAAGATATCCTTATTAGACACACTGGATTGGACTTCACACAGTCTGCAGAGCTTCCCATCATCCCTGGTGGGGCCAGGAGTTCCCTCCTCTCACCACGGGACCCACCTCCAGCAGGCAGGCACTGAGCAGAAGGGAGGTCTCAGTTGCTGCCTGGACACTGTCTCACAATTTGCAGAATCAGGGACTTAAATTATGTGTATAATATGGAAGTGCAAAGTACAGAGCATTACCTAAGTTACCGCTACTATTGTCTGGATAAATTTGGGACTTACTGGTTTATGAGCACTGTTCAATATAAAGCCTTTTAAAAATTAACTTGGAAAATCTTTATGTTTCTCTGCTCCCCTGTGAGGCTTCCCCTTTCCTGAAAGGCTAATGTCTGGTGCTGCACGTTTCATTGCATGGCTGTGACTCCAGAAGCTGCTGGTGCCTTTAAGCAAACAGTAACTCGACTCTAACCACTGGCCAGAAGGGCTGGTTACAAACCTGCCATCCAGCTGCACCTCAGACGTGGGCAACCCTGGCCCTGGGCAAGCATCCCTGGCCTCACAACTTCAAAGGGTGGTTGCAGTGGGAAAAATCACTCCCTAATACCCTTTATTTTCTGCTTCTTCTTCTTCTGTGACATATCTTTCCTTCTTCGGGGCTGTTGTTCAAACCTAGGTATGGCTTTTTGTTCACCTATTCATTAAATCCTGAGCATTTTCTTCTCTGGGTTTGCATCCGTTCTCACCTTGGCACACTGCCAGCGGGTGCCTAGCCGGCTTTTCAATCCTTACATCCCTGCCTCCCCTTCTCCCAGAGTGTCATGGCTTTGGCAGTGGGTGAGATCTTCCCACTGGGATCCAGCGGTCAGAAAGTTGTAAAGAATAATAACCAACGCGTCACACTGGCTTTCACCATAAATGTGTTTTAGTCTGGTTTTAAGGCTACCTGTGATCCTGACATAACTACAACCCCCAGAGGTGGGAAAGCACTGGGTATTGCACAGCAGTTTAGGCATGCTGAGAAACAGGAGGCATGGCCTAAAATTCACTCAGCAATTGCTTTGACCCACACTGGCAACACAGCCAGGCCTGCAAGCTGGCACTTCCCAGGACCACAGTTTGAACTGAGACTAACTCGAGTTAAAGCTCGTATTATCACCAAAACAAAAATGAACTCTGGCATCACCACTGCCTGGCAATGTCAAGGGGAAAGCATGAATTGCACGGAGGGCACAGAACAGAAAAAACCCTGTGAAGGATAGCTGAACTTGACATGGTTTCAGTTAGCAAGAGAAGTGTTTTCCACAGAAAAGGCCCCACATTCAAAGACACCATTTTCACTTAGCCACAACAGCGCTGGCAATCCAGGCAGGGTAAAAGGAAAAGTAGAAGAGGCAGCTGTTGTCAGAAAACAGTTTCTGGAAAAAATTAAAGCTCTCTTGAGGCATGTAGAAAAATTCCAGGATACTGTATTATTATTGTTATTATTATTACCCTTGATCTTTTGGAAGGTGGGGAGGGAGCACATGCAGTTTTAAAGAAAGAAGACAAGACATCTGTAGCCTTTAAAAAGAAAAGCATGAAGGCTGCTAGGCTCTCCTTACAACATTTTTCATTATCTTCCTTAAGTTTCCCAAATAAAAACACATTGTGTTGAGCCTCACCCAATAAAACTATGTGGGTAAATACAATACCCATTGTCTAATCAATATCGTATTGCTCGTGGCTTTAGCTTCTTCAATAGCTGAGATCACTGACTCCTGAGTTGCACCTAAGGATGCCAATATCTGCTTAATGCTGGACAAACTGCAGTTGTCATTTCCTGTAACTGAGTTCTTTAATCTCATTAATAACCCACAGATACCGAAATACAGCTTCAAATAAACTGGCTGGAATATGCCAGGTTTCCAGCATGCACTTTTAGCTCAAAGGGTGATGTGTTGCAGGTTAAATAAGCTCACTGGCCCTGCAGAGGCTGCAGCCCTCCTGCCCCATGGCTCCTGAACTCGGACACCCATAAATGGCAAAAATCGCAAAAATAAAAGACCCAGGAGAAGCTGTCTGATGCAGAGCATTAAAGGCCATGGAAGATAAGAGAAATTGTGAATTGTGTTTGTATTATGTGCATCGCAGACCCCATACCATGCTGCCCGTTGGCTCAAAGCGTGCAGTAGTGACCTTAGCCCTAAGTGTGGGGGGGCAGGGGACACCTCCTTGCTCCCCGTACCTCACCTTCCTGAGCTCGCCGGCCCACGGCAGCAAACCGGCATCCTCCAGCATGAGAAGTATGCATCAGTAAATTATCTTCATTGGAAACACATTGCAAACAAAATGCAAATGGCAAGAAAGTGCTTGTTCTCAAAGGCCTGTCTTGAGAGTTCATCTACCCAGATTATAAACACTTGATAACTATCCTGGTTTTCAGGCTAACTGTCTGTATGGCAGATCCCAGGACTAGGCTCCTGGGATTTCAAAATGTATCATGAAATAAAAACAGCTGCAAGGGAAACTCATATGACTAGGATAGGTGCCATATAGCAATTAACAGCCAGAAGTTTTGATCTGGAAAATCACATTTATTTTAATTGCTTCACTGTTGTGTTCATAAGGAATTTGGCTCATTTGATTATTTTCCTTATTAGATATACTACTTAACTTTGGAACAATGTAGTCATTAGTTCCATTGTTCCAGGTTTTTCATTGCAGTGAAATGAATGACAGAGACATGTTCTGCAAGGAAGATTGTTTATAAATATTTATCATAGCCTTAACAGATATTAGTGTAATCCATCCTAATTTTTCTAGCACATAATTCACCAGTTATTTAATCCGTTGTGTGATGAGTGTCAAGTTTCTTAACCTGTGAGTTCAATAAGGTATTTAAAGTGCGAGATCCCTTATCACAAGAACAGAGCCAGGAGAGTAACACTTCTTTTTTTATATTCCTTTAAAAGTCCACATTCTCTCCATTTTCCTTTAGTGGTCAGTTTAAAGAAGATGCATCTGTCTGATTGCTTTCACCTCTGTCATTTGTTTATTTTTTGACTCAGCAAAGCGATGTAGATAAACCCTACCTGCAGAAGCCCTTGCCCGGCTCCCCAGTACTGGCATGTGCAGGATGGGGCCGCATGTGTGCAGGCACGGCCTGGAGCGAGGTCATGAGCGAGGCCGGAGTGAGGCTGGGAGTGAGGCTGGACCAACATCGGAGTGTGGCCCGGAGCGAGGGCAAGTGTGCCCACACGCTTGCAGCGCTTCACCGTGACGTCGTGAGTGTGCCCAAGCGAGCGGCTTAGCTGAATCCCACCTTCCGTACTATAAAATATGCATAGGCCCTTCTGCAGCAAACAAATCTACTTAATTGAAAGGAATTGGGAGGTGAAAAATGAAATTTGGCAGTTCAGCTTCGCTCCGCCATTTGGTGGTTGTTGTGGGACTCCAGTGAAAGGGAGCTATCACTGCGGGCATAATTTACTTGATTTTAAGGATCTGTATGAATTCTGGCAACATACCAAGTAGCCATTAGCTATGAGGAGTGTTTCCCGATGCTCATTTGTTTTCCATGTGTGAATTTTCACTCTTCCAAACTTTCTTCAGAAAAAAAGTATTTTTTCTTCATCAATTCCATGTGGAAAATACAACAAAAATCCAGATAATAAATTATTCAAGAAACATAACAGATTTTTTTTTTTTTTTAATGGAAAAATGCCAGTTCTGGAATCAAACTGTCAGCTTGCTTTGATTTTGATATTTTAAGTTAAGTATTATAAAATGATATGCTTGTTCACATGCTCAAGGATAGTCTTTCTGGGCAAATTATCCTAAACAGGGTAACTCAATAGCAAAGTAGGCAGGCTTTTAATGCTATTACTATTAGGAAAATACCATTAATATGAGACATATGTAGGATGCTATTACATCAGTAGGCTGCATTTATTTAGTCAGTATGCAGGAAGAGTCCTATGGATCAGAGTGGAGATGCTGGGCCTTTAACACATGTAGCTTGGCTTAGTCTCGAGGTCAAAATCTGTTAATGCAATTTTCTGTATAAGAAAAAGAATTTAAAATCCATGTGGTTTTAATGACACATTCTGAGATTGGGAGCATGGGGGGGTGTTGATTTGTTTGAGTTTTTTTATTTGTCCTACTGACATTAAATATGAACTTCTTTGAAATGTGTGTATGTGCCAGACACTGAAACTAATTAGTGAAATAAGACAAACTTTAAAAAAAAATCTCTTTCCATTTATTTGCTTGAAAAGTTTGATTTTGGTCAAGTTATGTTTCAAATTAAAAAGATCATTATTGGTAATTTGCATTTACTTATTGAAGCATTACATAATAAACCAAAACCATGTGTCAAAATGTAACTCTTATAAAATAAGTGCACTGAGATAAAGGGGCTTCAGAGATTTAAAAAAAAATCAATGTGACACTTAAATAAGACATCTAAAAAGGGTGTCTGCTTTTAAAAAGAGAGTGTTTCTATTTCAAATAATTAATATGTTTTGGTTTCTTTGTTTCTGTGGTCTCGTAGCACAACTTATATATAAAGCACTATGTTAAACATGCATATTTTGGACCGAGCTCTTGTTTGTGTCTATTTAACAGCTACTCACAGCTGTCTCTGCTTTAAAAGTATTGGGATGAAATTTCATCACAAGCTCCAGTCAATACAAAGCACTAACATTATTTTAAGTGGCCATGGCCGGGCTGCACGGCGGCGGCTGGAGGGAGGCTGGTACAGGCAGGGTGCAGGCAGCTGCCTGCAGCGCTGGCTACTCCTCCTCTCACCCAGGTGTCCCTACACGCTGCACCAGTGCTGAATAGCACACCTTGGGTAGGTTCTTCCTGTGAACAGATAGGCTGCAGCTTATCTGATTAATATATAGATTTATACTTCAAGATTTGCTGCTAATTTAACTGTGCAAAACACACCTGCCTCCCTGAAATGTTAGCAAGTAATAGGGAAAGCAAAACTGTAATTTGCATTTTTCTTGGCATACTGAAAAGAAAGAGGAGGTGAATCATTACTAAGTGGGTCTGGAAAGCTTTTATCAGTGTGAAAAGGAAACACAGAACAAGGGAAGATTTCATGATTTCACTTACTCAAAAAGTTAAGGAAATGTATTAAAGGAAGACTTCGCCTTTCCTGAGATCACGGTGTTTGACCCCTTTTCCCATTCAAAATTCAAACTATAAAAGCTTCTGATGCCACACCAGCATCACCCCCTCATGAAGCTGAAGCAGAGATGAGCACACACCAACATATCTCCAGCCCTTGGACAGGACATGGCTGTGAATAAAAAGCATATATTGAAAGCAAGAAGCAGCATATATTGACAAGACGGTGTAAGTCCCCTTTGCTGTAGAACTCCCAGCATTGGCCACCACTTGACTCCAACATCAGGGGAGCACCTGAGCAGTCATTCACCAGTATCTGTAGGAGACTATTTTTAATGTGAAATACCTGCTAAAGAGCTCTGCTGACCACATTTCTTTTTCACTTATGCATTCTCCCTAACTCTAATTTAATTTTAATTTGAAATTTAATTTTAAGATCTTTACTTCCACCTCAGTAGTCCACATAAATCCTGCCAGATTTTATAACCAAAAAGCCCCACCAGATCTCCTTTGGAGGCTGATGGGTGTGTGTGTGCAGAGCATGAGCTGAGTAACCTACGTTATATCACTGATGATGAGACACATGAGGCAATCAGATAAACTGCCAGATGTTGATAAATCAGGTGCTGGGTCACACCGTACCTCTTGGCTCTCTCATAGGGACATTTCTCGTCTTACTCTTTATGTTCACCCATCCTGTTTCCTGCTGCTATCAGAGGAGCTGAGGAATGAAGCTGAGGTTAGGAAAGTCACCTATGGTGTGTGAGGTTTAATATTTGCCTTGACCTGCTTCAGCCATCCCCACCAGAACCCCACCAGGTCTCACCATCCCTCTCCCCACACTGGCTGCAGTGGCCAGTGCTGCCTGTGCTCTTTGAGGTCTTGCAGCCCAAGGTTCAACATCTGGGGAGAAAACTTCAGCTCGTGACAAGCCCCTTGGAACATTAGGAGCTGATGTGTTTTAAACCCATGTGTGCAATGCCAGTGATGCTCCTGTAACCTGTTCTTTGTGTTGCATGAGGACCTCAAGCAATGGCACGGCCAGGCTGGCAGCTGCCTGGCAGCACTGAGGTCCCTCCACCTCATCATCAGTGTGACTGTCCAGTGGGGAGAGACCTCTTCCCTTTCTGACTGTTCACAAGTTAAAATGGACAAGGATTTTTTCATGTTCTCCAAGTGTGTTGCTCTCATTTCTGTTTCTATTTATAAAATTGAACAAAAAGATCTCATGTAATGGTTTGCTTCTTGTGTTTCATCTCCTTCTACCCACAGAACATCAGCACTTAAAGTCCCTCAGAACCTTTTACTGTTTGTATACGTTTGTCAAGCATTGGGTTTACATCGTTTTTCAAGTCTTAAATTAATTAGCAGTACCTGAAATGCAATAGGTCACATGAAGCAGAGGGTTTTGTTTGGCGTAGCCGGTGGGGTGGTGGAGCGTGGGGGCAGCAGGGCACGGCAATGCCCGCTGGCTTGCAGTTCAGCTGCCGCTTGCCTGCATGCAGGCCACCATCTCAGCGCTGGGGTTTTGGTGCCCAGCAGCAGGAAATGTTCCACACTGCAGGTAGAAAGCCATGGCATGCTGCAGTTAGAAGGCCAAATTGTCAAGACGGTTCAACGGAAGTTTTGAAAGATGCAGTGAGCACAGGCTGGGTATCATCTTCCCAACAGGTCAGGCTAAATGAATTTATTGGTCCCCACTACCCAACATGGCACAGCTGGGCTGCCTCTGGCACCGCTGGTGATGCTGTCCTTTGAGAAATCTTACTCTCTCTCATTGCCATTACTCTCAGGGACTAACACCGTGGTTTCGTCCTCCACTTGTGGCTTCCTCCAGTGTGGTAACACCTCCATCCCCAGCACCCTCTGCTCCCTCCCTCACTGGACCCCACTGTATGCACAGCTCCCCTCCTACCAGTGCACAGGCCAGGCTGGCACCCAGTGAGTCAACCCGCTGCTCAGGCTGCTTCTATTTTATTACTTAGTCTTAATAGATAAGCTACATACACGATATGTGTGTATATATATATGTATACCTTTATCACAGTATATTTCTAAATACGTCATATACACACAATGTCCATAGAGAACATATACATATGGCATATCTGTATATATGCATGTCCGTATGTGTACACACATGATTTACTCTGCATACATGTATACATATACATCATAACCCCACTGGGATGGTTGTTTCAATCCTGGCATTGTTGTACCACATTCTACATGATGCTGTGATGATGACACAGTCTTCCATGGGGTTAGCTGTGGTTTTGGGGTATTTTTCGGTCTTTGTGTTGTTTTTTTTTTAAAACACCTGATCCTGGAGACTATCCCTTGAGCCTTACACCTGACAAAGGCCTCTGGGCTTTACTGGGATTCAAATGGTACATTCATACACTCACGATTAGCTTCACTAAAGATATTTTTGAATATTTTAACATGAACAGCTCTCATGTCATTCATTGTAGCTGCAGAATACTTTTACAAAATTTTAATTATAAACCTAGTAATTATGATATTAACTTACATTATTATATATTAATTTAAAATCTTAATGTGTCTTAATGACAACAGCAACAAAGACATGCATAAGAAATTACAGTGAATTGTTCCATAGTACAGATGACTTCAGCTCTTACAAGAGGCGAGCTGGTGCTGGGAGAGGCAGACTCATTCCCAGCAGGCAGAACTTTTATATAAAGAAAACACTCCTTTTTTTTTTTTTTTTTTTTTTTTTTTTAAACAACTGCTCCTTTTCACTTTCTCAGTGAACTCCATGTCTGTGTTTTATGGTGCAGCAGGCCTGGCTTTGCAGTTTCATTCTTCTGGTTTGCAATACCAGAACCATACTACTATCTGTGTGAATAAGGCATTTTCTCCAAGAACATGCCTAATGGTTAGAGTCAGTCTACCAGATGGGTTGTAAAACACTTTGAAACAACTCCACTCAAAGGATATTATACTCCTGTAGCTGTATGTTTGTTTTATTATAAACAGAGCTTTCTAAGTAAAAAACATAGAAATGCTGTCTACTTCTGAAGCAAACTGACATGTGGAGCCGCACTAGATCTCTGGTGAAACAGAACTTAATTTATCAATCCCACTAAATATCAAAGGGGCTTGAGGAAGAGCCATATTACTTTCAGTCTTTTTAACTGAAAGACAATGTGGGTGACTGAAAAGCCCTTGTAGTTTTAATTTATCATCTGACTGACAGGCATTAGATGGTGTTCCTCCAGCAAGCTGATTTCAGGCCTTCCCTGGTCTAGCTCCTGCAACTGCAGCAGGAGCCCTGCAGGTGTGAGGGGCATCTTTGATTCTGATTTTTCTATTCTAATCTCAGCAGAGAGGGCCCTGAAACCTTGGTGCTCTAGCTGGAGGCAGAGCACCCAGCTGGAGAAGTGCTCCTTGGGGGAGCTCCTGGTGGGGGACAGAGATAAACTGCTGGCTGCACACACAGTGGCTCCCACATGGTCGCCCGTGCCAAGGCTTACTGCTAATGACACCAACAGACATCATCTTGAGTCCATTTCATGATGCCTTATCAGCCATAGCTGTTCATGATACCCTTTAATTATGAAACGGTCCTTTGTGCAAGTTTTGGGCAATGCAAGATGATGCAAAGCCAAGCAGTCTGCCTGACTGTGTCAGACCAGTAGGTCGAATAATTCTCCCAAGTAGGGAGAAAAGTCGACATGTTTCTGCACCACAGAAGAACCGTCAGTCCTTTGGTGGGGATGGAGCTCGTGGCACTGTTGGCTTTCTCCTCTTCTAGGGTGTGATTTTCCTGCCTGAAATCAGTAATAAAAGTTCTCCCCAACAACTCACATTTGATCTGACTTCCAAAATGAGCCATGCACATGAAAGACAGCTGCTTAGAAGAATCCATAGGCAAGATGGGAAGAGAAGCATCGACTCCAAACCCACTGCCTACAGTCACCATTTTATTCCTTCAGAACCTGAGAAACTGGAATTGTCTCTGTAAAACACAATTAGCGTCCACATTATGATTTGTCAAACACCATCCATAAGAGAAAAGCTAAGCGGATTTTTTAATCTGAATTTGTACAGGCTTTTCTGTCATTCTTTAAGCAGTTACATTATTATTTCTTCCCATAATTTGTATAAAGTACTTAGCATTCAAAACAGATCCTTTTTAACCTTTTGCCCAACTTAGCTTTTTGTACTTTAAAAAAAAGTTGGGGGGGGGGGG
>NW_020799113.1:15513662-15552029 GCF_003259725.1 Athene cunicularia | reverse complement strand
TGGGGGGGGGGGGATAGAAAGGGAGAGAAACCCTTTAAGTACCCTGGGCCTGGGTTCCTTCAGTATGCAGGCTGTAAATGTTTTACTTTGATTTGAGATACATGACAATAAATTAGGGGACATTTATCAAAGCTGCTTTGTTGCATTGCTGACAAAAGCTGCTTTTTGCATAAATTACTGCATTATACAAATACACTTAGCAGGATCCTGTTTCTTTGAAGTTAGTGGAGGAGATTTATGTCCAATGGAGTTTTTATTTATCTGCCCTGTTCACCTCAACAAGGGCAGGACATATTCCTCAATTAGTTCCATACCCCTAGAAATGACATATATATCTCACAACTAGAAGTAGAGAAATTTAAACAAAACAAAACAAAAAAGCAAGTGCACTTTTTTCTGGCAAGTCTAAACTACTGTACAGTGTAAAAAGTAAATATTAGGCTGGAGCTGTAGCTTTGAAATCTTTGTTCTCAGAGTGCTTTGAAAACTATTTAAGTAAGCTAATTTTGACAAAACAATATTCCCTTTGCAGAAAAGCTTTTCTAGACTTCATTAAGAGACTAAGTAAATATGAGTCCATTTCACAAATACTCGATAGCCAAATAAGTCGGTTAAAAGAATAGATTCCCTGAACGGTAATCCTCTCTGGAACTATATTTATGCTAAAATCACTTTCAATGAATATCTAATAAACTAATGAAGCCCATCTTGGGCTAAATGGTGAAGTAGGATGGTTAAAAAGGAACTTGTCACATGAATAAATTGGCTAAACAGTTACATTACTTAAAAGAATACAGAATCTCTCGAAAACCATTTCTGAGCCCTATTCTTCTGTCACTCACCATCCCCATACCTCAGCCTACACATAATTTATTTTGTTCCTAGGTCAGCAGTTCAAATGCAGCCCTATGTGGCAACTTGGAGCTGTTGCTATACAACGGCCTGAAATCATTCTGGAGAACTCTTTTCTGTCCCAGATCTAGAAAGAAAAAGAAACAAAAAGCAGAAATTTACTATTCTCTCCCCTTAATATATATATAGTGATGTCTGTCAGTTTTCAGTGTCTTTTTTAATCAATGTCAGTGTATCACTGGGCAAGACCATGAAGAGGAGATGGTCTGTATTGGAGACTACTAGTTACAGCCCAAAAGTTGTCAGGACCTGTGTTAACTTTAAAGCTATGCCAATGAAATTAAAGATCTGACAATGAGAAGGATGAATCAGCTCAAGCACAAGGTTTGGAAAATTGTCCTCCCCGCCCTTGAATAGTCTTTCCCCAAAACTGGAGCCCTCTGCTGAAGCTAAAAGGTCTCAAATTAGTTGCTTTCATATTTCACACTTTACTGGTCTTTGCCAGGCACTTTTTTGATCAAACTATTTCTGTCGGAATGACTTTGAGCTTTCATTCATACATGTCTATAAAGTTATTGAATGTTTTCAACTTATAATAAAAAAAATATCTTTCTAAAATAGTTACTAAATTTCATTAGCAAACTCTTGTTTTGTTTGAAGGAAAAGGTGTTCTTACATGTTAAGAATTTTTCTTTTTAATCAGCTCACACCCTTTTTAAAAATTCTGGAAAAAGCTTTCTCTCTTTTCCCCTCCATCCACCCCTAAAGAGGAAAAAAAAAAAAAAAAAAAAAAAAGCAAGATCCTTTGAACATTTAATGAAGATAGGAAAACAATAAAATTATACAAAAATATATTTTCATTATTCAGGCGGCTCTGGGGAACAGATTCCACACAGTGCATTTCAATGATCCCAGACAATGGATTACTATCATAATTTGTTCTTAAAGTCTGTTTAATTGGTTTACTTAGCCACCTGTTCAGAATAGTTACCATGAAAGCAGTGGTTTTGCTGAATTTCTGAGTGCCAACCTTCCATCCTTCATCCTATTCCTTCTCCCATTCTGGCTGTTAAAAAGTATTGAGCAATGCTTAGCAGAGATTTTAAAATAATCTCTTAACTATACAACATATATTTTAACTAATCAGGGAGGAACTGCAAAGTTATAACAATAACATGCTAATCAGGGTATTTACTCACTGTCATCAGCTCTGTCTGTTCCTGGGTGAGTGTCAATTTATTACATCTCACTGTACATATAATAATGGGGGAAAAATGTAAAGAATGATACGCATGTTTAATGTATGCAAATAGACAGCTGTATACTATGCATGCCTCTAGATGAATTACATCAGCCAATTTCACATTAAGAAGTTCCATAAAAGCAGTAAAATTACATGAGAAAATTCAGCCAAGGACTTTGAAAATGTTGTCCATTTCTTAAAAAAATAAAAAAGCAAGAGGAGTTAAAGGCATGAACTTCCATTTAGCACGGCTTACCACATTAAAAAAACCACCCCAGTTATAAAGCACTGGGGCACCCTTTGTTGCCTGCCGCAAGTCAGATTGCTTTCCCCAGGACTGATGTAAAGTATTTTTGCAGGACAGCAGATTCTGAGAAATAGAGGGGTTCAGCAGTAGAGTGTAATTAGCACTCTCTAAAACTGGAGCTCCAATGTAAACAGCTCGAGTCTTCATTGCACAAAGCAAACAAACAATCCCAGCTGAGAATTCCCTGGCAGGGCTCGAGCAAATAGGGCCCTCACTGCTGACTGCTGTTATTGCTATGGTTGCTTAATCTAAACAGACAGCAGCATGTAAAAATGTAAATATTTGATATTTGTTAATACAGTCCTAAGTTATTGCTCGAGCCGGCTGTTTCGGTTTTCATGCATAGGGACGCCTATGTGCAACCCGCTCTTCATAGACTTCAGTAGAGGAGTATTTTTAAGAAGCCATTATCTAAACTGCTGATGTAATAAGGCACCGGTATATGAAATACACTTAATAACTCAACTTTAGTTATTTATTGTGAACGAGGGTGCATTCTCCTTGATTCCATTTCCCAGCGAAATATAAGTGGAGCTTTCATCATGAGTGCTTGAATTTATGGCAAGCAGACCAAGTGACATTAAGAAAGCCACACAATCCCTTCATTCAGGCTTTAATAAGGAAGCCAAGGAAAAATTATCCAAGCTGGTTTGCGGGTGACAGCACAAGAACTTTTTGGAGTCAGAAAGTTAGCACGGAGGCTCCCTGTCAGCCCATTAAAAAGCAAGGTTGGCATTCCCAGATATTGGAACCATGTGTGCAGAGGAATTTTTCTTCTGGTAAGACATTCCAAATATTGTCCCAGAGCCAAACACTTCGGTGTTAGACTAATTTAAGCAGTATGTTGGAATCAGCTCTCAGGACTTTGATCATATGGAGATCGTTTGTTACAAATTGAACTAACCCAGTCTCTATTTCTGGTGGATCAGAACTATGGATTTGTTGAATTAAATGCCTCATTTAATGCAGTTTGCACATGAAAAGAAAGCTGCACTCAGGAATCTGATAGTGAATTTTTCACCTAACCAACAGGTCTACTTTTTTATTACTTTTAAACCTAATCCATACTCAGTCCACACTGTTCTTAATAAGCCTGGGGCTGTTTGGAGTGAAGGTTTAAATCAGCTCGTATGTTATGGGGGGAAAGCATCACTGAATTATCAAACCGTGTAATAAGGAACACATTTGAATCCAATTCAAGAAATAATTTTATGAAGAAAAATAAATTAGTCCTCGGTTGTTATTTACCATCCAAATAGCGCAGTGCTCTTTCATGACAGCAGTGGAGGGAAAGCTGAAAAATGATTTTGCAGACATACAATTTTCTCCCTGCCTCTCGTTGCTGTCCCCATTTTTGCAGCTGAACTATTGTGAGGGTTAAAAGTGCACAAAATAAAGCATTTCCACATATGGCTGCACTTTCTTTTCATTTCTTGAAGTTATAATGTCTTTAACTGTTGATAATGATATTATAAACTGTCATTTAGTGCATTTTGAGTATATTAAATACATGAAACAAAGATGTGTAGTTCCAGCTGGACCCTGATCAGAAACACTGAGATCTGATTCACTAAAACTGCAGATAGGCATGTGCAGGGCTTGCAAGGAGCATTGTGGAACAGGTAGTAGTTGCAATAACAGTGGAATATAATAATAGAATAAAACAAAAGAACCCAGTGTCGATTATTACTCTAGGAGTGGGACAAAACTGAAAAATAGGTACCAAATGATAACAGAAGAGTCACTGGCATGCTGCTATACAGTGAGCTGATACAGGACTCGAGTATATCACAGTTCTCTGCCTTGGGGAACTCAGGATTTACACCATTTTCAACACATTTTCATCTGGAGGCTCACACAAAATAAAAATGGGAACACCAGCAATTCCCAGGAATCCTTCCTCTTGGTCCCATGGGAATCTACACAACAGAGCTTATTTTGAAGGAAATGGGAACCCTGGTTTCTGCCCAGAAGGGGCAAAATTAATGTCTCCAAATTCACTGATTTGAAAGGACCCTCTAGCTGAGTTGAAAATCTCTGATATATGGATATAATTTTTGAAGACACGTCTTACTATTTGACTGGTTTAGCAAAGAGATAATATGTCTTGATTTAAATAGCCTCAGCCCCTTGGTGCCATTACAGGCATATCTGGCCGCTGCAGATGGAAAAGGAATGAAACTGAAGGTTTAAAAGAAAAAAAAAAAATCAGAACATCACTGTCCAGATAAAAGCCCTGAGCAAGACCATTCCTTCTGAATAATCAAGACCTTTATTGGGTCTTAGAGACAGGAACAGAAAACAGTAACATGAAAATAACATGGAAATACCCTAAGCTTGACCAAGGCAAGCTCAAGCCTCAGCTCATGCGGATCATGGTGTTTCCTCTACATTAACACATTGTGCTAAAGAAACTGGCCTGAGCTTAACCAGGCCACAAAGAGATGATCATGAGATTGCCACAACTGGTGCAGAACACAAGTCAGATGAGGCAAGCAATAAGTGTGGTCCTGTGCTCCAAATCCCAGCCTGGGGGGAAGCAGGAAGGATCTCCCACGGATTGTTCCTTCTATCTCTCATTGCATGCACAGAGCAGAGTTCATCTTTCATAAAGAAAAGGGAAACTGTCTCTTTAAAAAAAAAAACAAACCCAACAAAACAAACCAAACAACAGTTGTATAGCAGATACTGATTTATACACACACACACACACATATATATTTTATTGGCAAATAAAGAAAGATCAGATCTTTAATGAAATCAGGATGGGTTTGGGAAGTGAACTTGAGCTGAACTCCCCAGATTTTCATGGAACTTCAATTAAAAGAGTTTCAGAGGAGTTGCTGAAAGCCAAGCACTTGCCATTGAAAGCTTAATTTAAAATGAGAAGCATTTTTATACCACATTTCCCAGTGAAATTCCAGCCCTGATCCTAATTATGTATTTTTTTCTTGAATGATAAGTTTTTTTCTTTTCCAGATAAGCTGTATAACAAAGTATATAAGTTTTGTCCCCAGCTGTTATGACCAGTGCACACATAGTGGCTACACTGACAGAAGAGCCCATCATTATTGTTCAGAAAATGAATTTACCCTCTCCACTCTAAAACTAGTGGTGAAATTTCAGTCAGCTCTTGTTATCATGTGCAATATATAAGGATTTAGATGTGTGATAAATGCTATGACTAGCAAAAATGTGGTTTTGGGAAAAGGAGTGAAATCTGGCTTCAGAAAACGAAACAGAACAAAGTAATTAAAAATAAAGATGGTGGTTTAATTTCTGCTTCCCAGCCCATTCTTGTACAATCCTAGGAATACAAAGTTAATACAAAGCCTCACTGTAGGGCCCTTTTGAATACCAGTAGAATCATGCAACTCAATCCTTGAGCTTTGCTTTGAAAATGTATCCCTCAGTCAGATGCACTACAATTCAGTCTGAGCATCAGCTTCTGGGTGTGGAAAGGGGACACTAACAATGTTTGAAGACCAACCAAAACTGTGCAGTGGATCCTAGAGTGGCCTGAATCCATTAAGGGAAAGGATCTTGCTTTAACCAGGTACCGGGAAATAAATTACTTCAGAAACCATTTAAATAAATAATACTTTATTGTATAATGAATCATGATGGAATGGAAATTATTCTGAAACTTGTTTTAAGTAATGATGGGGGGATGTGTGCCTAAAATAACAAAATCCAGCACTGTGTCAGGGACACAGTTACCAAGACAAACTTTATGTGCTGTGGGGCTGAACCTCTCCCTCTGCCCAAGTTAGCTGCAATGCAACTGAATAATAACAGATCTGCAAACTATAGCTGTGCTCTTGTGGCTGTCACGTAAGGAGCAAGCACTGCAGTTTCACAGTCTCACATACAAATGGCCACAAAAGACTGAGAGGCCTTGTTCCAATTAAAACATTAATTTCTCATATTTCTTCTAGTTTTCGTTTTACTCTGATAATTTCTTCTGTCCTCACTGTAGACCAAAGACTTTTAACTCCCTTAGGAAAAGGTAAAAACAAATGGTCCTCAAAGGCTTCCCAGTCTCCTTCCCTTTCAAGATGTTTTGTGAGGAGCCTCAAGAGGAGGTCTTCCCTCTTTAACATTTTTGGGAAATCAGCCATGTCCTAGTACCTTCTCTGACCTCACTGCATTCAGCAGTTGTGGGGAGTAAACTCCAAAATTGTGCATTTTTGTAGTCCAGGAGATGAACTTAAAGTTCTGACTGCATTATTGTCTCTTATGGGGCTGAAATACGGTCTTAAAATTCTGTGAATACTCAGAATATTCAACCTTCTCATTGTTCATCCCCATGAGATCCTCATTTATTTCACAGGGGTGGATCCTGCCCTGTTGAGATTTCATAGTGTGAGAGCATCAGGGGGCAGCCAGCCATTTCCAGGTTGGCATTGTGTGACTTGGTTGGTGATTAATGACAAACTCCTACAGAGCCTAGGACCAAACCACGTCCTGTTAAGGTTCATAGCCATCTGTGCACGACCAGATATCCTGCAGGACAAATGTGAGGAGGCTCTGAAGAGCGGAATGGCTGCAGCTTTGCTCAGTTGACCAAAGCACTCAGTTTGCGTTGGCTGGATGACTACTGATGGAGCAGTAGGCAGCTAGTGCATCAGGGCCAGACTGTACCTGACTCACATACAGACTGCCTGACGACAATTTTATACCTATGGAGTGGTGGTATAACAAATCAGATTTCTGCACAGTGTGTTCAAGAGATTTTGGGTTGGTACCAGAGGCCCCACCACTGGGACTGACATACCATTGAACCATGTACTAGGACAAGCATTTAATATAGAAACAGATAACCTGGTACAAGTTAGGGGAAAGAGCTTGTGAGCTAGTGACTCCCCCTCAGTCTGCTTCACAAACCTGAGCTAACACCAGCTAAATCAGGCTGCTCCCAAGATGTCCAGGATTTCACAGCTAACAAGAACCTTCCAGTGGAGGTTTTCAGTTCACTACAATGCAGCAAGGGAAAAATCCAAGCAGATTTTTCTCCCTGCTCATACCTTCCATTCACACAGTTTCCTATTTTACAAAGAGACTGACACTATTTAAAATGCCAGATCCATTACATCTTTTGTTTTCTCTAAATAAGAAAGAAAATATAGTTTTATGGGAAGCCATCAATCTTTCCCAAAGTGACTTACTGTACTGAAGAAAATAAACATTGCTGTATATGTAAAGCAGAGCAGAAAAGCTGAAGTCATGTGCAAAGCCCTGCTTTCTTTAGCAGTAGCAACATATTAAAGACAAATGTAGTCCACTGAAAGTGACATAAATAAGTGGATTTCCCATCTGAAACATTGTTTTTAGCAAGAGAAGCTTTTAATCCCCTTAAGTTCATTTCTAATCTGTCTTGGAAGTGCTTGTCTAAAGAATATTACATTGATATAAAGGATTTAATTTATTAAAACTAAACAGCAGCCAGCATACTACTAAAGAATATCTTGTACGCAGTACTCTCCCAAATGAATAAAGCTGCTACAGGTAGAAAAAAAAATGCACAAACACTTGGCACAGCATTCATTAAAAATTCACACATTATGTTCCTATGCTCTCCTGCTCGCTGTGCTTTTCCCAATAAAGCAAACACTTTAGAATTCATAATACCTCTTTATCCCATGTGCACAAGTGACCTCCTCTCCTTTATGCACCTAGCAAATGAACAAGTACAAAAGGGAATAGAGTAAGCAGAAAACCAAACATGCCCTCTCCTACCCAAGAGCATACAAAGAGGGCAAGCAGAGGTTCTCGAAAGGGTTTAGAGCAGCCTCTACGAAGATGCCAGTGCTCTTGCTACCCAGCAGTTTTGGCCGGTGCACACTGTGTAGACAGCATCAATTATGTAGTTCATCAGTCAATTAATTTTAAGGGATCTTTCTTATAATAGCAGTTGAAGGAAACAAAAGTTGTCTTCAAACTACATTTAAATCACTTGTTAGCCACAATTTTGGCAGACTATTTAATAAGCAGCAAGAAGTCAACCATCAAATGACAAAATGGCCTTCTTGTCTCTTCCTGAGTATAAAAATTTCTCCATGTTCTAGCAATGTACCTTGAGACATCTCCCTGGTTTCTCCATGAGTGCTTTCAGTATGTAAGGTGGTATCCAGAGTAGTTTCAAACAAGGCCCCAGAGATCTTTTAATCCTACACTCCAGGAATGGAAAAGACTTCAAAAATTTTGTGAAAATTAGTAACCAACTGTCTTAAGGGAAGATTTAGTCCACAAGGAACAACCTACATGTTCAAAAATGTACTGTTATGTCTAAGGCCTCTTTCCTGAACTATGCAGTTCAATATAGTATAGATTTTCAGGCTTTTTTCCCCGTGTCTTGCAAAAAGAGATGTTATTTATGGAGAAAATTCTGCTCTGCTATGGCACGGTGTATGCATTGTGACTCATCTTACATTACACCCATTGATTTCTTCTGAAGTCACAACGGAAGCATACTGTTGCAAATGAGATTGGTATTTGGTCGCACGTTGTTATCACACTGGATCTTAGATGAAATTACACACGACATAGTTTCTGTTCATTTTAATAATGGCCAGCAGCCATACTGCCTCCATTTCAAGCCCACATAACTTGTCATATAGGGTTAAGACTGGACAGCACTGGTAGGTCTCCAAAGAAAACCACAAAGCAGGTGGAGGTATTCAGGGATTAAGATTTTAAACCTGCAGAGAAACATCTTCATGAGGAGTCAGTGTATTGTAGATGTTTTTCACAAAGCAGTCTTGGATTGGTGCTGATGCTGACTAAACACCCTCTAACCAGACTGACCCAACAAAAAAAAGAGTCAGCAGGTCATGCTGAATTTTGCCCTACTACATGATACAAAAATAAAGCTATTCTCAAACTATTACATGCACACAGTCATGGCAGTTTTAGCAGTAGCAGCACATGGTTGTGTGAGAAGGAGGACTGGCTTTCCTGAGGTCTTGCAAAACAAAAAGTGTCCATGAAACTAGAAGCCGTAAGAAACCATTTTTCTCTGGGTGTTATCTATGTGCACATTTTAACACAAAAAGCAAGGACAATGACAAAAAACTTCTTCTTTAAGGAAAAAATGAAATAACAGAGACAGTAAGGGCTTCTTTCTAGTAGGAAATCCATTTTCTTCCCTGCATTCTTCCCACCATTTTAGATGGTGCTGTAGCAGTCAAGTGGTACCTACTGACATTTTTATTTTGGGTAAAAGCCCATGAAAATATTAAAGCATGAACAAGTCATCAAGTCAGTTTATGAATCAATATACAGATTTCCTCCATGCCCATAGCTGATTTCCATAACCATGAGCGTGCTGAAATCCTGTCTAGATGCCAAATCAATTTTTCTTATATACGAACATCACAGCTACTTGAGAAAGGGAATCTGTGCCAAAAACCTCACGCTCTTAACTAATTATTTCTGTGACTCCTTCCTTGCAAAGTACAATGACTGCCACATAAATACACACAACATTTATTAGGAACAGGCACACTTCCCCCAGGTTCAGCCTGAGTGCAGCAGCATCCCTGACAAGCTCATCTTCCTGAACTGTGCAGCCAGCCTTTGTCACAAGAAATAGTTCTGCTTTTCCCAGGACTTTTTTGCTGTGAAGTAGTCAAGTACTTATCGTCTCAGGCAGGGCAGCCAGGAGAGTATGGAAATTTGCAGCTCGCTGTAGAAGCATCCTCCAGAGAGCTGTTGTCTGGCATTTGCTTTTGCTGGTCATTGCTATTGGTCTTGCCCTCCCATGTGCCTCCCCTGCACAACATCCAGAGACATATATCTCCTCACAAATGAAAAACCTGTTAGATCTCCTCCCAGACCCAAATGTATTGATAATATCAATTTGCACTTAGTTTGTCCTGAAGACTTTAGCCCTTAACATGCCTAGATTATGGAAAGGAAGCACTAGTGCTGCTGGGAAACTCTACTGTAATGCCTTTGCCACGCAGCCTCACCTTTGGCATGCTAATGGGATGTCCCAGCATTCACAGCAGCTGAGCTGCCCCGTGAATTCATTGCAGCATCTCCCTCTCACCCAGTCCAGAGCTGCTGTCTGTGGCAGTGACATGGACAATTCTTCATGTAAATAATTTCCAAATGGAGGTACTCGTTATTAGTGCAGGCACTTCTGAAAGTAAAAGCAAACAGCATTTGGCAGCAACAACTATTAATGAGAGAGTCACTAGCGAATTAATTCTGCAAACCACACAGTGATTTCCAGGGCATTTCCTTGCAAGACATCTCAGAGCAGATGTTGTGCAAGTAGCACTGACATGGAGCAGGCAAACAGCGAGGTTAAAGTACCGAGCTAGCAGAGATGACCAAGTAGGAAGGAAGACAAGAGGTTGTCAGGAGATGTGGGTTGGTATTGGCAGACCAAAAGTATGCTGATGTAATAAACTACCATTGCACAATGGGGACGTTGCTGGGAGAGGTGATGGTTAGGGTTTGGTTCCAGCCTCCAGACACTGCTGGTCTTTCTGGATTTGAGGCACCATTATGCTTCTGCGTGTGTGTAAGTGTGTGCATGTGTGCGTGTGTAAGCATGGGGAGCAGCATCTAGGCTAACCCTTGTAGGCTAACCTTGAATCAGCAAGTCTTGTTAAAAGAACATAAGGTCAGTGATAGACTAATGACTCCTGTAGGGTGCCCTATTTGTTTCTTGGAGTTTCTTCATATTTTGACAGTTTCCAACCATCTGAAAAAAAGATAAATAAAAATTATAAATACAAAACAGTATATATTGCAATAGAGAATATAATAAAATTAAGTAATAATTTTAACTAATAGATAAATTTAATTATCTAATAAATAAAATATATAATAAATAAAAATTATACTGAAGTATAAATAATGGTATATAAAAAACTGACCAATATAAAGGAGGTAAGGAGGGCAGTAGCCCTTATCTAAGACCATTCCCCCTCCGCAGCAAGCCCTGTGGAAGCATGTAAAACAGCTACACTGACACACCTGTAACATTAAAGTTTTGAAGGGAAAAGGGAGTCTGTTCAAAAAATACTACTCTTGTCTTTCAAAGGCAGCTTCTGTCAATGAAAAATAAAGTGGGTGCAGAAAAGGAAAAAAAGTCCCTCTCTTGTGTTCCACATTAATATATACTATTGTTGAACACACTGTTGGCCCCCGCAGTCCTGTTGCCCACAGCCTGAGCTCTTGGCTACCCTTCCCCATGTACTTCACTTGAGAAGGAATAAATATTCACCATTTCAAACACTAGCAGTAACAAGGAAAGTAAATGTCCTACTCAAATGTCTCCCAAATTGCCACATTCAAAAGTTACAAATTAAATATATTAGGGAAAAATCTGAATTGCTCATATAATACAAGAGGATAGAGTGTGTTCTGGGCTGCCTGATAACATGCTGGTTATTTGAAGAAGGTCTGAGGGAAAACCGCTTCCCTCATTAATAAGGTCTGGGGGACATTGTGCAGTGTCCTTCACCACTGCACTTACAGGGTAGGATGCCACCCAAGGGGAGGTTGACACCGGGTAGTATATTCACTGCCTGACTTGGGACTGGAGTCCAAGTCCCCCAGAAATTAGCTGAGATAAGCCTGTCACCCTGACAGGGCTGTGTGACAAGGCGTGGGGTACTGAAGCACTCATTCTGTGGTACCTACTGGTGCTCCAGGGCCTTGGACCAGCACCCAGGGCAAATGTTGGTACCCTGAGCATCAGTCGAGCTCTCAGGATTTGTCTGAGTACATGTCAGCTGGCACTCTCACGCTCTCTCCTAATTTATAGTGACGTTTCCCTTCACTGATGGCAAAGTTTCTGGGTGGTGTAGTTCTGTCCCTGTGCTAATCCCCCGGCTCGCACAGGGCACGCTGCCAGATAAGGTGCTAAACTCTGCCACAAAGGGGATAGTCACTGTCCCTCCCTGTCCTGCCACAGCTGAGCCATGGTGCAGGGAAATGCCACAGCCATCACACACCGAAAAACAAAGCTGCTGCAGATTCCTGTTGGGGAGAGAAGAGGAAAAGCAGGTTTGGAGCTAGTGCTCTCTGCTGCGATGAGGCTGAGCCCTTCCATGAGGTCCCACAGAAACTGTCCAGGTTCCCTGGCAGGGCAAGCACTCCAGAATGCTGCTAGGGGACAAAAAGCAGTCAAGTGCTTGCTAAAAAACATTGTGAGCACTGTAAAAGTCATAACCCTCAAGGACTACAATGCTGCAAGCAGAACACATCTTACCCAGCTGAGACCTTTCTAAACCCTTTGTTTCAGATCAAGCACATATGGTCCCAAACTCCATACAAGTACATCAACCCGTGGCACCTCTGAGACGGAAATAATCGAGTAATTGTTTCCAACACAAGGGGAGTGCCATTTTGTAACATCATCTTGCCATTAGCAAATATAATCTAAATACCTAAGTAGAAATAAAAGCTACAGACAGGACAAAGCGTGCCTATGTAACAAATCCATAGCTTTTCTAGGTACTTGGCACATCAGCATCCTACTCAGTATTTTAATTCTATTATAGGCTAATGGATAATTCTTGATCTAATGGTTAATACTAACAATATCAACAGTTATTTCTTAATGATTTAAAACTTGGGGAGAAAAATATCCACCCTATGTTTCCTGTCAGTGGATGTTTGGTTTTGGCCTTAGAGTTGCAAAACTAAAACACGATGACTCAGAATTTGCTATATTATACCCCCGTCCCCTAGTTTATATAAAGAGATCATAAACCCCTCTGGCACCATAAATAACCATGCCTCTACAGCAGCGGAGCCAGGCACAACAGACAAAAATCATCAAAATTGCTAACCAAACAAGAAGAAGGAGTTATTAAAGAACTCTTAAGCTCCCACGTGTTTGTTTTCAATGATCTGCACTGCAAGTGCTGCCTTGGCTCTCCCAAAGAGCCAGGACACTGATTGTGCTCTCATTAAACAATGCCCTGTCATCACGTCGAGACGCAGGATAAAATGTACAATTATTAATCCCTTTAACGTAATTATAGATGACAAGAAAAGAAGGGAGACTGCATCAATGGAATGACTTTGCTCACAAGAAGACAGAACAATTAAGAATGATAGCAGAAGTTATAAATATTTCTAATTCAACTAAGCTGTAAGGTTTTGGTTTTCCTAGTAGGATCCGTTGGGTTTCACCAACAACTATATACACAAAATATTTGCTCAAAGGTTGGAATTCTAATAAATATAGAAGGTGGCAGTGTTTTTATTAAAAATAAAATTAATTAGCCTTTACTTCATCAGCAAAATTAGCTTTTCCTTAACAAAATTATAAACCTTCAGTCAGAGCTTGGCTGATAACCTGGTCACCCAGCTCCAATGTATGGTTTCCATCCACATTTTGTGAAACCATGGCTATGTCTTTGGCTGTCCTTCACTACGTCTTGTGGTGGAGGAGCCAGGCGCAGTCACAGCAGGTGGTGTGCTGATGACCAGGACAATGATTTTCAGCTGAGAAGAGAAAGAAGTGGCTTGATAAGAAACAATTTTCTCTGACCTCTTTGCAAGAGTCTGTGAAGACACCACATGTGAAGGGAAGCAAAGTTACAGCCTTCTCAAAGCAGAAGGAGGGATGTATCAACACCTCTGATTTTCTTACTGTGTCTACAGCAAAGAGTGAGAGGTTCAGGAATTGTTTACAAAGCTTGTGTGACTTACTGGACTGCTGAGTCCAGGATGAGGTGACTTGTGTGTCTGGGAGAAGATGTTCCTGAGCCACTGAAGGGGCGTCAGGTCAGTTGGGGAGATGGCAGAGGAGCAGGGCTAGGGAAAACTGTGTGAAATGAGTTACAAGACGGGAGCAGGAGCTCCAGGAACATGTGAGGGTCTGCAGCTATGGAGCCTTTGCTCCACAAGAATTGATACCAGATGACTCAGCTGTACAAATCTGATACAGATCACACTATAGACATGTGACTGCTTCTACCAAATTAGATACAGCACATGATGTAAGCTTGTGCCAGCTTCACTCAGGCTGTTGAAAGACAGACAATAAGGATGAATAGTCTTAAAGACAGCATGGAGCAGTCAACCACCACCTACTCAAACAGAGATCTTCTCCCCAGATTTACCTCTCCAAAATGGTGAACAAGCTTAAACCTGTGACATTAGGATATCCTAGATCAGTGCTTTGCATTTCAGGGCCATGACATTTTCCATTCAGTAGCTGGAAACTTAAAGCCAGATGAGCTGTGTCACGAACAGCAGTCAGTGCCACACCATGTGCCAGTGGCTCCGGACATGTGGTGCAGGCCTGTCATAGGGGAGCTCTGCTCCAGCAGCTAGGAAAAGAAAGAAAAGAGGCTAATTTCTACCTGAGACACAAGACTGCAGATGACGTTGAAAAATCTGACTCTCTCATGGGTCTGCTCTAGAAAATAGGTCTAAAATTCAGGCTATATAATGTTTGTGGCATCCCTGGAACTCTGATTTGTAAAACTCTGAAGAAAACCAAAATAATACCAAAAAACCCAACCAAAAACCCAGCAACCCAGACTCCAAACTTTCTGGCTAGTTTGTTCAAGGCGATTTTTCATTCTACTTATCGCTGCCACCAACATTTTGCTTAGTCTTGAAGAAATCGTTGTCATTCCGCAGTCAGATGTTTTTACATGTACATCCATCATCGCCTGATATACCCTGACCTTAGTTAAAACTTATGTTTTCTAAATTGTACTTTTATGTTGAGCAAGCCCTTAGGCTACACTGTTAAAAGTTTACCTTGAAAAATCATTTATAATAGATTTGTTTGAGTTATGCCTGTTGCAAAGCCATCAGAAAGGTCAGTATTAATTAGCAGTGGCTTACATATAGTCTAGACAATAAAAAAGTAAATAATTTTACCTTTTTTAAGAGCTTTCAGTATTTTACCAGTTCTAACAAATGATACTGATATAAATTACAGTTATAAAAAGTTGCAGTATGATTTACAACAAAGCTACTCCATTTGAATAATTTATTTTTCCTTGAAATATTTTCATTATATACGCACATAGCTCAAATAAAAATATGTTTATTGTGAAACTGAGACAGCCAACAAAAAATCTTAATTAATTCCATTTGCTGTGCAATAGCTTGGTTGGAGGATTAAACAATAAATTTCAGTTTATTGCATAACATCCTAAATTTCACTATAAAAGATTTGTTTTCATTTTGGGTCTGCGGTGTTGACAATTGCACAGAATATTTAAATAGTGCACACAACAAAAAACTTTCCAGAGCTCTAGCAAACCCTTAACTGCACGTATTGTTTCAGCAAAATTAAGGAGGCAGT
Source organism: Athene cunicularia (assembly GCF_003259725.1). Taxonomy (NCBI): domain Eukaryota; kingdom Metazoa; phylum Chordata; class Aves; order Strigiformes; family Strigidae; genus Athene; species Athene cunicularia. Next base: position 15,536,330 of record NW_020799113.1, on the reverse strand, counting down.
TCATCTCAATTAGACACAGAAGGACTGAGCCTTTATTTCCAAACATCCTCTCTAAGTGCCTGACATAACTTTGTAAAGTCTTATTGTGTACTAATGAATCACTGGAGTTGATTTTATTTATTCACAGTGTAACTGCAAAGGGGCATAGGAGTTTTGGATCATGACACTTTGCAGCAGAAGATGTTATTTTAGTTCATAATTGGTGGTGACAAAGCCACAAAAGAGTAATAGCATCTGGTTAATGCCAAGAAAAATATAATAGCAGTCAAAGAATTTATCTTACATCTACCTTTATTTGGAAACAGATTGCTTCGCCATCCTTGAGGAGATTGACAACAGATCACAGTTTCTATATCGGTTTGGATCATAACTTGCTTTCTGCCCAGGACCACATATGTTGCAGTTTATCCTACTGTCACCTGATACCATGGAGGTCAGCGTGGCGGGGGGTGAGGAGGAAGAACTGACAATACAAAAATGACTGCAAGCAAAAGGCATTCTTTGGGGCTGATTCTGATCTCAGAGCAACCAAAGATCAGCATGTATTTAAACAGATAGGGTTACTTTAAATAAATGTACAGTAGCAAAAATGCCAGGAAACCCTAAAGCAAACTGGAAAAAATAATCTGCTCCATTTCCTTGTAGTTCTTTCCTATTTTGTATTGGAAAAAAAGAAGGTGCGTTGTTTTTTTTTTTTTTTTCCCAACACACAGAACAGCTGAAATGAGGGAAGGAGGGAGGACTGACATACTTCTACCCCAGGGCTTCGCTCAGCCTGAAGACAACCACTAACTCAAGAGACATTCCCTTCTTTCATCTCTCCCATTTTTCACTGACAAAGGCAACAAACTGTAGGCAAACAAGGACAAGAAACATAAAGATCCATCCTTGAGCTGTTTCTTGATCCCTTTCCTATTCTGACCTCCCATCTTCTATTCTTCTCTTACAGACCCATCCTTTCCCAACAGCTCCAGGCACACATTTTTGAAGTAAATTTAGCTGATTGAGATCTTGCTGACCCAGGTTAAATACAGATTCGTGTCATGGAAGCCAGAGGAGCTGTATCAGTATCAAACCAGTGTGAGCAAAAGTAGAATCAGACCCAGTGGTATAAAGGTATGGAAACATATATGTCCCAGTCGTCTTTTATTCACATCAGTTTAACATTAATGAGGTGCCATTGGCTTTAGTGGAACGGTTCCTGACTTACAGAAGCTGAAGTAATTGGAGATGCCAACAGCGCATGTGTTGTTTGGCACTGCTCTCCCTGAGCAGCACAGAAGAAACACCGGGAATGCCTTTCCATGCCTGACCCTGCCCCGAGACCTCTTCCCCGCACCCGACTGAGGGTTTTCTTGCACCCCTCCTCTGGCAAGAAGCTCCTGCACATGTGCTTGGTGTCGAGCACAGACATGGCAGTTCTCACCATCCTTTGGCACCGCGCTCAGGCACGCAGTTGAGGTATGGTGGCCCGGTGCCGTGGCACAACCCTGTTTCCACACAGAGTGCATTTCCCCGTGAGTCAGTCTCAAGTGCCTATTCGTACCCAGTCTTAGTGCCAGGTTAAAGAGCAGTTACCACAGGCAGAGGGAAAGAAATGTTTTACAGGTTTGTAATTCATTAAAGCACTGGACATGTTCCAATATGAGTCTACTGTCGGATAGGAAAGAAAGGAACATGTTCAGACTGTGGTCTACAGCAACACACCTGTAGAATCTGGGAGCATTTCTACTGATTAAAACTCTATTTTCTGGGTGTTTTGCCCGTGCCAAGAGACTCAAGCACATAAATCCAAAGTAATGCCCTTTTGCTTGCATGATTCAGGCTTGTGTCATCTCAAGTTTTAACGGTAGATTTTAAGAGGGTCATTTCAACCATGCCCTCTTAGACAAACACTCATGAAACAAAAAAATTCCAGCATAGCACAAACTACAAAATTACTTTAAATCTTCTCGGGTGTGGTTCTTTGTTGCCTTATATTTGAGGAACTTCTATGCATGTGAAAGAAAACACTTCAAGAATCTTTCTACTACTATTATAGTCACACATTTACCTGGTTGGAGAAAAGAGTTCTTGTCTTTCCTCTTTTAGAAAACTTGTAAAATATAATTTACAAGATTTCAGTCTTTGGCCAAGATCCAGAAATCAGTACATATCTTTGTATTAATCAGAAATGAAAAGTTTAAGTAGAAGTTGGTAAAACTGTGTCCTCTGACAAAACTGATGACCATCTAGTAGGATCTGACAGATGTCAACCTCAGTCGCCTGTTACTTTCCATAACAGCTCTAACCAAGGTCTTTCATGATAGAAATAAAAACTTTTTTGTTTTTAAAATTGACAGAATTCTTTAAATTCCTCTGTTTTCAAAAGAAGGCAATACTTTAGAAAGGAAAACTTTTGTTTTTAAAAAAAGAAAAAAGTATGTGCAAAGTAAACATTCACAAAATGTCATGCAGATTCAAAATTATTTCATGTTCTAATTTTCCTTCCAATACTTTACCTGCTGCTGTCAAAATATCCATCCAGTCCATCCAGTGTCAATTTGTACACACATATCCAGTGTTTTGTACAACTTCTCACCAATAATTATACCCATATTTATGCATTTTTCAGATGAATAGCCAAATTAGTATCCTAAAAGATATAAAGGATGAGGCTAAAGAAAGAAAAAAAACATGAATTCAAAAATAGATTCTCTTGCTTTGCCCAGACTGTAGTTAAATGCACAGAGAATGGAAATAATTCTCCCAGGAATATGTCAAACCAAGCAACATAAATGCAGTGTAAATGCACAAGGAGTCAGTGGAAGTGCTGCCAACCTCACACAGTCACAAGTCAGAAATGATGCCCTAGAAAACGAGGAGATGTTAGAGCTCAATGAATGTAAAGGTTCATTTTATTTGTTTGTGAAGTTTGCATTTGAAATTCATGCTTAGAAACTTTTTTCTATCCCTAGAAAGCCTAAAAACTTTTACTAAAAGCTAAGCTTCTGATATGACTGCAGGAGCCGGGAAGTTTGTTAAAAATAGAAGCTTGAACTGGCAAACTCAGCAATTCTGCAAGGCAAAACTAAACAGGATGTGAAGACCATGCCACCATGGCTGGAAGTACCCTGTAGACCTCGTGAAAAATGACCACATTGGGATTGAGTGCCAGTCCTGGGCCAGCCATGCAAAATCACACTCCCAGCATGCAGTCATGGGATGGCTGGTACTTTTCTGTCCTGGCCTTGGGATAACATGTCTCCTTCTGAGTCAGAAAATTTGGGCAAGTTTCTTACGGGTAAATATAGGCCAGGCAAGTACATTCTGCCTGGAAGGAGGGCATTTCTGAATAAACGTGTCCCATTTATAACTTTACCTGGGGTGGATTGTGTGTTGGTTTCTGTACCAACACAACCAGCACCACAAATTGAAAAGAAACATCTCTTTAACTTGTGCAATAAAATCTGCAGAACAGCCAGAACATTAGGATTAGCAGACTTGGTCTGTCTGTCTTTCATTTAAAAAGAAAATATTTTTTTTGTTTAATGCACATCAGTCTATATATTTCCATTGAACAAGTTTCAGGAACCAGCACTGTTTGTTACAGCTCCTTTCCTGAAGACAGCCATGAAGCAACAGAAACTTGCTCCAGATAGCTGGCCAGGTCAGCCACCAGCCTTCACAGAGACATGTGATTTTAAAATCACTGCGACAAACTTTTTTCTACACTGATGCAGCATCATTGATTTCACAGGGGCCATAGTACTGCAATGAGTGAAATTTTCTGCAATTACAAAATCACAGCAGCTATTATTGGCCTGTAGTAGTTTACACATTGAGAGAGCACATCAGTCAAGATGCCAGTGTTGTTCCATTTCTTGTCAAAAAAAAAAAGGGTTCGGTGATCTCTAAGTCCAGCCACTCTAACGTAGCACAGAAGTGAGCTCAGTAGGAAATCAGAGCATAAGACATGAAAATAGAAAGTTAACTTGTGCTTGTGTGATTTTGAAAATGCACTTCAATGCCTGTGGACCACCCCCCTACATAAATTTTATTCTCATCTCTTAATGACTTTATTAACAATGTAATGAAAAAGAAGAGAAAAATGACAGGCATACACCCTTTCTGAGGATTATGGCCAGACTTGCTTTGTGGCAGTAACTGCATCAGCTGAACAGGGGTGACTCTTAGACAGAAACAAAGAGACCTGAGAGCATCAGCACTGGGTGAGAACAGTCCAGTCAGGACTTTCCTCTTTTTCCCAGGGCTGCCACTAGAAAAAACTCTTCCCCTGGGGCCATGTAGGCAGGACACAGGGTCTCCTGAGAGGCTGTGAAGTCCCCACCTGTGGAGGTTTCCACGGCTCCCCTGGATCAAGCCTTGAGCAACCTGACCTGGTGTCCCTTTCTGCTCCAAAAGACTTGGGATCTCCTAGGTCTCTTCCAATCTGAATTATACTCTGATTCTGTATTATAACAGTATTTACCCTAACAGTACAAACCATCATCCCCTACCATGTTTCACATTATAAAGCATAAACCAACCCAAGCATAAGCAAATACAGAGATAAAACAGAAGCTCACATACTAAAACCCTTCTGCGACTCAAGGGATCCCTTTTTAGTCAGCATTTGAATGAAGAAGTGATTCTCTCTGTCTCTGCTCCCTCCCAGGTGCCCCCTCCCTCTACCACACATGATATCCTCCAGGTTGCTGCCCTTCTCATAGTTTCAGTGCTCCAGCTCAGCTCACATGCTCCCACAACCATGTCAGGATACACCATCCAGTGATGAAACCCGCTGTCACCCAATGCCACGGCACAACCCCAAGCAGAAGCAAGGCAGGGTTTCATTCCCGTTACGGGTAGGAAACCTTCACGCTCAGGCTGGAATGAATTAGGAGCTGCAGTCTTGAGTGAAGCCTCTATTGGTAAGGCTCTTTGGTGAGATAATGCCCTTAATTTTCAGCCTCCACCACAGGCAACGCGCACAGTATTGAGAGTTTCTCACGTTACGGTCAGCGGAAGCTCCCCGCAGCCTCCTGTTGCAATGCCCTAGCACAGAAAAGCTGAGAGTGTTTTATGACAGCCAGTCTTTCCTGTCATCAGATACATAAGATACACCAGCAGGTCTCTCAGCAGCTTCCAGCAGCAGATAGACAACAGATAAATAGATATACAGCTATAAGGAACAAAACAAATCTTATTTTCTACCTTAGGAGCCAGTGTAAATGGCTCACTGGCCAGTAGAGTTATGCAATAACTGACATCTTTTTAAGTTGGAAATTACACAGACAGCAAACCCACAAACATAAATATATTCCTATCATACTGCAAATAAGCTTTGCTCTCAATTAAGCAATTGTTAAAGTATGCCTCTTTTTAAAGACCTGGGTTATGATATATTTCTTCCTTGGCATTTTTAGTACATAGGAGCTTAAATTTGGGTTACAAACCAACCAGTCTGACCTTTTCCCAGAGCTTTAAACTCTATTTCCATGGCACTCAGAGGTTGCTCAGTGCTTTTGCAAACTGGACCACTTCTTTGAAATTTTAAGAACCTAACTTCCAGGTTCTAGTCCTGACATTCCTGCAGTACTGTGTTTCAGAAAAGACTAGTTTTCCTTAGTTAAATACAGACAGATGTAGACAAACCTTACTGGAGACAGATATATGGTCAAAAGTTTGAAATGCTTTGCGTCAGTAATACTTCAACAAACTGTGTAGGCGAGAAGCACCAGCTATCAGAAAGAGTTTTTAAAAACACAGATCATCTGTTTTTCCATCTCTCCAAATGGAATTCTGAAATGTCATCAGTTTAAGGTTTCAGATGGGAAGATATTTTTATCCATTTAAGAAAAAAAAAATCCATTTCCCATGCATTAGATTCATGCGAAACTCTCATGTTTGAGGATGTGTCCATTCTGCTCACTGATATAAATTGTACCCTGACAATCCCAGTGATGGGATTGGAAGTGGGCTGAGCACCACAGCGTCTCATAAGACGGTCTGGCTCCTCAGTGCTATTCCTGCAGATAAGATATAATTCGTGCTCCCCTCAGGCACCAAAGGCAATGTACCAGTGCAATAATCTTCTGAGTATCCCAACATTTACAAATAATTGTAAAGACCTGCTAATATGGTTTAGTTCAGCAACTCTTCACAGTGCTGAGTGCTGACAGAAATGTCAACTAAGAGAGTATTAAACAGCCTTAAGGATGTCTTGAAGGAAAAGGTGTGTGAAGCAGTTATTCTAAACAAGTATTGAAAAGCATGTTGAACATTTCATAATTGTGGCTTCTCCAAGCCCCACGTTTTGTTCATAGACTGTACGAAAGTCAATGTTTTGGGTTTTTGTAAAACTCTCTAACAAATGGTACAAAAGCACAATGATGAAGTTACAGCACAGTCATAGATGTGTTGTTTGTTCACTCATGTTCAAATTCCGTTTCTAAACTGATATTCAAATTGAATAATGGAAGAGTCAGTGAAATTGCTGTTTATATATCTGAACAAAGCAACTTTTCATATTTTCTCAACTGCTCATTCATGCCTTCTGAATACTTCTACGGATACAACCCTGATTAAATATCTTGTCAGAAGTAAGGTATTAATAACAAAGGAATATGTTACACTTCCGTACTATTTACTCTGTTCTTCCCATCCTCCATAAATAACACATATTTTCCCTTGTAGCCACAAAATTAGTTGAACTAAGCCTTATGAGATGAAACAAGTCAAGGCTCAAGGCACAGGTATATTTTAAATGTACTTAATCACAGAAGTAGAGAAAGAAGGCAGCAAATTTTTGTCAGCATTACTAAAGATGGACTCTGATGCACCAACTGAGCAGGTGCTTGAGCTCCAAGCTACACGGCCTCATGGGTGCCTGGTCCTAACTGCTGGCTGTCAGCAGTCACATGCAAAGCAGGTAGCAGTGACATTTTTTGAAAGTTTAAAGGAGTTGGATAGAATAGCAGTTGATAGAAGTACACCAGTGGAACAACAAATGACATTGAAGCCAGAAACATTGAGATTTGCAGTCTGGCAGAAAATCAGAAAAAAAAAATCCAGATATACTGACTCAGATGCCCCCTGTGTTAATTGCACTGAAATTAATGATATGAAGTGATCAAGGGAATAAATATTTTGGTGTCAGCTGAGACAACATTTTGTCCCATCTGCCTTGTGTCAGAGGCCAGATGTGTTGTGCCTCCTGATGCCACCAGCAGAACTCTGGATCTCCACCTCTCTTGCCATGCTGAGCTGCAGAGCAGGAGGAAATTATCTGGTACCAACTCCTGCCAGTGAAATGCTCAGGAAGGCATTTCAGAGCTGGTGCCCACAGAGTCACCATGAAGGCAGGGAAGTCCCTGACAGACTTTAAGAGGAGTTCAAGATTGTGCATCAGATTCTCTGTGGAGTTGTGACCACCTGTGGTAATGCTCCCAGGACATTTCAACAGAGAAGCAGTTGTAATTTTTGTACTAAGAAAACAAATTTTAAGCTTCCATTCATCTTACTTTTGAAGTTGGATACAAGGAGTTGGAGCAGTAAATAATTATTATCTTTTTATTTTGATACAGACTTCTTTTAGCTGAGTCTGCCTCTGCCTCAACTATCTCATCCATTGAATGGTGTTACCATTAATTCCATCCTTCACACAAGCATCTTAAAAATAAATCTGTAAAGAATGTTAAAACAGTCAAACCACAGCAAGGAACTTTTAAGTATGAGAGAAATGGCAAGCGTGTATATTGCTTAAAAGAAACAAGAAAAAAGTTATGGTTTTCAGGGTTTTTTCTAATTATGACTGAGAATACATTAATCTTCTATAAAAGTGTCGCATTATATCCTTACATTAAATTTATCAGACTTTTTGATATAGTGCGTATTTCTGAGAGAATTGCATGCCTACAACAACAAATGAGAGTCAACTAAGAGACAGTCACCCATATTTTATTCTTCTGGAAGTAGAAAATCCAAGCACATAAATCAAAGTGACCCTAAAGCAGTGACCAGCATGCCCTGAGCAGATCAACAGTGGTTTCATTGACCTCCAGACTCATACAGGGTCATATTTTCACACAGATGAACTGGTCTTGAACTGCTTTGCCATTTCATTGCTCACAAAGAGACCCCAGCTGAAATGTGTCTCTGCTTTCTGTTAGGGTAACCTGGATCACGTTCCAAAACAAAAAAAAACAAATCCACATTCCAGTTTAGAAAGTATTTCTCTGTCCTGCCATTTTTTCTGGATCCCTTTCTTCTAGTCTTGATTTTCATAAATAACTTTGCATGAATCTACAGCTGATATTCATATTAAAAACAAAACCACCACGAACAACCAAAAAAAAAAGGAATAAACCCAACCCTCAGAATTTGTTTCTAAAGCTTATTCTTTGTTTCTGAAGATTTTTCCAGGGCACTTTTTCATCCTTGTGAGACTCAAACTATTCAGTAAGTGCATAAACTCTGGGCAGCTCATTTGAAAGCTGTGGGCTTTCCTTTTAATAGACATACATTTATGTGTCTCTTACATTACAGTAGTATTACACAAATGTTAATGTGATTAACCTTGTAGTTTTCCTGCTTGGCGGGAGGGAGCACTGAGGCACTGACCATAAACAAGAAGTTCAGCCCTCTGCTGAAGGACACCACGAAGCTTACATGCCATTAGAGTTTTCTAAATATACTTGTATATTGTTCAACCAGTGGGTAAGCCTTGTTTGTCTCCCAGCATCAGATGGCATCCAAGCCTGTAGCTGGCTCTCAGCACAGGGACGAATTTCATCAAAAACAGAGCATGCCATGGCCACGCAGAACATCTGCGGCACAGACAGGAGCTGAATCCAAACCAGCTAACTCCCAGTGTAACACTTTAATCACAAACTCAGCCTGATCGTTATCCTGTAACATCTACACACTTTTGGGAGTGCTCCCAGGACAAGATGGAGAAGCAGCAAGCAAAGGCAGGAACAGACAGAAATGGGCGGCAGTGCAGGCTAGGTCACCTCCTGGAGAGGTGGGTTCTAGTCCCTACCCTAAGGGCTTTCCATGGATTTTCTAAAACAATTATTGCAGTTTTGGGGTGATTTCTGTGGCAGAACATATAGGGGCAAATTTTGCCTCTTTCACAGGTCCACATCTTGTTTCTAATTTCAGTGCCACCGTTCACATTAATGTCAAATGCACAATGTTTTGTTGTCTTCTTTTTTTGCAATGGAAGTGATTTCTCTCTGTCAAAATCAATCATCATATCAGTTTTAATCAGATAAGGCTTTTGGCTTCTACTATCTAAATTGCCCTTCCCACAGTGCCTAAGACAAGCATCAGTACTCCATCACAAAATAAATGTGTTGATATTTGATAGCTCATTTGAACACGATGGTATTTACATCTTAGTTGGTTAGATTTTCATTTAACACAAGTTATGGGTTCACATTGAAAATAATAACAATACTTCTCTGTTCCTCTTGCCATTCATGTCTACTTTTGTTTCAGCCTAAAATAACACATTGCTGGAGGGTATTTTCTTAACACTGCCAAGCCTGAATGCAAGCCCTGTGGAAAATGTTTGTGTTGGGCTTGCCATGGTCCAGGCTAATAACAACGTGATGATGTATAGGTGAATTCCTGCTCCTCAAGTCCTCTGTGACATACGGATTAGGCCTGCCCTTATCTTCTAAGACATCTGGATGAGTGTCTGGGTTTTAATTTCACAATGAAATCACTGGGGACTAGAGTTATGTTATGTGCTTATGAACAAAGTGGAATATCCCTGGTAAGGGCAAGAGTGGATTACCTTAGATAACTCTACTTAAACCAGGGAACATTTGAGAATGTTGAAGAAAGGAAAGAGGTTCCACCAATAAAAACAAACACAGGCTTAAATTTGTGTTCTGTGTACTAAACATTTTAAAGCTCCTGGAGGTTGAAATATGGCCACATGTAAATGGACTGATAAAGCTAAAGCAACTCTTGAAAGACCAGATCAGGCTTCCCAGGACAACTACCAGCACTAAATCCTAATGGCATGCATAAATCATTTGGAGACAGATTTATTCAGAAGATGCCACTTTAAAGTCAAAATACTCTGCTTTAATCACCAGAAATAGTATGTGCATGCTAACGTTTATAGAAAATGCTCTAGGGCAACATGAAATTAGTATCCTAAAATTCCTAAATACATGCTTTTCCTAAAATGAAGATTTTTATCTATTTATGCCTATAAAACTGTCAGGGAAAAAAAAAAAAAAAAAAAAAAAAAAAAGGGTCAGTCCTGCCTACTACAACACAGCCATGGACAATGTTAAAAACATCAAAGTTCATATAATGTTACATGGTTGGGCTCTGAGTGTTACACAGCTGAATAATCAGCTTGCCAGCCCCAAATCCTGTGATCCAGGACTATTGAAGCTTCCCAGCTTCACCGTAGCCCTGAGACTATTCCCTTTTTGCAGCCTTTATAGAAATCTCCTCCACACTCTCAGCCTCTAGTCGGGCCATAATCACAAGGGTCCAAGCCTGCCTTGCTTACCTGTGGTCATGTTAAGGTATGTTTGGGTCTGGTCTGCAAGACAGCCCAGACTTGGCAGCCTGGAGACGGGCTTTTCCATTGCCCTTATTTAGCAACGCACAGGAGAAACAGGAGGCAACCAGACTGAAAGCTTGAAGGATCCAGATTTATATTCCAGTACTGGCTGAAAAGTGTTCCCTGTCTGCTTCTGCATTTAAATTGCAGAATTGGAATGTGGAAAAAATGACGACACAAATAATGGCATTGATTGTAAAACTACCAAAATTCCATTTTGTTTAGCTTATTACCTACATGTCTTCTAATCTGTTTATTAAGTTAAAAACAATCCAAACATATTGAAAGCTCTTAGTAAACCACAGAGATTAATATATACTTACCAAGGTTTCAGTTAATACACTATTTTAGTTAATAAATGTGCAACCAGCTATTCCATTTTAAATAAGTAACAATATAACCTGCAGAAGTTGTGTTTTTGGTTGTTTGTTTTTTTTTTTCCTTAAATATCGATAGAAAATACAGTAAGTTTCACTGAAAACCATGGAAAAACTTCTATTGACTTTGGTAGGGTCAAGATTTCACCCAACTATTGTTATATTTCATCACTGCTATCAAATAAAACATTTTCCTCCTCCTTACTTATATAGTCTATTCACAGTTTCTCTGCCTAGGTAGGAAAATATTTTTAAAATTAAGTGTCTGTGCTGTTCCCATATAGACAAGTTGTTCTATTTCGGCTAATCCAGTCATGAAAAGAGCTAAATGAGGTGTTGAGCTTTCCTTTTGATCCTCAGTTTAACAAGAGTTTTAATCAGTAATAGATCTAACATACATGTGAGGCTTGAAAAGTATACCAGTTTATTTTCTGAGCGCTTCACCTGCTTACTTCGCTTAACAAGAAATCAAAACACAGATGCTGTCCTTATTGTTCATATGTTAGAAACAAAGAGGGAAGCTTCATGCAACTGAACTTGCTTTAAATTTGTGTGACTGCAGACTACAGACTGCAATATTTCAAGGGGAAAATGTTAACCTTGCCCTCAGTGGTACACCTGGGACACTGGCCCTGGAAAAATGAATGTAGGACAGAAGACATCATTATATGCCTTTCTTAAGCGTTATTCACAGCTGTTTCTTAACAAAGTAAAATGTCTAATATCCCACCAAAGAGCCTCAGGCCAACCTTGTGAGCATAGATGCCCTGCTTGGCTAGAAAGCTGGTGGAGTTCTTCAGTATATGAAATTATATATCCCTCTGATCCACTTGAAAGACACTAGAGAGATGGCTGAAATATATTTTTCTTCTCATTTTGCATGGAGAGCCTGCAGCTCTGGGCAAGGCAGACAACAGCCACTGAGCATTGTAGTCAATCTCATTGAAGTTGTTGCCACCACCAAGTTCCTGCTGCACTCCTCCAGCAGCAGTTACACCTCTGTACTGCAAGGTGGAAGAGGGTGCTCTCAGCATCCCAACTTTACGGACCCAGCCCCTTAGCTTAAACCACTGGTAAAATGGAGTAGTCTTTCCAGTTGTGCCATAAGGGCAGTCACTGGGTGGTGACTGTGTCTCCAAATTGTGTATTTATCACTGGGAGCTGTTGCCAAAAGAAAACTGAGTCAGAGCCCTAAAATCAGATCAGAGGTTTTAGTGTGTGGGTAGGAGTCAGGTCAAGTGCCTAAAGAGTCTGGGCTTAACCTCACACCTCCTAGAAGACAGTAGGTTGGTGAGAAGGAGTTTCTTCTTCTTTGAGAAGATAACAGGCATGCCTGGGGATGGAGGCAAAGCTCCAGGTTGCCAGAGAAAAGCAGGAAAGCTTCCAAGACCAAGCAGAATTTTGTCTTCCGCCTCCAACAACCATGGGTAGGCTGAGAAAATTTGCTTTCAGTGTTCGAATAAAGGCACCGGCATTGATAACAGCAGTGGTACCCCACCCACCAAACAGATTCAGTCTCAGCTTTCCTCCACAAGTGTGTGTGGGCCCACCCCAACTACACATCTCTCCTGTTGTTCTGCGGTATCCTGGCATGTTCGATCTTGCCAATGCATGTACGCCTAGAAGGGCCAACCTTGCAATTGTTTGCTCAGGCACATGGTTGCACATAAGTAATGAGCTGCTAGCATCCTAGCCTGTTAGACAATATGCTGACAATGTCATAACATTATTTCATCCTTCTTAAAAGATAAGACCCAGCCTGTTCTAACCTGCTCAGGTCATTATCTTGTTACCACAAGATCCCCTGTCACTAACCAGTTGAGCGTATGTAAAGTTATAATTTGCACTAAAATGCATTATGTATTGTTTACAGTTTACCATTAAATTACAACGAACAAAACCAAGCATCTAGGGTGACTCTTTCGAAGTCTTCCAGATGAATTTAAATGTACACAGAAACAAAAGTCTTGATGCAATAGCATTAGAAGTAGGCTGGAGCTGGGTTGGCTAATTTTCACACTAACTTAAAAGCAAGAAGGAAAACAGTGAAGATTTTTATACGGGCCATCAAAAAGTCTGACTGCAAGTGGTTCCAATTTGCTTTAGTAATTAAATCAAAAGGAGTTTAAGGGTTTTTCACCCAGGTCATTTACTAGTTTGGAATTTTACTGCTTGCTTTGCAAAGAAAACAAACTGGAATGAGTCACTAGTGAGTATAGAGCGGATGAGCACTGCTAAACAAACCAAACAGTGAGCTCAAGTGGATATAGAAAACACAAGTCAGAATTCTAAATATGGATCTAAGAATAGTGTAAAAGGATTAGACATCTTTGTCACATGAAGAGCAAACCCGCATGCCAGCATGCCTCTCCAGTGCAAGCAGCCACTGATCAAAGTAACATCTACCAGTTTGTAAATATGCTAATCTTCATGTTTACACAAAAGTGTCAGCACTTGCTTTACATCACAAAGAGCCTCATACAGTTGAAGATTAATTACTTCCAACACTGAGATGGTGTGTAAATACTGGTTTCACCAGAACCCTACCTTTTGCTGTATTTGCACAGCTCAGCAGAGGTGTATGTTGCTAAAACGGATAATTCAGGGACACTTAAAACGTGTCAAGTATCTCCAGCTTTTTACAGATAGATAGACTTTTGACAGTTTGTTTTTTGGGGTTTTTTTTTGTGATTATGTGGAGGCAGGGATTAGGTAGGTTTAGGCTCCATGTTGTAAATGCTGGATGGAAAAATATTTTGCCTTTTTGTATGAATTTTAACTCTGAATAGCACTATCTCCTCTAAACCTGATTTTCAGCTTTTACACTTCCATGTGATTACAAAACTTTAAGAGCTATTTTTTCCACTCACTGGGTTAATATCACTTTCCTGCATTGTGATGGCTTAGAACCACCTCACAGTCTATGGGGCTCTTAGCAGCTTCCCTATCTCCTTGCTGAATGCTTGTTCTAACTTCTGATTAGAGACATGTGAGCACAGCATTTTGTAGTAGTGAGTTTCAGGAAACATCAGCTGTGTTATAAAACAAGGAGAATGGTTGAGCATTGAGACTGAGAGATCAGTACTTACTGTTGCATTATTGCAACAGGGAACAACAATAAGATGAAGCCAAGGTAAGACTGGAATTCCAAGGTTCAGATGCTTAAGTCATGGCTTGCAATAGCTCTTTAAAAGATATTTTACGTTTTCATTTCCATTACTGTGTACTCCCTGCAAAAAAACATGGTGGCAGTTCTAAAGGGTCACCACCAATAATTAAAACAAAAAAAAAGTGATTGCTTTCAAGTGGGAATTCTCTCCTCACCTCTCCCTCTCTGTTAGTGCTCAGCACAATGCTTGCCACAAGAACATCACCACTTGCCAATAAATACTATTACATTTATTTCTTATACTAAGCTAAGAAAAAAAAATGGGATGTGGGATGTTGGCAAATGCTAGCATTACAAGACTGCCAGAGTAAACAAGAGTGAATAGATGAGGATAATTGGGGGATTTAAAGAAAAGAGAATCAAAGGCAATATTTAGAAAGTGAGAAAGAAATGGCTTCCATGTGAAACACCAAACTTGAAAATATTCAACTCTTGCGTGTCACAAGAGTACTTGCTGTCCAAGTCATCCAGTCTTGCTGCGCATGCAACAAGATGGCATCGGCACCAGAAGGTGCTCTCAAAGCAAGGGGGCAAACAGCAGCCAGGCAAGATAGACAAGGTGACACATGGTCTGCTCTGTCTCCAGTCCCTGTCCCCATGAAGGCAGCTTTGAGCCAGGAGACCCCAGCGCAGGTGGCTGCAGGGGCAGCAAGGGCTGCGGGCAGCGCCGTGCCAGTTTGGGGCAGATGGCAGCAACAATGTGTGGAGCTGAGACCAAGGCTGGTGTGGTTAAATCAACATGCTTCATCTCAGGTTTGCACAGGGAAACAAAATAATCAGATTAATTACTAATTACAGTGGAATGCTCGTAAGTAGGTTCATAGCAATAATAGTAATAAAAATACTAAAAGAAGCATTATTAGCATAGTTAATTATATGACCATTGGCAAGATTACTGATGGAGATACAAAATGCTGTTAAACAAGAAAGATATGTTTGACATTGCTTAAGAGAAGCTTCGTTATTACGTCATATCTTTTTGGATTTTTCTAATCATTTCATCTGTGTTCCAAAAGTGCAAAAAAATAGTAATTATCTCTGTTTGATCTTTGACTAACAATTGTTTATGAATCTAAGTGAACAATAGTGTTTCTAAAATGTAAAACCGAGTAATCTTTATCAGCATTAAACCTTCAGCCGCACTGGACTGGGTTATGGGAATCTGTCATGTGATGAAAGCAGACAATAGTAATTTATTGGTTTAGTCATAATCCTTTCAGTAGTCCAGATTGCTGTTGCAAATTTGTTAAAAATCTGCTACCATTCACTGAGCAACAGTACAACACCTGAAGCAATAACATGGGTGGGGAATGTAAAGGAACACTTGGATATTCATGTGTGGCATGAGTTATACAAGGCCACAGAAAAGGAGCTGAGAACAATGTTGCACAAACCAGAGGGAGATTCCTGTTCTCCCACAGCCTATATGCAATTTAATCTCCAAATAGAGATTCAGTTTAGCTTTTGAAATGCTTCAAAAGTATGAAAAAGAGTTATTCACTCAGTAGTTACTTCTTATCCTTTACAGAGTGGCCATGTGCTCCTGTGGAGGACCTACTGCAAAGAGACACCATCTACATAAAACCACACTCCCATTTGAAGAGTATTTACATTAATACACCCTACTTTCTCTTTAGTTTTTCTTAGTTTGTGCACTTGGCAATACATATCTTACTGTTCAGTCAGCCAGTTGGCCCATTGTTTAACATGGCAACTTCAAGAGTAAATATTAATATTTTTTATCATCTAGTTTGGCAAAGGAACTGAGAAGCAGCTGGTGTATGTACAGTTACCTTTATTTCATGTTCTGAAATAGGCTGGACTTGACTTTCCCCTTTTAAAAATGTTCTAGAAGGCAAAGCCCTGTTGGAGCCTAACTTTGGTGACAGATACAATTACAGACTCTCATTGAAAGGGAGACAGAATTGTGACCAAGTGATATAAATCTGTCTTCTGAGCAACACTCAGAAAACAAACAATCCTCTCAAGCACTTCAAGGAAACACAGCACAGTACAAATGGTTGTATTTGCACATTTTCCCCCCAACTTTATATTTCGGTTATGTTCTGATCACTTAATGCTAGTCATCACATTTTATGAACCTCGCCCATGAAAACTAACATGCAACCTAAAATTTAGGACTCCTGACCCTTAACACAAAATGGCCATAGGTGTTCCCACAGCTGTTAAATAAACCTATGTTTATAGAGTCATAAATGTAGTGCAGGTGAAGTTTCCAGTGATGTAATAACAACTTCCATTGCTGAGCAGTTTGTCATTTATACAGCAGTGTACCATCACTGGTGAATATTGTTTTACAATAACAGCACAGGTTCCTTGAATTAAATCACTCTTTCTTCATTTATGAGTCATTCGACCTTTAACCTTCCAGAGGAAGATCAAACCACTTCTGAAGGCCCCACTCTTTTAACCGAGGAGCAGAACAGTTGGTTAGATAACTAAGGAGGTTGGTATGTGCCCCCAGGGTTTCACAAACAACTGTCCTAGATCTTTTATAAGATAATCTTAACATAATCATGTAGCCACAAATTGTCGTGTAAATTCCCAATTAAAAACACCAAATAGGAGCTGTAAATCATGACACAACTGCCACCTTTTCAGGACTGAAATAGTTTGAAAAGCAGTAGAGAAGCTCTTGTTTGTGCTTGTTCCAGCACTCAACAAGCCAACAGCAAAACAGTCCATTTGATTTATAAGTGAGTGACAAAGCAACAGGACAACTGAAACCGCTCTAAATTTAACCTAAGCAGCAACAGAGAGCACGGAACTTACAAAACTTCTCCGTCCTCCATTTAGGGCTATGCTTGTAAAAATGAGCATTTGTGTTGGCATGGTTCCACACCCTCTGCTTGTCCCTGTTTACATTAAATTGTAGCACACTCCTGTTGGAAAGATTGATGGCAATTTGGGGGGTGGGAGGAGATTTGGGTTTTAAAAATGGCAGCTTAATTACAATACAAAACGTTAGAAAAATAAAGAGACATTAAAGCCCTTGATTCATGGCTGATTGACTTCTTTCCATGAACTTTAGCAAAGTTTGGATGAGACCTGAACTGAAGACATTATCCCAAGACTGAGCATGGAGGGAAACACCCCATCTGCACAGCGCTTTGGCAACGATCTAGCTGAGCTGCCAGTAACGACTCATGGTGGGTGCAACATGTTCATCACGACATGGATTTCCAGACTGGCTCATGGTACCATAGGTGCCTTGATCTGAGACATCTGCTCTGCTCCTGCCATGATCAAAAACCAATCTCTCTTTATTTTGCAAAGATCATTCTGTAGCCTAAATTATTTCAGGATCAGTCTTTAGTAAACTAAGCATTTTGGTTGCTTTCTCTTCACATGCACACTCACTTGCAGATGCACACAAACACCCCCCACCCTGTAACATCCTTCCCCACTCTGGCAGTCAGAGGCATGATCAGAATGGGTTTTATAGGTTGTGTTGGGGTTGTTTATAACAATCCCAACAATTAATTAAAAAACTTTTAAAGCATTCTGCAGATGTCTCACTCAGTTGCTGTCAACAAGCAGTCAACAAATGCAGATCAAGTTTTTCTCCTCCTACTTCACACTTTCCATATTTCCCAACACTTGCCAGAATGTTGTGGTGACAGATGCACACAATAGATGCTTTATTAAACATGTCCTTGATATCTGCATAATCTCCTTTAATATATATCATTAACTTGGGCCAGTCCCATGTTATTGCTTCCCCAACACTGCTAGCACATCATGATCTGGAAGGAGCTATTTATTGCTCCAAGAATGTGATTCTCTTGCCCAACCAGTCAGGCCTCAAAATTTTACTTACTCATCCATTTTAGCTTCTGTTCCCTCCAGTACCTAATACAGAAAGGACTAAAATGAGAACTTGCAGCCACCGTCTTGCAATGTAACATTCCTCCCAAAATTTCTCCACACTGCTAGTATCTGGGCATCTGCAAATCCAAAGTTATGCAAATATATTATAGTCATTGATCAAATCCCTCCTCTAATCAAACTTTTCAAGTTCAAAATATAGTCATTCATGCTTGTGAGGTGTACAGGATTTGAATCCTCTGAAGAGAATCTCAGGTATCGCAGGGCAGAAGACTGTCAGAATTGTACAGGGGACAGCTTCCTCTGTGTTATCTGGTAAAAATTTGCATTTGGGACACGTGATAGAAACAAATTGCACTGACAGGAATGTGAAGAAGTCAGTAGGAAGAGGCATATGCTGAAGAAACTGCATGTTGAAGCAATAAGCAAGGCAGACTCTCAGCCTGGGTAACCCGCACTGAAGTAGAGCTCAGGGAGCCAGAGCTATTTCCCCTACAGGGTCCACATCTCACAAAGGAAAAGCAAACCTGGCTAAAGGCTCCCTTGCTGTGATGCAGCAAGAGTTTGTGGTCCCTCAAAGCCAGTTGGAATGACCTGACTCCCAAGTCATGAAGCTGTCCTGATAACCTACTACTGTGCCGTGATCAACGGGGCACCACTGTGCTGGCCATGAAGGCAAGCCTGAGGCTGAACTCATCAGAAATGCCCTTGTGTGCAGCACGGCCTGCTCCAGCACACTGCTCGGAGCCATCCCCCTCCCAGAGCGTCCCAACATACCACTGTACCACAACAACATCTCCTTCACTCTCCCAGGCATGCAGCACATTTCATGTTAGCAAAATAGCCTCTTTCTTTATCTCAATACCTCTGAGTTTCTCCCCTCACCTTTTTTTTTTTTTTTTTTTAAATTTTTTTTTTTTTTTTTTAAATCATTTTGTCTTTATGAGGACAGCCTGTCAACTTATCAGAGGACAATACCAACAGCCTCTCATTTCTTCTCTGGCTTCCCACCATGGCAACAGAGATCCTGTGGGAACAATGGCAACACCTCACCCTATGGCACGTTTGCCCAGTATGGAACTATGGCCAAATGCACCAACATTCCCAATTTTTTTTCTGCATAAATACCTCTCACAAGGCTCTTGTATTCCTTCATTTTGGATAAATCTACTCAGATTTGGACATTTTCTATATACTTCTTAAGAGTGGCTGTTTCAGGAGTCACTACAGATCCATACCCTGTGCTCCCTAGCAGTATCTGAAGGCTATGGGGACAGCTGCACAAGGTATAGTATCTAGCCTGCTTCATTTGTAAAGCACTTTTCAGATTGCTAATGATTTAATCTTCACACCATGCCAACAGAGTATTCTGCTTTAGGCCACAGGGAACATCTAGAATCATGCTAATAAGGGTTGATGGAAGACACCTAAAATACAAGCTTTGTTGGTCTGAACTACATAGATATTTATACAGGCTCTGCAAGCCTTCTCAAAATTCAGAGATCAATCCGGTGTAACTTATGAAGACTGCTCTGGGACCAATTTCATTTTTGATTGTTCATAAGCCCAGAGTAGAAGCCTAGAAGCTTTGCTCCTAGGACTTTAAATTTCCTACAGACTGTAGGCATGTTTGTTCTACAGAAACAGAAACCAGGACACACAAGTTGTGTCCTCCCAGAGGGAGGCAATCAGATACAGCCTCTTCTTTTCTTTTGGGAAGTGCCACAACAGCCTCTACTGCCCCCCAGACAGTCCTGCGTGAAGGCAATTCATCTTGCAAGCAAAGGCCAGCAGGTTCACCGACCTATCTAACAGGCATGCTACAGGAACCCTGAAATATGTACAGACAACAGCCTTTTTAATGTTGGGTAAATGCACATGCCCCTGTTTGGGATTTCTCACCCATTGCATTCTTAGGACAAATTTAATGGATTACCCTTTGCCCACCTTTGTTGGGCTTTAAGTCCATATATCCTGTATCACTGTTAGCAGTCCACTGTAAATCTGATTTTTTTTTCCCTGGCAATCTCTGCTAAAATCATGACAGAACTTACACAAACATAAAATGGAGGCATGAGGAACAATTTTCTCTTTTGCTTTGAACAAAGCTACCAGCATTCGTGATAGAGACAAAGCAACCAGGTTCAGCGGCCAACTAAAAATGGCCAAGAAGGAGATAAAACGCTACCCATCCTGAGTTCCACTGATTTTTATTTTTTTTAAACCTTCAGCTGTTATTAAGACTTCTGTACTAGACTGGCAATATTCAGGACCTGATTTACATTTATTACAGAGATGAACTCTACTGAAAACAAGCACTGCAGGAGCGTATTGCTCTTTAGCTTTTGGGGTATTGATAAGCCATTGTCATTGTGAAATCTACCCAACTGCTCATGAAACTCTGGCAAACTGAAACTAGATCCTTTTGCTCAGGCCCCATAACACAGAACCTTGTGCCAGATGACTGTATTTCTTGCATGCGTAAAATTCGCTTCAATCAGTTGACAGAAGGTTTGGGGTTTTCCAAATGTTGTGAACCTGGTTGAGATTATGGAAATCCTCAACTATAGGCGTGTTAGGTTACTGTTCTTTTAAAGCATGCTTCCTCTGACAACAAAATGTAATTAAGGAGGCCATTGCTGTCATGTTACGGTCTCTTTTTAGAAGGTCTGGAAGAATGCAAAAAAAGCATAGCAAAAGCTGTTTAACCTTCTTAGAAATAAATGTCCCTAACATTTTTAAATCTTCTCTTTGGTCCATATTGGTCACAATGATGAAACAATTTAAAGGAGAAAAGGTCATGGCAAAGCAGTGAACTTTATATGCTCTTCAGTGCAATAAAAGTTTCTTAATGTATTAGCATGGGAAAGGCATGTCTAGCAATATGAGAGAAGAAGATGGATTTCAGATTCTCAGTAGGTAGTTCAGAGAAGAAAGGGTTTGGGTATCTGTGTGAATCAAACACCAAAAAAAATTAAGCACTTGCAAATTTTCCATCTTATCTATTTTCAGCAAAAGGAAGAAAAACTAAATTCAAATCTTCCATCCAATATTCAACACACATGCAGTATCATGGAAAACCAGTTATCTCACTTCCAATGCATGTGCTGTACTGAGGGTAGGTTCAAAAATTGGCGTGACTAAAATTTGTGCCAGCACTTACAGGCAAAAAAGACAAATTGGAGTCAGGAAGATTATTTTAGGCTCTATCTTGAAAATTAAAATTATACCTATTTTTTTATCATATGTATTTGCTGTTTTGTTTATATGCAGCCAGGGTAATCAGAAAATTTTTTAAATCATCTCCAAGTTGTTCAGAAAGCACTGCTTGCTAGGAAATTTGCCTTTTCTTTCTCATTCTCGTGCTGACAACACAAACATAACTCCTAATAACACAAACGTCAAACCTTTCAAATCTTTTTTTTCTATTAAAGTCAAAGATTCTGCAGAAAATTTTAAACAAATAGGAACTAAAATCCACACATTCCTTGTTAATTTCTAAAATTATTTTTCTTTTAAAAGTGACTGGGGTTAATTATCTTCCTAAGACAAACATTTTTCCTCCCTTATTTTAGAAAGGGCACTGGGGATGAGAGTGATTTTATTTTTATATATTATTTCCCAGAGTATGTTGTCCTCAAAATCTCCACATAAATCCTTTTTAAAGCTTACTCTGGTTTTCGCTATTCTGGAGGTTCACTTTTTTATGCATTTCTGGCCAGTGTCAAAAGAATATTTTTTTGTCCAAGCACCATATTTTACAAAGATTTTTAA
Organism: Athene cunicularia; assembly: GCF_003259725.1. Classification (NCBI taxonomy): domain Eukaryota; kingdom Metazoa; phylum Chordata; class Aves; order Strigiformes; family Strigidae; genus Athene; species Athene cunicularia. The sequence continues at coordinate 15,514,585 of NW_020799113.1, read as the reverse complement.
AGGATATTTGCATTAGGTCTCACAAGTATTCACAATGTCAAATGATTCTAAAAATTGCAGACAAGAAAATTCAGACAAGAAAGAAATATATTGTACCTTGTCACCAAACAAAATCACTCCAAACATTAAGTCCTGAATATTCAAAAGCTACGTGAGTAAACTGTAACGAAGAAGAATCCATTATAATAATTTGAAAAATGAAAACTTGAGAAAGTTGTATCTGTTTGTGAACAATTCATAAGCACAGAATGAGGCACAAAATTCACAGAATGAATTATTCTTTGTGAATTATTGGCCCAGTATTATCTTCGTAACCAATGAGACACATGATTTACATTTCTTTTACAGGCGATAGTTGCTAATTGATGTCCTGGTGTGATATGGAATGAAGCACAGTCATATAAATAAATTGTTTCCTAAATTCTTCACAAAAACACATTAATATCTTAGACACCATGCAATTGTATGCAGTGAACACTGCTAAGACAGTAATCGTGTCATCAAGAGTTAATTTATTCTCAGCAAGTCCATGTAATGCAGATATTAATCTCCCAGAGCACACACTGTTGTTCAGGGTTAAAACATTCACAGTTTCTGAAACATAAACAAGTCTCTCATATGCAGCTGTTCTCAAATAGCCAAACCGAGCTGCTGCTCGGTGAGGATTTGTCACTTAGCCGTCTTTTTAGAAAAATGAGTAAAGAAATTCAGAACACAAAGGGAGGGTGAGCTTGTTCATATTTTCAGAGACTTTCCTGCTACCTATAGGATACAGCTACTGCATTACGGATGCATATGAATTCTTAAAAAGTGAGCAATGCAACTCTTGGCAAGCGGCAGGGTTACATACAAGACTCAGAAGAAACAGTCTTTTGAGAAGACAGTTTGAATGTAAATTTGACTTAAAACACCCCCCCCCCCCC
>NW_020799113.1:15490525-15513612 GCF_003259725.1 Athene cunicularia | reverse complement strand
TGCATGTGCTGTACTGAGGGTAGGTTCAAAAATTGGCGTGACTAAAATTTGTGCCAGCACTTACAGGCAAAAAAGACAAATTGGAGTCAGGAAGATTATTTTAGGCTCTATCTTGAAAATTAAAATTATACCTATTTTTTTATCATATGTATTTGCTGTTTTGTTTATATGCAGCCAGGGTAATCAGAAAATTTTTTAAATCATCTCCAAGTTGTTCAGAAAGCACTGCTTGCTAGGAAATTTGCCTTTTCTTTCTCATTCTCGTGCTGACAACACAAACATAACTCCTAATAACACAAACGTCAAACCTTTCAAATCTTTTTTTTCTATTAAAGTCAAAGATTCTGCAGAAAATTTTAAACAAATAGGAACTAAAATCCACACATTCCTTGTTAATTTCTAAAATTATTTTTCTTTTAAAAGTGACTGGGGTTAATTATCTTCCTAAGACAAACATTTTTCCTCCCTTATTTTAGAAAGGGCACTGGGGATGAGAGTGATTTTATTTTTATATATTATTTCCCAGAGTATGTTGTCCTCAAAATCTCCACATAAATCCTTTTTAAAGCTTACTCTGGTTTTCCCCCCCCCCCCCAATCACTTCCTAAATCCATCTTGTCGTGGGTTACCCTATTTTGCCACCATGCCATTAAAAATGGAAAGAACGCAGACCCCAGAGCAAAGCTAGCGGTGACACAGAGCTAGCTGTTGGCTCGCTTTGCCAGGCAGCCAGAAGCAGGCCATGCACAGGGCCACCCCTCGAATAGCACCAGAATGACCCTCGCCACATCCAGCACACAACGAGAACAGCAGTAGCCTCTGAACAGGTGGCCACCACAACCCCCCATGCCTTTAAGCCTTCAAAATAAGGCCTGGGTAACACCACATGCCCCACGCCTCGCACAGCTGTGTGCAGGGCAGAAGGAGACCTGGATCCGGCCCTTCATTCTTCATGCTGCTGCCTCTGGGGAAAGCTGTGAATGAGAAGATTTGATACACTTCCCTGAGGTGGGGGGGGGGTTTCTTTCTTTCTTTCTTTCTTTCTTATTCTCCAGTTGGCTGCCTTTAATACGGACTCAGCACAACCACTTTATGATATCTTCATCAACCATTTGAAAGCTCTGGGTCAGAAGCTCTGAGATTTGAAGGTAGAACTGTGCTAATCAGCTGAATGGCCCTTTTGACCATAGTCAATTTCTACTAATTAGAAAAAAAGAATAATTAGCTAATGTTGGTGAAGAGCTTTGAAGATGAATAAGCTGTGGGGAAAGCACTAGGCATTATTAGTGGGAAAAAAGTTGGATCCTTTTTTAAATTTGTATTTAAATAGCTCAAAGTGATTATAAATGGACCAAATGTAATGGCTAACCACTGTAAGATTAATACAATGTCTTCTGGGAAATTACAGTTTATATTGTACAATTAAATATTATACAATCACTTTATTTTAAGGGCTCCTCCTTGGAATTTTCTATTTAGTTCCGGTCAGTATGCTTTTTATATGTCATTTAATCCTTCCTCTTATCCAACTAATTTGTACGGGTAAATTATAATTACTATAAAATAATAATGGCAATGGTTAGACAAGTAAATGTGAGTCTGCACCTGAGAAATAAATTATAAAACAGCCTAGTATAAATGACTCAAGCATGTTGTTTTCCATTCACCAGATGCCTTGCCTACTTATAACCCTTTCCAGAACACCACTGTAAACACCTTCACAGAGTGGGTATGACGAGCCACATCCTGAACAGGTTAGATCAGCACAGCCCCATTCTTTACCACAGTCTAAAGCAAAACGCCTCTTTGAAATGGCATGAAAATGGCAAAGTAAAAGATGAAGCTCTTCTTTCTTCTTGTTGAATTGTGGGAGTATTTGATATGAAAACTTATATTTGTATAAGTGTCTTTGCTTTGCAAAAAAGCATAGTGCACACTACTCAGGACTGAAACGTTGCTGGGGCCCCAGGTGAGAACACTCTGTTTGGACAAAAGTGTTCCCTTCATTTCCAGCTCCTGTAAACAGGTTCATCTTTTGTGTTACCAGTAGTACAGAAACTGTGAAACTGTTGCCATCTGGGTATGTTTCAAGGTATTTAGCTCCAATGGCATGACCAGAATTCCAGCATGAATAACACACTGTACTTCTCCTGCAGGAAGGACTATACTTTGGCTCACCAAACCAGCCACTCCTCAGAGACACCTCTGTAACATGAGGTACATGTTTGCACATATTAGTGTATGTTGCTTTTCTCCCCTCCCTTTTAAAACTGCCACTCAGAAATAATTTAGCCCCTGTTAGCTGGAATGATAAATGGAAGATATATTTGGCAACCTTCATACCTGGTTTCCTTCGTGGCTCCTCCTCTTGCTTGTAAAACTTGAGATAAAATTACCATCCCCCTGTCATTACTATTCCACTGCCAAAAAACATCTGGATAGTTTATATATGGGTAGAGAAAAGAAAGGAGTAAAATAAGCTTTGGATTTCTATGTTGATTCCTACCCTGCTTTGTAGACACATGATACAAAGCCCTCAGGTCCGATAACATAATTTTGCGCAAGAGTAAACTAAACGAGGTGTCATGACATGAAGAATCAAGGCTTAAGCATCCTTTGGCACCTCAAGTTCAAATAAAAGTAAGAGGAATGTAGCTTCTTTCTGAGATGGATATGTTGGATTGCTCTCCTGCACTGTGTGGGCTTCAGAAACATAAAAACAGAGTCCCTGTCTTCTGCATGTGGTAATAAAAACTAATTATATTCTTTGTAAGAAAAAGGAATTATCCAGTGTACTTGGCTGCTGTGTGATCTACTGTTCGCTGGACTATTGAACTGGTCTTTAAGATGCTTCTTGAAGTGGGAAAACCAATACAAATATATATCCATTTGTGTATGAATGTATGTGTGAATATATATATATATTACATATACTTTTTTCTTTGGAGTTTGGTTTTTTTTTTTTTTTAAAGCAACAAGTTGTAGGTACAAGTTCAGGAACAAATATTTTCAGCCAAAATCTGCCCCAAGCCTTAAACAGATGATTATAACTTTAGAGAAGGTTGACAGTCTGCCAGGCAAAGAAAGTCAAATCACAGGGGATCAGCTTGAAGAACCTGTTGTTCTCACAAACCCAAAGTTTAGTTTCAAGGAACTACAACCATGACAAATCATGAGTTTGTGGATGTCAGTACACCAGGGATGGGTCATTCTCATGTACTACTGATCCCTAGGGTAAGGGAAGTCCAGAGGGAAGGTACCTGAGTGACATTTTAGCTTTCCTGTCAAAATGGAGGACAGTGAGCAGCTGTGTGGAGTGTGGCTGTGTGGAGGGAGTCCTGCATTTCCTTAGCCGTTCTGTTGTCCATCCTCTCAACTTCTGGTGTGGGTCTGGGCAGCGAACTCATTCAAAGCAGCAGGACAGAATACTGTAATGAAAAACATCAGGCAAAAGCCACTTATTTTCCCAAATAACCGAGGTTTTCTCTTTTTTCCCCAGAAATTTATTCTTATCCCACTCTGTAGTAATAGCTAGAAAATGACATATACGAAGCTCCCTAACATAAAAATAGCAACAAAAGAGAGTGATACTCCAAACCAGTCTACTAGGAACAAGTCTTTTCTTAGAAGTAGGAAAAAAGCCTACAAAACAGACGAAGCATGTGAATTAACTAGCACCAGTGTTTCCAAAACCACTGGAAGCAAAGAAAGATCCAAGAAAACACTGATATTTATATATCTGGGGTTTTCTATCAGATCTTGCAATGTGACAACAACACATGTCAGTATCAGCACAGGTCCTGCTGGCAACACCTTGAAAATTGTGTGGAGGTATAGAAAATAAACAGCACTAGCTGTGATTTCCATGATAAAATACGAATGTAAGGAAAGCCTCTTGGGATCCATAATCTGGAATTGTCACGGGATACAGATTGTCTGTCTTTCTGATAAAAGATGTCAGTTCCTTTTCTGGGTTTTAAACAGAAAGAAGCACTTGTGATTATTAGGCTGGCTGTATACCATGAGGTCTGTTGACAGAATCACTACACACAGCAGATGTGTCTGCTTCACCCATCAACGTTCCTAAAACTTCTGTATCAAAAGAACAGTGCAGCCCAGTCTCAGCCACAGAAAACCCAATTCCCCCACTCCAGAACTCCTAATTTCCCCTAGTACACACGGTAGAACAAGACTGAAGTTTCCTGGTATTTACACAGATAGAAAAGCTTCCACTATGTTATCTCACATTAGGCATTCATAATTTTAAAACGAAGCTGATTAGTTAAGCTTGATAAAAGATCAGGTGGTTGTTGCCATTTTGCAGAACTGGAAGCTCATCCTGTGAGGTGCTCAGCGTTTCGTCAGGGAAGGGTAGACACCCTGAACTAGCACAGACTCACATCCTTTGTGGGAAGTACTGCCTGGCTTTCAGAAGAGGAGACTAAACTGCAATATGCTGCCTTTAAAATTAATTAAGCAGAGATGCATCCCACACTGAGAATTATTATACTTAAGTACCTTTAATACTCCAAAGAAGTACAAAGACTGAAATATTGACCTTTCTGCTGACAGCATCAACTCTGCGGCCAACCCAGTGAATGGAGAAGTCAACCCTAAACAAAACAGGCTTGTTGCTCAACATTAATTTTAAAAAATAGGACTGAAAAATGTTTTTCCAAGTGCCAATAATAAAGCAGAACCCATGTGAGCTCTCTGAAAGCAAGTGTCTGGGCTGCATGAGCAGCAGCTCTCATTCTGCACATCACAGCCTGACCAGGACCTGCACTTCTATGAATCCCTACTAAAGACCACTGGTGGAACCACACTGTGTTTGGAGACATCACTTCAAGGTGTGAAATGGCTCTTCTCAGAGCACAGTGCTGGGAGTGAAGGAATCTGTTCCTGTGGGTGAATCTGAATGATGATGCTCTCCTAATGTCAGATACCCTGCAAAAGCAAAGCAGAGGGATGGCAAATACGCTCTTTTCTTGTCTGATGTTTGCTTAACTGAAATTGCACAGCTCTCAGCCACTCCACTCCCCAGATTTCCTAACACTCTCAAACCCAGTATAAACTAGCTTGCTCTCCAGTTTCTTACACAAAACCAACCACATTTGCAAATAGTAAAATCTAAAGCGTCACACACTGACCTGGTGAGTCATCCATTTCTGCACTGACTTCAGGTGTACATCGCTACCGCAGCAACGTGACTCGTTTCCCTCCTGCACTACTTATAACCCAGAATAACTCCACTCAGATTAGTGGCGCTGCACCTGGGTATCCAAGAGAAAGAGAGCTTTTATCCCTCAGCATTCAACTGCAAGCCTGAAAGCATGGATTTCTGTATTAAATTATTCCAAAACACCATTTCCACCCACACTGCTGTTTGTGACTCACTACCAAGTGTGGGAGAAATGTCTCAGCCCTGCCTGTTCACCTTAACACTCCTTCTGCGGTAGTTTCTGCTGCCCACAAGGTCAGTGCATCATCTATCAAGGGTAATGCAGACACCCATGAGGCCCATACTTACCCTGACATATCGACCCCTTCCAGGATGCCACATGGCAACATGATCATCCAAAAAGTCTTCCTCTTTCTCTTTATGACTTGAATGGTAATCCAGAAAAAGAAAAAACACCCAGCTCATAACAACCACCTGTCTCCTGCAGATGACCAGTAAGAGGACACAGGAAAGAAAGAGGAAACTCAAATATAAGTGGAAATTCGCTGACACTGAATAATAAAATCCCTCCAGTTTATGCCCACTGCAAGGGCAAAAAGAAGAGTTAGAGATTGTGAAAATATAGCTCCTGTAAAGATCCCAATGTTAATGTCACTGACAGCTTCATCTTATTAGCCATTTAAATGCAAATCAGAGCTACGCAGTGTTTAAAAAAATATTCTTGCAATCATAAATCGATATTCATGATATTTCTTAACCTGTGTCCTCCTCTCTCTTCCCTACATTTCCACCACTACTGAACTTTTCTCTCACCCCTTCCCTAGAGCATACCAGCTAAATGCCCAGCATGTAATCTATGCTGATGAGCAAGTAATTTTATTAATTAATCCAGGAAGCTGGGTATTGCAATATTTTTCAGGCAATTTCTTTCATCAGAAGCCTGGCTTTCAGTCGATTTTCTGCATGTGCGTAATGTCAGTGGAGTACAGGGGAATACAGTGAAGAGACAAGTCGGCTTCATTGGAGAGTGGATGCTTCTTGTCCAAAGCAAGCAGCTCCCAACAGCCAAATCCAAACCACTGAAATCAAAAGAAATACTCTTGTTTCATTGACTTCAGTGGGCTTTGGATCAAATCCGTAAGCTTTACTAACTCTGCAATGTTATAAAACTCAGTTTTGCAGAATCAGAGTGAATGGATTGTTGATGCCCAGTCCCACTTTAATGTCTGCCCTAGTCTGATAAAAACATCGTCACATGAATTTTTTCTGTTTATTTTTCTCTTTTCTTCTTTTTTTGAAAATACATTTTGATTATGCCAAAAGGGCAAATGGCCAGTTTAACTGACTTGAGCCTTTGATCCTCATGAGTTACTTGTCTCCTCAGCAAAGTTCTCATTTGAAGTGCTTTCAGCACCTGATTTATTAACAGTCGGGTGGAGTTAGGCTGTTTTGCAATTCCTGAGAACCTGATAATAAATCTGATGTTCGTATCACAGGTGGTGGTGATATTTTAGCTGCATTGCAAAAAGGGTTCATAAGCTGAAACAAATGTTTCTATATTTGATGCTTCCATCCTGGAGTCCAGAAAGTGACTTGTGTTGTCCATTCTGGTGGACATTTTGCCTTTCACAGATTTCCTCTCTGATTACTCTACAATTCAATCTTTTAAATGTCTTCCCTTCATATTACACTCATAAATTTTATTTTAATAAAAATAGGTGTCTAACAGGCATAAACAAAAAATGCCAAAAAACCCTTAATTCTTTTTCAAACCTTTTGCACATTTTGTTTAAACCAGATGTTTCCCCGACTTGTCATTGTGATGAAAGGAAACCCAATATCCCCTCTGCTTTCCAGTGCAGGGCTGCAGAAACAAGGAATGACAGAGGAAGAGCAAAAAACCACCTTAACTGGGAGGTGATTATTACAGCTAAAAAAGAAAGAGCATGGACACATACTGATGGTGGGAGCTCATGTATTTGAACATTCTTGTTACCTTCTTTCTCACAGTCTAAAATAATTTTAAAGACTGCATCTGTGTGATTCAATACTCCAGCTGAAACAAAGTCAAATAAACTCCACCCACCTGTTAGGCAACATTCTGCAAATCCAGTATTAATGTCACCTTCTTAATTATATTTCCCTTCTCCTGTTACATTTTTGCTATGATCCAGTCTTCACTGAAAGCAGCTTTCATCTCAAACACAGTTTTTCTCTCTCTCAAATCCCCATTTACCCACTCCAACCACCATTCATTACGCACAGTCGGGTAATAGTTCCAATTTTCATGGATAATCTTACTTCCAAATATTTTACAGTAGAATATTAATTTTATGTTTTCTTTCAAGCTGACCCACCCTCAACTCTCTCAAGCTATGCTTAGTTTATAACGCCATCACAAATGCACTTGAACAAGAGTTGAGAGCCCTGTAAAGCTACTTTACTGCCTAGGACAAAGCAAAAATATATTTCTTCTCCTTCAACACTGCCATGTTGTCTTCAATATGAAGAGAATGTGAAGCTAAAGAGACAATGTACATAATCATTAAGTATTTCATTCCAGAAGGTGTCTTCTGACTGGTCAGTGCAAAAACTGGATCCTCCACAGATCCAGCTACTCATTCAGCAAAGGATACAACCCTGTGCCCAAAATTATGTAACTGCTAAAAGGATCTTATATATAAACGAATCAGGTATATTAGAAGAAGCCTCACAATGGGTTGACAGTCCCACATTACACATTTCAGAAGGATCTTTTCCTTTTAATGCACTGGTGATTTCCTTCTCCTATTATTTTGAGAGTAATATGATGATAACCACAGATGCAGGAGCAAGAGGCATAACTGATGAGAATCAGCACTCCCCTTAAGAAAGCAGAGTCTCTATTTCCAACTTTTCCCACTCTTCTGTCTTTGTCCCATACTGTACCCAAGGAATCAGGAAAAACAGCTATATTGGTTTTCTTTTTTGGACAAGCAGTGCTGCATGGATGTGCTTTTAATGTGAAATACAAGCTTTGTTGGGAAGGCATAGGATCATTTTCTAAGTATGATGTTTAAATGAAAAATGGAGCACTTGGGAAAACCAGTCCAAATGCCCTTCCCCAGATGTAGCCTGCTGATGCAGACTTCAGACTTAAACACAGAAGGAGACCTTCTCCTGCACTGTAGATATAAATCTTTTCTCAGCATTGCTGGAAAAGGCTCTGTGGCTTACATAGGTGAGACAGCTGTGAGGAAATACACAGGGATTTGCTATGGAAGAGCTTGTCCAGTTTCCGGCCTGCAAAAAGATAAGGCTTCAAGTTGATGGGCATCCTACTGCACAAATGGCAATGAAACCATTATGTTCTCCTTCCACGCTCATCTCCTGTGTGTCAGAAACACAGGAAGAGATAAGATCACCCAGTATATGCTTCTTTCTCTTCAGTCTTTTTCAGTTTGATTTGGTCTTGCTTTGGTAGGCAACTGCGTCTCCATGGATAGTTAAGATCCTCAAGGCATTTCCTAACACTGAGCTCCTCTCTTCTTAGCACTAAGCCATAGCTAAACCTCTTCTTTCCACTTTGCAAAGCTGCATGTAGCTGAGGGTTTGAGAAATCTTAAATCTTATTCTCACTAATCACTAATGGGTTCCAGGCTAAGAATGTCAATCTCACTGATTTGGCAAAAATTTTACCTTACACCAGCGATTTACTCCACAGCTGTCATCGTCTTGTTACCCAGGAACTGCATGAATCTATTATAGCTGTTCTCAGAAGTGGATAATTTATGCCTCTGTATCAACGCCCAGATGCCAAAATAAAGCTGAAGTGTTCTCAATGACTGAACTGAGCTTGCCTCTGCAGATCTGGGACCATCCAACCTTTCCAGAGCAAGTCAGTGCAGCCCCTGACCTGTTGTGACTGGCACCTACCTTTTATAGCTGCAAGGGACCAAGATCGTAGCCAAAGATTATTCAGATAAGCATGTTCTGGCTGCAGTCCGAACGCAGTTGTAGGGATGTGACACTGGAGTTACAATGACACTTGTCTCCTACCCTAGGCTCTCCTATGCAGGGAGAAAGTCTCTGGGGACCAGTTAATCTGTCTTGAGGACAAATTTGCACCAACAGAGCTGGAGCCAGCAATCCAGAATGAAAACGTACACCTACTCCTTAACCTGTGTGCTTGTGCTAATATAAATGCAGGCTCTGGAATATAGGTGATCTAACACTTCCCATGCACTGCTACCCAGCTGGGGACAAGAAGGCAGCTTTGAATGAAATTGCAGCTGAATCCTCCAACTCCAAACAGTACAGTTTTTTCTAGAAGGGAGTTTTAGTTATGCGATTTTCACTGTTTTGTTAACAGTTATAAAGAGAAGCGGGAATGCTTGGAAGTGTTTGAGAGCTGACATGACAGAATGCAACAGCCTTTCAGTGTCTCAGTGGTCGGCTGTGTAAATTAGTAGCTAGACCATTTTACAAATGTATATTATTTACCCAGCAGATGCTGTTACGGCCTCTTGTGTAAATTCATAATTAGACTATGTACTGCTTTGTGAAAATCCTTTAATAACAAAGGTGCCACTGGGTGCTGAAATAATTAAATCAGCCCATTTGAAACAACACTAGTTCACCACTTCAACTTGGGTGATATAATATTACACATTCCTGTAAAAACAGCCAGAGAAATTGAGAATGATCAGCTACAAAACATCAGATACGAGGGATAATGTTACCCATTCAGTAGCTTTGGGTTTGGCATGAGTTTAGTGTCACAGTTGAAAAAGTTGCAGCCAACATACCAACAGCACAGACAAAGAACAGATGATCCATCTCCTCTGCCATCTATCATGCACAGCATTGCCAACTCCAGGGCTTTACCAGCACTGACATTTAAAACAAAGTATGTGTCAACCATATTAAATAATATACCAAGCTGTGGGTTATTAAGTGTGGGGTAATTTGACCACAGCAATTAAACCGAGATTAAAGAATGATAAAGGCAATGTTATATGCACTGTTCAGTGGGGTTTTTGGAACATATGGAGTCCTGAATATTTCCAAGTGTGAAAGCCACATCAGAATTAAGGCACATGTCAGTCGCAATCAGCATCCTCCTCCTGCGCCCTCCCTCCTCCCCTTTCCCCCATGAGATGACGCTCTCAAATGGCAATAGTTTTCATTCTACATATATTCAACCAAGGAAACATCTTCCATTTTGTGTCTCCAGACTGCAGCCCAAGGGACGTGTTAGCAAAGCAATGGTTTAACATGGTAGCACACTAAAAACACATGATTTGTCAGACTCTTTTGAAAAGAACAGTGAGTGGCTAATCCACAGATAGTCACTGTGCACACAGGCCACAGACTCACAGGCAAACAGTTAATTTTCAGACCACAAGCCTGGTGAAATATCTACTCTTTCCTCCTCAAAGGATTTTGTGATTGGAGTCTAATGGAGAATTTGCATATAACCATCTTTTCTGCACACATGAAATCAACTGTACTCAGTCCAGTCAAGTTAAATCCACAGAAAACTAAAACCTAAAGGGCACAAGGCAGCTCATCAGCAATCTGCTCTCACATCATGTCTGCAGGCATTTCCCCTTCCAACAGAGTGGCCAGACAGAGACCCCAGGTCTACAACAGCCAACAAAAGGGGCATTGGAAAATCAGGGTTGGAATTTCCTATGTACAGCCATATTCCTGGAAGTATTTTATTATTTAGAAGAAAAGACAAACTTATAATTGAAGATGAACTCGCATTCCCAAATTACACAGTTACCAAGCATGCTGTGAAAATGTCCTCGGGCAGCTAGGGAACAGACTTGCTTGGCAATTGCAGTAAGTGTGGGTCAATTATAATGCACCTAGCTTTAATGTGCACAAATAAAAATCCTAATAAAACGATTGAAGCTCATAATCCATTTATAAACAATGTCTCTTAGGATGATCCTGATGGAGAGCCACCATGGTACTCCTCATAAATACCTTAGCCTTCCCTCTTTTTTATTTCCAGGTGGCTGCCTTTGAGACATATTTAAAAATTTCAAGTAAACAACGTTTCTCTAGTATTTGCTCACCTCAAACCAGAACAATTCAGGTACAGAAACAGACATTTTTGAATATCCATCTGTATTTTTAAAGGCATATTTTCCAGGGGAAAAAAAAAAAAAAAAAAAGCAGCAGAATGGTAAAGAAAATTTTTTAATTAGCTACAGCATTAAAGAAAAATAAAGCAACATTCTAGCAAAACATATATACAGAGAAATACATACATTGAGATAAAAGGACTCAATGAAGCATAAACAAGAAAAAAAAAAAATCCCCTGGAAAAGACTGTGATATAAAAATGTCCACAATTGGGGAAAAAAAAAAAAAGAGCAGCATATCCAGATCTGATAGGATATTGACATTACTAAAAAAGTAAAGAGCTTACCTCTTATTTGAAGGCCTTTATACATATTAAAAAGAAGGCAATTCTTGCATACCTTTCCCTACTTGCTTATCTGTAAGGACATAAGTAGTTCTGTTGCAATAAATGAGGCTGCTCATATTCGTAAAGATGAGCACATATTTCATTCAAAGGGAAAAGAAAAAGGGGAGAAAAAAGAAAAGGTTATTGAAACATGGAAGATAGCTCCATTGCAGTGATCCCAAAGGAACTGTCAACACAAGCCTGGCCTCTGCACTAAAAACAATTTCAAAAAGTTAATAATACTGTTAAAATTATAGATTTGTATGGTTTTATGTTCTTATCCAATGTATAACACAAAATGTAGGCCCTCTGCATTCCATCTCTTTTGTTAATTTCATTGCTTTTCAATGTTACATTAATATAATTCTTTTTCTAATTATATCCATTTAATCTTCTGAATTTAACTTTTCTTCTCTGGATCTTTGAACACATCTTCAGTACTACACTCCATTCTATTATCTCCAAACTGAATTTCCAACAAGCTATAAATTTGCTTTAAAAGAAATGATCTTAATGTGGAATAAATGATATTTACCCCTACTGAAGACAGGTTTTTTTCTAAGAGAAGAGCACAGCGACCAGAACACTGGGGCATAGAGACCTCTGCAGTCTGAGTCAGACAACCAGACAATTTCTTCCTCTTCTGAAAGTTTCCTCTGGGCTATGCCACAGCATGAATTTACTGTGATACAATGAGTATTATTAATAAGGCATCAGTCATGAGTTAGACCTTCTCAAAGGAAAAAACAAACAGAAGAAATGGTCTCAGAAGTGAAGTTGACTCATCATCATTCACAAGAATCTCTGAAGCCTCCAGGGATGTCCAAGCCCTAGTGCTGGTTCTAGACCTCAGACTCTACAACACCCAGGCCATCTCAGAGCCACCATAACCAAATCAGCAAGGACATATTATGTGATACTGGCTTTCTGCTTGTCTGCTGTGCAATGGGCTCAAAGTTGCCCCAAGGAACAGCTCTTTCAAGCCCTGGGAAGCAACTTTTATTCTGCTCTGTTATAAACCATTTATCCACCTTTGCCATTTGCTACTAGCACTAGTATGGTCGCATATTTTTTTCTCATTATTTATTGTTTCTATGCCCATAGACCATAAGAATGAGATAGAATACAGTAAAATAAACCAGACATTTAAATAGTGGACTCAGAAAAACTTCTCTCTAATGTAATAACAATTGCCAAATTTAATGGCACCTTCTTTTTAATAACTGAGCTATAAACCTCTCAATAATGAGTCTTGTAATGGAAACACTGTTTCCCTTTACTGCTGTGGCCTGAACTTGCTGCTATAATCAGCTATTTTTATCAGTTAGTTGATTACACGTCAGAAAAATGTCTGCTGGCAGCACAAGTCCTGTTTCATTAGAGACACTCTTAAATACTGCAGTGTGATATTATAACTGAGAACCAAAAGAAAGAAGAGCGAGAGTGGAAAAAAGAGTTAAAGAAAGAATGAAAAAAAAAGAGTAAAACTAAGAGGAGACGGGAAGGAAAGCAGAAATATGTGCAATGGATGACAATCTCCTGACTTGTCCCTTCCAGCTCTTGTTAGCAATGCAAAAGAGTGCTATGCCTACATGCAGCCCCTGCTCCGACAGGGTTGATTTTGGCCCTGGGATCTCTCTGTCACCTAGCCAGTGTCCTGTGCCACCCTGGAAATGTCAGCAGCTTCTGGGCTCTCCTGGGTAGCTGCCTCTCCAGGTAGCCTTGGAGTCCTGAGCTCTGCAGGTCTAAGTCTGTCACCACCACTAAAGTCATTACAAGTTTTCCTCCTTGTTCTAGAAAACTTGTGGATTCCTGGTCATTTCTGAGGGGTTTTTCTTCTCCCTGGTTCCCTGAAGACTTTGTCTGGCATATGTTCACTCAGCATCTTGAGATTCCTAAATCTTTCTGTGATCCAGTTTAAGAGGTAAGTGTTATATACCAGTTTAGCCTATATAGTTTACTGTCTTTCCTAAGCAAGTCATGAGTTTCTTTTGCTGTTTTAACTGCGTCCATAGCATGATGAAAGCCTACATGATTTCCTGCATAAATAACATCTAACTAACTTCCAGCTGTGTTGTCTAGAGAAGCAGAAGAGGACACAGGAAAAAAGTCAGTAGTTGGTCTTTTCCTGAAAGACCTTTTAGAAATACAAGGTGCAGTATAAACCAGAAATATTGTATCTGTTTTCTTCCCTTTATAGTGTAAACCTAAAACCTTTAAAACTTTATACTAAAATGTCAGTAGCAGTATTACATGTGCAGCTACAGCTACATACTGAGTGTCCCAAGGACACACTGGCATGCTCTCTATCTTTATGTTAGTCAAAGAGAGCTGGGGCCTCTTCGACAAAAATCCCGTGTTTCAACAAGCACTTTCACTTAACAGTAATGTTATAATGTTGTTCAATAGTGAGATATGATAAAGGGAATCCATAAGGCACTTATATTACACTGTATGACTAATTATTGAAATGTGCAGACATAATCCTTTGACCTTGAAAAAAGTACAAGTATTTGTAAATATAATTATGAAGGGCACATGGTTGCAACATGATGACAAACAATATGAAATATGCAAAAGGAGACATTCAAAGAGGTTTTTTTGCATGTGTAGAAACTGTACATTGTTTTCCTTGCTAGAATCCCAGGCAGAATCATGCATATGCAGTTAATCATGTCTTTGTTTATACAGACACGTTACAATTACATTCAAGTTTTCCTAACTCTTCCACATTTAAATGAGAACCATAATACTGACCATAAGACAAAGCCAAATCCTGTCCTGTAAGGAAAGAAAACACAAATCCTGTAGATCTTGTCTCAGCTACAAGATGAAGAGGCATTAATTACATGACTTTATAACCCTCATCTCTCAAAAATACTATTAGCACTGTTCCTTCAAAAATTTCAGGATTTAGCCCACTTGCCCCTCAAACTGCTTAGAAATCCTAAAATCTTTTGTGATCCTGCACTGTAGGGAACTTCCTCCTGACTTAAGCAGAGCCAAGATTAGACCCAAAGCAAGCTCTGTCCTCAGCCTGCATACAGATCATACTGCATTTGTTCCAGTCTTCAGGGACCAAAAGCTAGCAAGACCCAGACCCTTTAAAGAGAAGCATTCATCTTCCCGAAGGACTTCTTGTTCCACTTTTGAAGCCCAAAGATGCTGGGAAAGCAGGAAAGAACACTAAAGAGAGAAGTAGAAATGAGATGACCATTTTATATATTCAATCTCTACCAAATTCCATGCCCCAGGTCTCTAATCCCCTCAGGAAAGACCTCAATATTTCTGCCAGAAAACAGGTCTTCATGAGAGGAGAATGAGATTTCCACACACCCACACTGACAGAATATATATTTGTGTAGTTGCCCCTCTGGCAGAGTACCAATTTGGCAAAAGACAGACAGATAGACAGAAAGACAGAGAGAAGATAGATTTAAAAAAAAAAAAATTTATTTTTTTTTTTTCAAATAGAGTAAATTAATGATATAAGAAGGTCTATGCAAAAATGCTTTCAGCAAGGTGCATGTTGCATCCCTCAGTCAGGCAGCCCCATTAATATGAGTGAAGGTGAGCCATCTGCAAAGGTGAGCCACTGCCTCAGAGTTTCACAGTAAGTATGAGCATCACATCCTTAGCCACAAGGCAAGTATATCACAGGTGTATTCTAGGGCAAGAGCACTGAAGCAGAGAATAGAATAGCATCACTCTCAAACAAAGCTTTTGTGGTTACAGAACAATTATAAGAGCTTTCATAAGCTGCACTGTTTTGTTAAGCAGAAAAAGTCTCCTCCATGATGCTGTGGAACAGCAATTCCCACAAGTGACTGAACTATAGCCACTATCTTTTTTTTTTTCCTCTTTTTTTTTTTTTTTTTGATAGCTTTAATTTGCTTGTTCTTTATGTTCATTGGCAGCCGTGCTAAAATGTATCTTTACAACCTATTGTCTTAGGTAAGATTATATCAACAGCTCCAGATGGACCACTTTTAAAAATAAATTCTGCTTTCCCTTATCACTGACAGGAATCACATTTACATATTCTCCTGGTGGAACTGATAATGCACCAGATGATTAATGTGCCTCGATGTACTGATACCTGTAGACTGTTTGATCAATGTCTCGCAAAGAAAGTGTCTTTCATTCAGTATGCTCAGAGTCCAAAAACACCCTGTGATTAATGTAACTAAATGTTTGGGGTCAGCTGAAGCTACAGTTCTTGTTCCTGATTCAGTATCAAACTAAAGATAGGTCACAGGAGAGTGGATTAGTCATGTGAAGAAAAAGTCTGAGCATGCAACTTCAAACTATCTCCTTAAGGGAAGCTACAGAAGAGTTCTAACATTTTTTAGTTACTACTACAGTCATCTGCACTGTTTTTCACCTCATTGTTAAACAGAACAGCCCAATGTACTAAGCCTTTTAATGACAGGATATTTTCAGTATAAAAATAAGTGGGTTTGATTCAGTCCTTGGCATTGAAGTTTGGATTTATTCAGATTTATTTATTACAGTTAGTGAACCATGAAAATCCAAGTCTCTGAAATTACTTCCCAAAGAAAGCACTTCTTACAGTTGGATGATAACAAAATGCCCAACACTAGACCTTTTCCTAGTTTACTTGATCAGCTGGAGTAACACTATTTCTACTTGTTCTTCCAACAGCTGTTTGATGTCTTATTAAAAATAGATGGGAGATATAGGAAGCATGGGGACCTGCTGAAAGATAGCTTTCACTTCCAATCCTACTTCTTTACTCTTCTCCTGAAATGTGTAGGAGGTATAAGAGCCATTCAGCCAATGGGGGGAAATGTTTCCTCTTGCCACCCTGTCAACTCTTTTCCCGTCTTCATCTCATTCCAACCACATCCCTGACCAGGAGGCAGGAAAGTAGGCTAAGGAAAGAGAGTTGGATATACACTTGGATGTCAGCTAGGAGAACTACATGGGAAACTTGGTTGCCTTAGGCTGTCTCTATAGTCACAGAAAGTCCTTGAAATTAAGTGAGATGAATCCAAACCAAAGCATGGCATGCTGGGAACAGATAAAGACATCTTGTAGGACATACACATGTTGGAGCTGGATTGACTACTGGTTCCCAGGAGACTAAAGGTGATGTGGAGCTCCCTTAGTCCCACCTGCTGCTGCACTGCACCCCCCCCCCTCTTCAGGTCAGTACTGGCTTTCCACTCTGTAAACACAAATGAGTAAATACCATTTATGCTGATGCTATGCCCTTTAGTGACTCATGTCCTCAGGCTTTTAAATAAGACCTCTATAACATCATTTGAGGACTGTTTCCTGAGACTGACCCACATATGGCTGCTGAGATGACTGAAACCTCTCTGCTATCAGACCAAGGGAAAGTCAAGTGCTGAACTCCTGTGAATAAGACAGCACATGGAAAAATAAAACACAATGCTGTACTAGTAAATATGCTAGAAGAAAGGAAGAAGGAAGAAATCATCACATTTTCTAATCCAAACACAGCAATTTATCTCTTAATTAAAAAATAAGCTATGTTGATACAGAGATTTAGGGCTGAATGGTATCTGCCCTCTATGCAAATGTGCTTGGGAAGAGATAACAGAGACTTTCCTCTCATCCTGTGGGCTCATGAAGGGAACAGAAAGATCTGGTTCAGCTGCCACCATTCTCTGCACCAGTTCCAGCCTGTGTCTGAAGGGCAGAGCTGACCTCAGGAACAATTCCCTCTAGCCCGCTCCATTTCTGCCATGGGTACCACTGGTGAGAGTCTAAGTGACAGCAAATGTCACTGTAGCACCTCAAAAGCCCAACAGATGAATCATCTGACTACCCTTCACACACCACAGAGACAATGCTTTGTCAGCATACAGAACATATCCTGAACTGTATCCAGCCTCAGTGATCCAAATACCTTCTCCTATGCCATGCTGCCTCTTGTGCTCCTGAGCTGCCTCTCTTGTGGCCAAGCTTCACAAGGCAATCAGAGACAGAGGAGATGACATCACCTCACATGCAACATCTGGCAAAAAAGAAAGAAATGGTGAGATCCACCCTGAAAATCACTGGTTTGCCATGTAGTTAATCTTATAGACCACAGTGATCTCAAGAGTAAGGCAATAAAAGAGCAGGTAAAGAAATAAATACATAACTTGGCAATTGTCACTCCTTTCCACATGTCCTCAGAACTAAGACACCACTAAAAGTGTAACCTAGGCCTCAAATTCTTGTGTTGCAAATGAGCATCTCTGCCAGCAAACCTTGCTGAAATTCCCAACTGACAAGGGCTTCAGCTGCTGACTCTTCTGAGCAGCTGATACATTCACATATTGTATACAGGAAGATGACAGGCCTGGTACAAAGTTTACACTTGTAATCAGCTTCAGCAGCATCATTTCTGACTTTCCTTACAGCAAGCACAGGTTTCTGGGTCATGTCTCAAAGTGCAGTGATGCACAGGACATTCATTATCCTCTTTCAGATGTTTAAACACAGCTTAATACACCACTTCATAATTACACTGTGGACTTATAGCATTATAACTGACGATAGCTTCAACTTAAAGAAACTATAAGAGGCTCTGAGATTGTATTTATTATTCAAGAAATACTCAAGACTAATAAACATATCCTTAATAATAACATAGCAGCAAAAGTTAATGCATGAAAAATAACTATTATGAAAAGTATTATCAAAAATTTTAGGAATAACGTACATGCATAATGAATGAATTTTGCCCAGGGGTAATAGCTTGCATCTTGGCCTGATTTAGTATGGAGAAACTCTGCATTATAATGAAAGGCAGAATTATCACATAGTATAACTGCTAGCTTTATCACTGCTTGGTAGGATCCTAAAACTGTCATCAAAATGTTACAATTACACTCACTTAAATGATCTCTATAATGCAAAACTATGTGCATGTGGATTTATTGCCCTCAGAATAATGTGAACAACTTCACCATCACTGATTTGTAAAACTTTAATTATTCTGCTATAAAGATATACATCAAAATAAAACAAGCTGGCACTTTAAAAGAGGGTAGGCTTGTGGAAGAGACTTTACCAAATATGCTGTCTTGATTGTAAGTATGGATGAAATGACTTATTTGTCATTTGAAAGGTTTGAGTATTTCCTATTTAATTTCTCAGGTATTTTTGTAAATGACACTGGCTTAGGCTACTAAAGCATAAATGATTTTTCATTTCTTAGAACTAGATTTGGTTTGTTTTTTTAAATGCCACAGTAAGAAGTTAAATGTGACTTCCTTGCTTTGGGAAGAAGTTCAAGTTACACAGTGCAATCGCTCCCTGAGGAACGACTTAAGAGTATATCTCTCTTAAGGGAGTAACTCTGTCTGCACATACCCAAATCAAATGGAATAATAAAATGGAGTTGCTTTATAGACGGAATAAATGTATTGGGAGAATAAGTGAATGTTATGTACAAACTGTTATACTTAAGTTTAGCGTAGACAATATATGCTCAGCACAAACCATTATATCTCTAGCAAGGTTCTGCTACTATGTTAGAATTTTATTGCACATCACCAGTAGATCTGCTTTTCATCATCAAATACCATTTAATTGCATACAATGAGTCTTATTAATGCACAAAATAGTAATGTTTTAAACTATATTGGCCTATAATAGATTACATAAAATATGAACAGTGTTGTTCATCAAAACTTTATTCCTTATACTTCACACTTAAAAATACTATTTTATTAAATCTATTTGTTATAAAGAATAAATCTAATCTAGCCTTACCTTTAGAGAGACTTCAATGTAGCCTTTAAGGTCCTGATTCTGCAAGGATCCCTCTACCCTTTCACAAATAATTTTAAGGTCTTAGGTTTTTAAGATTTTTACACTTGTAAATCAGCAAACACAAACATTTGCAGATATGAAGACCAGAACAGAAATAATATCTCATATGTTAAGTGCCTTCTTCCATCTTGTGTCTTAAAAAATTTATTTAATTTTGTAACGTTGACAAACCTATAATGCAATACATATATAAAATGCTGGGAAACTGTGGAAGGAGGTGCATGTATGTGTATACAGTTTGCTTGTTTAGTACCACCAAAATAATAATCAAATAAAGATAACAGCTGACAGGGGAAATTTCACATTACCAACCTCAATAAAATCCTGGAGGAAAAGACAATCTGATAGAATATTACTAATTATTTCTTGGTTGTTATTAGAACATTGTGGAACCCTCAGATATATTTGCAGGGTACCTGATCCAGAGGCCACAAAGTTCTCTAATTTTTCCACCAACTTCAAAGGGTTCTCACCTCTCTGCCTTATTTTTATAAGACTAGGGCTACTGTGAATCCATGAATAGGTTGTAAACTACTTTTCAACTACATCCTAGTCGAAGTGGGATTTACTTAATATCCTCTAAGAGGAAATATTTCAGCTCCAAAATTAACTCAGTTCTGTTGCAACTCATTAGAAATGCTATCCTTTCCCACAAAATGCTCCATTCTCTAAAATCCAACTACATTTCTCTTTAAAAAAGAGATAAAAGATAAGCATCTCTGCTGTATTCATCTCAGGCAAATTAGTTTCTTCAGAAACACATGAGTATATTGGGAGAAACACTTGGAAATGATTGCTGAAGAGGAAGGTTGCATGGGGTACATCTTCTAAGACATTGAAGAATGGAAGCAAATGGGAGTGAATGAACAAATTAATGATTAAGGAAGATTTTTTTTTTTATTTATTTATTCTGGAAGCTCTGTCCAGCTTGGCCTCCCAGGTTCAGGCAATCTTTCACTGTCAACATATGCCATGAGATTGATTCAATTAAGATTAGCGGCACTAGAGAAAAAAAGTGGCATGGTTTACTTTTGATTAGTATTGTCTTTCCTCCCATCTCACAGCGGCTGTGACCCCTACAACCAAGATAGTTTAAATATATTAGATGATGAAAGTAAGTCATTTGTCTAGTATGTATAAGCACAAGAGGAAACAAGCTTAATCACCACTTATATTTTAGATGCTTTTATATCTTTGTAAGGATTCTCCTTTTCATTTCACATATTGAATTTAATTTACTTGTGATTAACTCTTATTCGTATCTAAAATAGTGGCAATGGTACAGTGCTGGAAAAAAAGGGGCAGGGTGCTGAATACAGTTTACTGCATGAAGTAGTGTAATTCCCAATATAATTACCTTTGAAGGTGGATTAGTTTCTATCCCTCCTGCATCTGAAGGGCTTTAAGAGTATATAAAGGACACTTAGTTCCCATATCACACATTAGCAGGTAGATTACATTAGAAAATTAACTAGATATTCAGGGTGTTCATCTCCCTGCTGTCACTAGCATGGCCTACATCTTCTATTGGTACAAATGGGATAACTGTCTTGAAAACAATAGAACCAGACATACTTACAGTAGATGAGAATTTGACTGAAAGCCTGCGTTTTTTTCCTTACATCAGAATGAAGAAGGAAGCTAATTTTCATAATATCCATTCTAGAGAAAAATGTTATGGCACTTTTTCTATTTTCACAGTCTCCTAGGACACAGAAAGATGAAATCACTTAAATCAGACAGGTATCCTAGGCTTCACAGTAACACAGATAATAATAGGTAAAGGAACACCATTTACTAGTGTGGTTACATTTTTATCATTGTATAAAAAGGCTTTATTTGGTTCAACAGAATATACCATAAATTTAGTACACAGTGTACATATGTACAGTGCCTTTACATTTCTAGAGTTATGTCTAAATTAAAGATTAACTAATACATTTATTTTAATTAAAAACAAACAGAAAGAACAAAATCTCACCTCTAACTATGATAACACAAAAACTCTGCAGACCAATATTAACAAACAGGAGCTTTTAGGAACATTGTTTTGGCCAGCAAAGACCTGATTCCAACACAGCAGGGAAGTTTCTCCTGACTTTTGCCAAGATTTCAATCATAGCTCAAAGATTTACTTAGTAAAAGGTACTTATTTGCTCTCCCAGTGTTTTATAGCAACATACATAAATCACAAGTTTTTTTCCTGACATACCTGGGGCAGGATCCTTGTCTGGATCCATGCCAAATAATACTGGTCGAGGGTTGATGGGTAAAGGACATGAACACAGCCTTTTATCTTTGCCCCAAATTCATATTCTAAACCAGTCTCAGCAGTGAGTGTAATGAAATCAGAAGTCTCAGTTCGGTCCCTAGTGGCATTAGTTCACATTATAAAATCATTACACATCATTTGACAATGTTGTGCACTGTTAGCATAGAGAAGAACTTGTTCTGTGTCTCTGGGGGGGGTGGTCCCCACAGAAAAGATCAGGTTTGTGTGTGATGAGGAGGTGCGGCGAGGAGTGCAGCTGGCTGGTTGATAATGAGCACTTTGATGTTTAGCGTTTTTAGTCCCTTAACACTCATCAAGACCAATATTTGTCAGAATACAAAGAGGGGAAAAAAGTCAAATTGTTGTTTTCTAAAAGGGCAACTGAGTAACATTTACCTAGTACAAGTTTAAAGGGAAATTCAGATGTTGGAAAATACATGGAATCTATTAAAACACCTTTGTCTGTTGCTATTCAAAACATCTTTGACTATTGCTATGCTGGATCTTCAATGTAGAAATGAGGACGTTTTCCTATTCCTTTTCTTTTTTCTCTTTTAAAGGCAGATTTACAGAATAACATCTGATCTCATACACTTGTCACCATGATACTCTCCAAAGGCCCTGAAAGACAATGGATCCTTCCAAGTCAAGCAAAACAGCAAATGTTTGTGGACTTGGTGTCTAACTACACATCTGGGGGTATAGGAAAACACAGACAGAACATGCCTCAGTTCACAGCCTCCCCAGTGGACAGCGGGCTGTTTGTAGCCCACTTACACATCTTGCAACCACGTATCTTTAATTACTAGGAAAGAATCCTGTCTTTAATTGTAGTTAAAGAAATGTCTCTTTGCAGGCCACAGAGCATGTTCTTTCTCAAGTGAGATGAGCTACAATCATAATTGGAATATAAAGAAGCAGGGACACATCACTAAGCAGTTAATTAGCTCTGCAGTTTTAGTTAAAAGCTATGTTGGCTTTTCAGTCATGGAAAAATCACCGTTCCCAAGAGCATGGCTGGAACACTCTGGACAGGTGTTAGAAAACCCAGTCCCCAGGGGTCACCTAGAGCACCATGACTGCAAAAACTAAGGATGGTGAAGTCAGTTAAAGCTGAGTGGGAGCCACCAATTATCTATAGCATGAGTACTTTATCATATTTTTGTTCCATGATTGACTCAACTGATGCAAGTCTGGATCAGACAGTTATCCTAAGCCATTGCTCCTGTCCTGTGACTCCCTGCCCCTCCAGAGGGATGAAATGGCTTCAGCAGATTGTCACACAGGAGCCAAGGGTGGGGAAAGGAGGAGAGGGGAGAGGAGAGAGGAGAGAGGAGAGAGGAGGAGAGGAGAGA
>NW_020799113.1:15485823-15490475 GCF_003259725.1 Athene cunicularia | reverse complement strand
GAGGAGAGGAGAGGAGAGGAGAGGAGAGGAGAGGAGAGGAGAGGAGAGGAGAGGAGAGGAGAGGAGAGGAGAGGAGAGGAGAGGAGAGGAGAGGAGAGGAGAGGAGAGGAGAGGAGAGGAGAGGAGAGGAGAGGAGAGGAGAGGAGAGGAGAGGAGAGGAGAGGAGAGGAGAGGAGAGGAGAGGAGAGGAGAGGAGAGGAGAGGAGAGGAGAGGAGAGGAGAGGAGAGGAGAGGAGAGGAGAGGAGAGGAGAGGAGAGGAGAGGAGAGGAGAGGAGAGGAGAGGAGAGGAGAGGAGAGGAGAGGAGAGGAGAGGAGAGGAGAGGAGAGGAGAGGAGAGGAGAGGAGAGGAGAGGAGAGGAGAGGAGAGGAGAGGAGAGGAGAGGAGAGGAGAGGAGAGGAGAGGAGAGGAGAGGAGAGGAGAGGAGAGGAGAGGAGAGGAGAGGAGAGGAGAGGAGAGGAGAGGAGAGGAGAGGAGAGGAGAGGAGAGGAGAGGAGAGGAGAGGAGAGGAGAGGAGAGGAGAGGAGAGGAGAGGAGAGGAGAGGAGAGGAGAGGAGAGGAGAGGAGAGGAGAGGAGAGGAGAGGAGAGGAGAGGAGAGGAGAGGAGAGGAGAGGAGAGGAGAGGAGAGGAGAGGAGAGGAGAGGAGAGGAGAGGAGAGGAGAGGAGAGGAGAGGAGAGGAGAGGAGAGGAGAGGAGAGGAGAGGAGAGGAGAGGAGAGGAGAGGAGAGGAGAGGAGAGGAGAGGAGAGGAGAGGAGAGGAGAGGAGAGGAGAGGAGAGGAGAGGAGAGGAGAGGAGAGGAGAGGAGAGGAGAGGAGAGGAGAGGAGAGGAGAGGAGAGGAGAGGAGAGGAGAGGAGAGGAGAGGAGAGGAGAGGAGAGGAGAGGAGAGGAGAGGAGAGGAGAGGAGAGGAGAGGAGAGGAGAGGAGAGGAGAGGAGAGGAGAGGAGAGGAGAGGAGAGGAGAGGAGAGGAGAGGAGAGGAGAGGAGAGGAGAGGAGAGGAGAGGAGAGGAGAGGAGAGGAGAGGAGAGGAGAGGAGAGGGAACAGCAGCCCTACTCGGACAGATCTAATCACAGCAGAACCACTAGCTTACTAAGCTACATATTGTAACGATCTTGGCTCTGGCTTACTATAAGCATGACAGCAATTTAAGTGATTTACAGCAGACTGTAAGCCCTGTTGCCACATTTGTTGACAGAAGACTTTGCGTTGGAAAGCATGTATCTGGATATCAATGGTAGCATCAGCCTAGGGCCCACAAAAGCCATGGCTCAGGCTTTGAACACCCTTAACTTTTGGATTTGGAGGCATCTTTATTAAGTAAGTTGCATTTCCCTCTATGTCATCCAATCCTTGAGTTCTCATTTTATTTGGGTTTTTGCCTCATTTTCATTACTTCCTCTGAAACTAACATGCCACGGTTCACTTTCTTTTTCAAGACTAATGTTCTGATACAGACTTAGTACTCAAACAGTCTGGGTTTTAAATAAAGGACCACTTAACACTGATACGATAAAATCAGGAGACCTGACAGTACTAGACATGCTTTAGGTAACTGTAAGCAGGTTCATCCACTGTTCACTTCAGTGTAAATATTTTCAAAATAAAATTAAGGAAACATATTAAAGAAATGATTGTTTCAAGCCTCTAAACGTTTCTGCTTTAAATTGCCTCTCTGGCAGCTGTAGTCTGGGGGGGGAAACGGGTCCTGGAGATATCTGGCTTCATTCACCATTCACTCTTAAATGGTGTAACAGTTTTATGGCCTTTCCCTAATGATCACCCATTGTGTAGTGGATTGCCAATCAAGGATCACTTAATGACAAAACAGAATAATTTAACCCCTATTCAAATGACAATGCCCAGAATTGCCCACGTAAATGTCTTGACACAACAGAGTCGTACAGAAAGTTTTCAGCTGAATGAGGTAAATAACATTTAACAAGCTATTATCCCATAGCTCTTCCTCGCCAGTTACAAAAGACTGACCTTTGAACTTTGAACTTTTTCTTTGACTGCTCGTGACCATTATAACATTTGTGTTAGTCATTTAAAACTGCAGGTGTAGCCACTTACAATACCTAATAAAATGTGTAGGCTTCAAGGGAGGAGAAACTCGGGCTCATAGGAACAAAACTGCAAGAATTAGCAAGGGCATTTCAAAAGGATTAATGTCCCGTAATTCTCTTGCAGCAATGACAGGCCTGACAAAGTCCTTCCCTTTACTTCCCGTGTCCCACTGTGGACAACTTCTGTCAAGTCCCGCAGCCATGGCCGGATCAAGGCACCTCTGGCCCTCCCTCACCTGGAGGCTGAGGCTGCTGCTCCACCGCCTTCCTCCCTGCACTCTTGCCTGGGATTTTAGCGCTTCAGATACTCTCAACAACCACCTGGTTCTAAGGTTACTTTGAAAAATGTTGCTTGGGTTGCTGCATCACACTGGTAGTCTTTAAAAAAAAAGCCAACAAACAAACAAACAAAACGAGGCACTGCTGCATGTAAGTACCACCAAGAAAAAAGCACACATATGTAGCATGCTCTGGCCAGAGAAAGTTAACAGTATCACTTCATTTCGATGACTGATCATAAGTTTATGAAAAAGATGAAACAAAGCAGTTGAGCATG
Source organism: Athene cunicularia (assembly GCF_003259725.1). Taxonomy (NCBI): domain Eukaryota; kingdom Metazoa; phylum Chordata; class Aves; order Strigiformes; family Strigidae; genus Athene; species Athene cunicularia. Next base: position 15,487,852 of record NW_020799113.1, on the reverse strand, counting down.
ATGGCAAGAGACAGACGGGAACTGGTGGGCAAGAGGTCCGTACATACCTGCTATTTTAGGTACTTCTTGGAACAGACTTAAGTAAGAGAGGAAGTATTTTCAAATCAGATACAACTCCTAAGGATCTGCAGTAGGCCAATGAGCATTTCAGGAGTCACACAGAAACTAAAATTAGTGAATGCATTGCTTGCTTTATGCCACAGCCTGAGGTTTATTGACCTGGCAGAGTGCACAAGGCTACTGCGCACCTCCTCCTTCCATGTCTTTGAAGGTGAATGGAAAGGCAACTTCCATAGCATCAATAACACGTTACCCATGTCCGGGACAGCAAGGTAAGCACCTTACAGTTTTCCTGTGATCTTTACACTTTTTTTTTTTTTTTTTAACTGAAACTGATTAAAGGTAAGTGCCAAAAATAAGTAAAATGTTATTGTTATTTGAAATTTTTAAATAGTATCACTTCTGTCATTTTATTACTTGTGTTTACTTCCTAAACACATTCACAGGATTTGATGATTTGATTTCACCGTTTTTCATAGAAAGTGAATTTAAAAGGCAAATCAACCACTTATTGGAACCAGATTTTAAATTTGCACATTACTGATAAGACTCGCCTTACAAGAACAGGCACAATATCTTTTATTTGGACAGTCTGAAATAAGCCACCTACATTCCAGACCAAAATTTCAAAGTTATGATCAATACAGTGAGAAAAACATTCACGATGTATTTGACTAGTAATAAATTTAAAGAAATTTGAACAGTTGTAGACTTGCTGCAATAAACAAAAGAAGGTAAGTTGATCAAGTGAATTGTTCACTTTGAATCATTCATGCAGCTCTATTTTAAATAATTGAAATAATGACTTTATTACTGTTTCAAGTTGAAACTGTTTTTCATGTGAAAATAATATCTAATAATGTAATAACATTTCAGATAATTAGTATGTAACAGGAGATAATCTAATGTAAAAAAAACAACCACATTATAAAATAGGTGAGTAAAAATTATTATGAATGGCCACTGAACATCACCAACCTCAAGGGGAATTTGGGAATTCTAAACCTATACTGTTAAAAAAAAAAAAAATTTGCCATCTTTTCTAATGATGCCTTAAAAGCAGACCGCACCCTGACCCCATCAGAAAGGGCACACAGATCTGCTCTGTTGAGTAGCTACTGTAGTCACCTGTACATAAATATTATGAAAAAAACAAGGCTTTATAGCTAATAACCAACCAGATAAGCCCTAAAGACCTGCTCATGGAAACCCAAGCCAGAACTGGAGATGGAGCTTCTGTCTTGGTACCTAAATACTCAGTAATTAAAATTAAACCACATCTCTGTAATATCAGAATGGATGGCCCATGGATCCAAATGGGGATCAACACACCTGCCCTTTTTAGTCAGTACTTTAAATGAAGGACTAGTCAGGAGTGCCAAAAAGTCTGAATTCACAGCAGATTATCTGAATGAGATGGTCTTTGTAATGAAAAAGAGACACAAATCCACTCTCATGATAAACATGTTTCTGGCAAGTTCAGTAGAGGTGATAAAGGACAAAGGAAAAATACATTATTTTTCCTGAGGAGAAACTGGATGTGTGTTTTTTATTGGGTATGTCACTGTGTCTGTGCTTCCTCTGCAAGGAGAAAGTATTGCAACACTAGAGTTACCAGGGCAGCTGGGCCAGACACAGCTCCCATGCAGAACCTCCCAGCTGCAATACAGTTAGCAAATCTGGACCTTACTAATGTACCACACACTTCGATGAAGAGAAAAAAAAAAAGCTACATTGCAATTGCAGTGTTGACTGATTCAAGACCAGGCATTTCCCACAGTTTTTGGTGTAAATGTATCCATCTCCAGCAAGGAATGGAATCCCACTGCCACTGTTTTCTTCCCATTCATTAGCTTTCTTGAGCTTAACATAGAACACACACATGCAACGTACCAGAAATAATTCTATACCTCACAGAATAGGTTGAATAGTTCAAATAATCGCCTACAGTGTCCCTGACATGACTAGT
>NW_020799113.1:15433341-15485773 GCF_003259725.1 Athene cunicularia | reverse complement strand
AAAAAAAAAAAGGGGAGGGGAAGAAAAAAAATTAACACCGAACACGTGAGCAATAAAGGACTTCCCTGCTTATTCTGTCACTCTGCCCTGGCTTTTCTTTTGAGATTGTCACCAACCAGGGTTTTTAGCTGGGGAACACAGGCACCACCTACTTTCACTTAGCCTTTGCATTAGCATTATACAAACAGAGCTCTTAGCCCAGGCTTGATGTGAATGCGTAAACGAGGAATTCCCTCTGTCTTTTGCCATTCAGCCCCATACAAGTATTAATAAGGCAAATCTCCAAAATCCAGTCGCTCAAACCTGAGGAATGGTTCCAGACAGGCATAAATCTTCAGCAAAGACTCAAGTGAAAAGAGGGACAACCTTCAGGAGACAGCCGGTCCATACTTGTATTCTCCAGTTTATTTAGTCTTCCTCTGATTATTTCATTAGCTCTTCACTTTTTAATGAGTGTAATCCCACAACTCCCCAAGCATACACACTATACAGCCTGCCCCCAGAAATTATCTCCCTCTGCCTTTTATAAAAGCTCTCTCACAAACAAACAGACTGCTACACGCTACACACACATATCCATCTAACTAACACAATTTGCCAATTTGCCAAAGGGCAAAAACCTAAGCTCCCTTTATTTGCCTTGCTGCTGAGTGATCTCAGCCCCAGTGACTAAGAGTCAAGCAGCGAGCTGTGGGGAGATGCCATGCTGCAGCTAAACTCACCTCAGCTGCAAGCAGTGGAGCTGCCATCTTGCTAATCAGCTTTAATTTAGCTGTCTCACAGCTTCATAAGTAAATAAAGACTTACTTAGTGTCAGAAATATCAGTATTTAACCGTAGAGTTTTAAAAGTATGGTAATTAAAAGAGTGCCACAAGTCACAGCTCTGTGCAATCCTAACAGATTGTAGGGTTTGCCTTTTTGAACCTCTCAGCACGTTTAGAAACTTGAGTAAAACAACAAAAGGTGTTAATAGCTTTAAGGGGAGCACCATGCTGATAGATTACCCATTATGGTTATCCACTCACAGCGAAATGGCAAATAGGTTTGATCAATTCGATTTTAATGTAAAGTGGAACTTGAAAAAAACAGCAGTGAGCAAAGAGAAGACCTTTTGTTGCTAATGTGTCTGAAAAAAAGCACTTAATTGAGGTCATAATAATATTAGCAGTTATCACCATCAATAATTCAGCCTTATTTATTACTACATGGTAAAGTTCTGTCAAACAGGAATCGTTCAGGCTTTGTTATACATGTTAACATGAAGCTAGCTGTTGGATGATTGGTATATATTTCACCAGCTGCTCAAAACTGCGGGATAGCAAGGACTAATGATACTCTTTCTTGGTCCTTGCATTACACAATAGTTAATTTGCTGTATGCCGAAATATACGTTGCAAATATAATAGTCCCACATAAAGTATGCGTAATAAAAAAAGCATTATATCTGAAACAGTGACTGACTAATCTTGCCTGAGCTATCTGTCATAAGGAAAACAATTTCAATTCCTGCATGATTTAGTACACTTACAGGAGGAGAAACATAAATTCTGCCTCTTCATACAGTTCTAGTCACCTGTGATTAGTTATCTTTAAAAAATCTAAACGAACGTATAATTGTACAATTATAGATGCTAACTCCAGTGTTAGAATTTAAAATGTATTAGTCTCGTAAAATGCCTCATTAATCTCTGGGTCTTAAAGGACATACTTGTCCGGTAATGAGCCAAATGCAGGAAATATGTGTGTGATGGTGGATGGGGGAATTTTAGCTCGTAAGTATTTATAATTTTTTAACCTTCGAATAAATTTATTCCTAAAAAAATCCTACCAAACACAAAGAAGTTGTCGGTGACAAAGTCAGTTGTAGTTCTCTGGTCATTAACTATGGAAATAAGCTGTTTTGAAGAGATTAGTTTTTCCTTGTACACGATATTCATGGATTTATAACTGCTATATAATTACCGACTGGAACTGCAACCAGAAAGGTTGGGCAGCAATATTGATCTCTCCCTGCCTGCTAATGACCGCTTCTTCCCTCCACTGATGGCAGGAAGCATTCTATTAGGATTTTACCACCTTCCTTAAGGAAAAAAAGAAAAGAAAAGAAAGATCATAGGGGCACCTGTGAAAAACAAAGCTTATCCCACTTAGAGACAGCCGGGCGGTAGCATCAGCCGCTGCAGCCTTTGGCGCCGAGGGTTAGGGAAGCCCAAATCTGGGGGTGGAGCGAGTACCAGGGCTCGGAGGGCAGCAGAGAGTATGCGCAGGCGGAGGTGATGGATGCAATCCCTAAACGGGGGGGGAGCCGGCAGCCCCTCGGAGAGCTAATCCACTTGGCAGCAGTGAGATGGCTCCTTGAAGGAGCTAAAGTAGACTGACACAATGGCCTGCGAGGCATTAAAATGTAGGAATTAAAAACTGTTAAATTGCACAGAGGGATTCTTAACCTCAGCCCTTTGGCAACACAGTGATGTTTCTTCCCTTTTCTTCTCTCTCGCCCCTTCTTGAAAGTGCCGTGCACAGTAGATTTATTTTTTTGCCAGATGCCTTACTGGTCAGACCTCACTAATTCTGGGTGCCAGTTCCTTGCCGTACACAAACCTTGTTAATGACGGCTGTAAAGCGTCTGAACGACTGCCTCAAAAAATAATCTCGCCTTCTGCTCCTTGCCGTGCTGCCCCGCTCCCCTCCCGCCTGCCCTATTCAATAGCCATGCTGGCCGTATCACTCAAAAGCACATCTGGATTCATAGATTTGAACCTTTTGATCCTGCAAATGTAACAGCTCCAGACAAGCCTTCCTTTGCAATTGGGGCTGTGCAGATTCCCCACTAAATTTGAATGAGAAAGGTGAGGCTCTGTGTTGTTTAAATGGACAAGCAAATGTTCAAAACGATTTTAAACTGTGGACCATTATTGTTTGCCCTGGAGCTTAAGTAGATGTGTTGGATTTTTTTTTTTTTTTCTTTTTCTTTCCCTGAAACACAAGTTATCCTCAGGCTCAACAAACTGACATGCGGTTCATGACAATAATAGGGTATCACTCAGCCAGTTTGTAGAGAGCTGCCAAAATAGACTCTTCTTCCCTAGCTGGTGGGTTGGTTTGGGGTTTTTGTTGTTTTTAAACAGCGTGACATTTTAAAAGTTATTAGAGCATTAATGCGGCTTTTTAATGAATAAAAGCTTTATAAAACTACTGATATAGAATTAACATAAGTTTACCTCTGAATGCAAGTCTCTCTTTTTTTCTATTTTACTATCCATTACTTCATTAAATCAACACTGAAAAAGACTAGCCTTGCCAAATTTCTCACTGCACATTCAACTGTTTGCCCATGACAGTATTTGAATGTGCTTATTATTTCTAGTAAAGCCCTTATCATTTTCACTGTGAAATTTAAATCACCCTGATCCAACTCTTCTTAGCTAAAGTCAGCTTTATCAACCACAAGAGATGTGGGATTTTAAAAAGATCTGAGTAAATTCACATTGTTTGGATAAACTCATTCAGGGGGTTCAGCAAACGAAAGCTGAAATAGATATGTATTCCAAGGAGGTTATGGACAAAAAAAAAAAAAAAAAAAAAAAAAGAAAGAAAAAAGTTAATGGTATCTGTATCTTTTTAATGAGGGCATTCACAGCCCAGGTTTTAAATTAGTATTTCTATGCCTCCACAGTAATCCAGGTGAAAAGTAAAAAAAACATTAAACTGTTTACACAAAAATAATTTTTTTCTCTACAATCCATTCTGCTGTGTTATCCGGTCAGTGTTGTGCTATCAAAAATGTTAAGGCCTGCATTTATGCATTATCCCACAATTTAAGTAACTGTGTATCATGTATATTTAAAACCATCTCTCTGTAGTTTTAATTATCTCAGTCTGCAGGGACAAAACGCAGCTCCCATGCCTGAGACCGAAATGAAAGTGCTGCACGCTGACAGCTAAGATGTCTGTCCTAGCTTGTTGAGATTTCCTGTAAAATTTGCATTGAAAAGGCAGCTTTAAATATACTTAAAATAAAAAGAGCATTTGCATCTAATTTGCTACACTTGCAGTATTAAAGTTTTATCTGAATAAAGACATGTCAAATGGATTTATATAGTTAAGCTGATAGCTTTTAAAGTCAACACAGTAACATCAGCTAAATTCAACAAAGTAATGGCAGCAGCTAATGGCATTTATTAGTTTATCATCATTTACTTAAAAACCATAACACAGATCATTTTATTTTCACATTACTGTTTGTGATTCTTTGACTCAGTTTGTATTGATTCCACAAATTATGGCAGAAACTGACATTTATCTAACAGAGTTTTCCAAGCTATAAATGTTGGCTTTAGTGGGAAGCAATTGAACACTTGCCACACAATGGTGGAGCCATGCTAGAAACAACCATCTTCAAATAAACACATTTGGCAACCATTTTAAAATACGATTGTTGCTTGTCTGATAATGACAGAAGGGTTTTTGTTACTGATAAGGCTCTTATTACAAACCACTGCCTATGTAATCTAGAGCTTGATCACACAAACTGCTAAGCACATTCACATCCAGCAAAGTGCTGGAGCATTAAGCTTTGTTTTAAAGATATGCATAATAGCAAGCAAGTCTTTTTTACAGTACTCCTCTTCTGCAGATGTCAAAGAACCTCACAAAAGAGATCATTGCTCTCTACACAGAAGGAAACTGAGGCTGAGAGAATCCAAATCACACCCAGTGCTGCAGTGAGACTTGATGTTGAGAGTCACAATTTAGTGTTCTGCATATGTTTTGGTGCCACCTCATGCTCCTGTTGACTTCAAAGTTTCATCATCACTTGCCCAGACTTCAGTGGAGCTACTTGCCAAAAGCACATGCTTCTGATATAGATTGTTGAAGGGGCCTGAATGTTACAGAACAGTCTTTTGACTGTAAATCCATGGTAAAAAAAGCAGGGTTTATGAATTATAATCTCAATTAAGCTATATATTAGTGTTCTCCTTTCTTTTTAATAATAATTACTGAGGCCTAAAAATTTACCAGGAAATACTAAGCAGTATTTTATTGCCACCATACACAGTTTGATCTGTAAATATTTTGGGTGCGGACACCTACATGTCATCAGTCAGTTTTACAACTGCATTTGAAAGCAACATAAAAAGTTTCCAATCTACTCTCCTCCTCAGTGACATCTATGCTTCTTCTTCAGTGGAAGAAAAAAAAAACCAACTGAATTGGAGATAGGGGATAGGGTTCATTTTCAGAACGATGCATGGAGGTCAACATTTGTGCTCAAGGGAGGCCCAAGCCTAATTCCCCATGTCATGTCCTTTTTTTTTTTTTTTTTTTTTTTTCTTGGTAGCAAGGCCATATTCCCAAGAAAAGTGACAATTACAAGTCACATTTTGCAAGAACTTGAAAGGATCATGCTTTGTTCATGCCATTTATTATAATTCTCCCATACCAATGGGCTTTGTTCTACTGTGTCCTCACCCTGAACTCTGGCTTCTATTTCAGCACACATTTGTAATTCCCTATCCTTGAGCTGAAAAGCACAAACCTCTGGCTCACCAGAACAGCCTGAGACAGCTGGAGCTATGGATCCTGACACATACCCATCCTTCTTAAATCGCCATCTCACAGCTGGCCAACTTTCCTATGTGTAAGTGCTGGATCGGGCAAGAAGGAGAAAGAAAGAACTAAAAATTGAACTGACCTTCACTTGGAGCCCCAATCTGACCTCATTCAATTCAGTAGGAATTCTGTTCATATTTTAACAGCAGCTTCATTATTTATTTTGTTGAAGATTGCTAATGAAAAGCTACAGCAAAAATTTATTCAGGGGAAAAAAAAAAGTTGCATTAAAACGTTAGGTCTTTCGCTGTCTAGGCTCTCTTCCTTCAGCTCAAGGAACACAGTTGTAACCTACTAAAAATGCATACCATATTGTGCATCTATTTTGGTCATGCTGGACAGAATAACAATCCTGAAATTTTCCATTGTGTCACAGACACAAGATGCTGGAGGGGAGACAGTGCCTCTAGCAAGAGTCATCCAGTGGAGAATATGGCACAAGTGTTCTGAAAAATAGCCCAGAACCAGGTAGCTACAGCACTGCAAACAGCACTGATGTTTAAGAAGTAGGACAGCTTAAAGGAGGAGAGATAGTTATATCCAAAGTCAGGGTGAAAAAAAGCAACCTCTTGGTTTTCATCCAAATGCAAATAGAAAGCCAACCCAGCTGCTGAAGAACTGGTTCCTGCCAGCTCCACCTGAGAAACAGGGCATTTTTCATAGTAGTAGTTAGAGCCTCCATATGGCCTTGAGGTACAGCCCTTAAGCAGTTTAATTTGACCTGAAACCCCCAGGGCATGGGAGAAGTTTCCCATCCCTGATCACAGACTTGGACTGGAGGAACTGTTCTAAGGACTAATCCCTCTAGAGTAACATGAAGCGGAGCAACCTCACCAAGTTCACATCCTTTCAGTTGCATCTCACTATGTTATGGTGAGTTTTCCTTTTTAGTTTAAACTTATACTTCAAACAGCTCATTCCTAACTTGTGCTAGTAATGGCCGTTCTCCACTTTCATGCTCCCCCACTGAGGCCCTTCCTACCCCACACAGGAATGAAACAACAGCACCCCAGCTGGTGTCTATACTGTAGCAGGCATGATAATGTCAACCAGATATAGGGCCACATCCTCAACCGATGCAAATTATCCTAATGTCATTTACTTCAGTGGAGCTCTTGGTGTTTTCTATCAGATAAGGATGTGGACTTTAGCATTAATCGTGTGCAGAGCAAAACCCCACCATTTCAAGCTTCATTATGAAACAAGTGCTACATTAGCACTGAGCATGGAAAATCTCAGAATTTCCCTTTAATGATCTTGAAGATTATGTGCAGCAGGAAGGAAGAAGTGGAAAATCTGTCATAAATTTCACTGAATATTTTTAATAGCTGAAAGCTAGGCGTTCTTTAACACTCCTGCCTGAAAAAAAACTACAGACTATTCATTAACTAGGAAGCAGGGGAATTGGTTTGTCATTATACTATGCCTGTAAGACAGAGCACAATAGAAAGACAAAGTTCTCAGGCCTAGAGACAGCATAGGCTAGGAAAAAAGTAGATGGGCAAGCACAACCATATTAAAATATAGTATGTATAAATATGGAAATTACTCTGAAAAATCTCAGGATGCACTTATTAAGTATTGGCTGTTGTAGCCTGTTCTTTTCTCATCTTTGGCAGCCCTTTTAGTCACTACACATCATCTGACGGCAGTAGGAAATACCTGTGATGGTGACTTGCTTTTCAGTATCTCTAGTGACAGCTGGAGACAGCTTACATGAGTGGAGTCTGCAGTGGACTCCCCCCACTCCCTGATCATGTGTAGTAGGTGCACAGAACACCATAATTCTGAGAAGGCATCAGAGCACTGCTGCTTGAATTGACAGTTATGGCTTTAACTCTACGATGAAAGAAAACGTTCCTCAAATCATCCTTAACCCCGTTTTCCAAGCCCTGGTCTATACTCATGCACTACTCTGCTCCAGTAGATGTGCATCTCCCAGGACACCTGAGGTTGGCTTAAGCTTGAAGAAAGACCTCTAACACTGTCCTGACCTCCGAGCAAGAAGTGGAATTCCATTTTCTCTCAAAGCAGCCAAGGAGATGGAAGATGTTGCAGCTTTGCACACTGTCTCTGTATGCTCTTATGAGTTTAATGCATACTGACACAAAACCTTGAGAAGTGTCCATGTCATAAGAATAATGCTTGACAGGAGGACATAAAGACCTAGTCAAGAAGGTTGTATTTGTGACAGTGTTTCTAAAAGGAGATCAACTTACTTCCTTAGATGCAAAGGTTGTGTGAAGCAAAAGCACCTTCTCTCTTTCACAGGAGCTGGAAGTCTGCTCTGAATTATATGTTATTTGCTAACAAAGAAACAAATTAAAAATACTGTGAATACATGTCTTCTGTGGGAAAGGAATTAACCCAGTATGTAGTGCTGTATTTCACTGGAGCTTTTAACAGAATGAATACCCTGGAAAGCTTCATTTGGAAAAGGGAACTGACAAGTACTGCAGCCTTTATAAAAATTATTGGCTCATTCTGCACTGGGTGATGGTTAGAGGAGTTTTTTGTCTGGCTAAATTTCATTACACTCCCAAATTGTGCTGCCACACATAATTTCACTTGCACTTGTCTACAAAAAAATCTTTGTATCTCTATTTCAACAAAATTATACCCACTCTGTATCCTTACCCTACAGAAATCTTTGAATATAGGGAAAACAGTCCATTTTTTTTCCTTCCCTTATTCCCTTGTTAATGACAAGTTTGCCTTCTTTTTGGAGTCAAACTTTTACCGAACAAAAAAAACAACAAAACCTTGTAAGAATTAAAGGAATGAATATGCAAACTACACAACCCAAACAGCCAAATAGGAGGAATAACAATAGAATTGTAATTAAAACATTACCATTCACTTTATGGACTGATTGCATACTCCCCTTCCCCTCTCCCTTCTGAACCAGTCTTTCATTCAGGGTTGGAGGGAGCAACAGAAATCTCTTGGTCTCAACTGCTAACCAGTAAGGCCCCAAATTTACAAAAGAAGTCAGTGCTGTCAGTGCATGGCTCGTGAGCTCACATGTATGTGTTTACTGAAGGATGGTTCCCACATAGCCATTACATTGCATTTTTGAATACCAAAGATTCAGGTCTTGAGAAACTGTTTCACGTGCTTATCACCAAATAATGTGCCAAGCTGAAAAAACTATCTTCAGTGATCTGCTAATCAGTCCTTCCTACTATGGTCTACTCTATTGTCTACATTTGAGATAATGAATATTAAAATTGCACAATTCATCCCACAGGGTGTTTTTCAAATTATACAGAGCACAATAGAATCCCTTTCCTTGCTGTTGAAATTCTGCCTTCTTTAGGGTGGAAACACAGGAGATATGGATGAGTGGAACATAACACTGTGCAGCGAAGAGGGGAGGAGAAATCCATGACAAATATAGCAGGGCAAACCTTTAATCTTACAGAAAAATGAAAAGGTCGTTGGATCTTTGCAGCCTAATTTGATATCATCAGCCATTGCACACGAAATCAAACATGTCCGTGTGTAAAGTGCAGCTGGCCAGATGCATGCAAAGAGTGACAAGATCAGCATGCAAGTTACGGAGGCTCACACATATAGTTTGATATATGCGCAAGACAGAAGGAGCTATCTTATAATCGTATGAAGAGAATGAGTACATACTTACATGTTTAGGTCCAAAAGACAATCCTTCCCCTAAACTAGAGAATACAGCTCCGGAGAGGTGAAAGCTAGCGTCAGCCTGGCTGGGTGCTGACCAGATATCCAGTGCGTCTGGGAATTTCTTACTTGGTGTTTAGATGCCAAAACATCCGTTCTCTGGAAACCAGACAATGACACAGGGTTTCACTGTAGTTTTGTCTGATAATAAAATTATTTCTGTTTATTAAATAGCAATTCTTTAGAATGGCAAAAATTCACAAAGACAGTAAATTTGAACAGAACGTTTGAAAGTGATCCAAAATGGCAAAATTCCTAGTGAGTTTGGTGAGAGAAGAGGTCCACACTGAAGATATGTTTTCAAAGGTTTTGAAAACTTTACCTCAATAAACTTTCAACTCTAGAATCAAACAGAAAATTTTTTCCAAGAGCCAATCCTGAACTGCTCATACATTTATAATGAGACAGGCAGAATATCTAGCTCACACTTCCATGACCTGTTCAGAACAGAAGAGAACCTCCAGCATTTCATCTAATAACCAGAAACAGAGGCTGTTGCCACTGGGGTAGGCATGGAGGGTGGACATGTCCGTACCCTGCAACTTCAGTGGTAGCTCAGCTCCCCCTTACCTCCCATCCAGAACTTCTCTGCACATTGCAAGATCAGGCTTTTTAAAAGAAATGAGAAAATACAGTGTATCATGTTAACTTCCCTCCTTCTTTAAGATATACTGTACAGGTCATAACTTACCCTTTTTAATAAAAAAGAAATAAATTTAGCTTCTGAGTGTCATTTCTGACCACTGTTGCACCTTTGCTAAAGCCACAGGGCTTCACAGTAGACAGCCTGATGGAATTCCAGTTCACAGCTTAATTTTCCTCCTGATAAAAGAGACAAAAAGTTCCTTTCAGTAAAAATAAAATTTAATACAGTCCGCAAATTTGATATATTACAACCTCCGACCTCAGCTTAATTGTTCACAAAGGGCTAACGGTACCACTGGCAAGTAAATGACTTCTACAGAGTGTTGCAACTCTGATAGCTCAAGAGAAGGGGAGCAGCAGTCTGACAGATAATCAAAATTTTTAATGTGAACCATAGTGAGAGAGGTTATTCAGAGCACACCCAGACTATAGGAGCCTTCCACAGCTGCCATGGTAGCTCCTTAGGATGAGAAATGCTTAAACATCATCCTCACTCAACTTCGTTAAGTGTTGCTGCTGTTAGTTACCAACCAATACAGAGTCTGACACTTTACAGCAACAGACAGCAATGATCTGGGATCTACAGAGACAGAAACATGGTACTTAAATTTCTTTGAGGCCAAACCTGACCCCAGTTCTGTGGCCCTCAAGAGCTTTTTGTAGAGTTTGACAAAGAACCAAGGGAAAGAGTATGAAGACAAAAAGAGTCATGCTAAAACATCCACCACTGGCCCATGGTGGCTGACTGCAAAGGCTGCTGCAGCGAGCAGGATTTTAGTGAGGCAGCTGGGTCTGCCACTCCTCACACAGATTGGCAAAGGGCCATAGAGGGCAGGGCAAAGGGAGGATGGAAGAGAGGCAAGGGGGCAGAAGTTGTGTTTGTCCTGGCTGTTTTCATTTGAGAAGTTACAGAAGGAGCAAATTTGTCGCATTATAACACATACTCCACCTTACTGTCTGGAGAGTGCCAAAACTGCACACTCTGGGTAGACACAAGAATATTTGATGTATGCTTGGTTAAAGTTATATAACTCAACTTCAGATCCCTCTTCCTAATGAAACTCATATATTGTGTTGATGGGTTGACCTTGGCCAGATGCCCACCCAGCTGCTCTCTCACTTCCCCTCCTCAACTGCACAGGAGAAAACAAGATAGAAAAGCTTATGGGTCAAGATAAAGACAGGGAGATCACTTCCCAATTAGTGTCACAGACAAAACAGTCTGGACTTGGGAAAAATTAATTTAATTGATTGATAATTAAAATGGATATGGGTAATGAGAAGCAAAAACTAAGACACCTTCCCCCATTTTCCCAGGCTCAATTTCACTCCTTTGTTCCCAACTCCTCTATCTCACCCTCACCTGAGCAGTGCAGAAGGAATAACAGGGGCTGCAGTCAGTCCTTAACAGTTCCTCTCTGCCAACTCTTTCTGCTTCACACTTTTCCCTGCTTCAGTGTGGATCCCTCCATGGACTGCAGTACTTCAAGATAAATCTGCTCCTGCATGGGCTCTCCATGGAGGCTACAGCTCCTGGAGAACCTGTTCCATGGGCTGTAGTTCCTTTGGGAAATGCCCAGCTGTTCCAGCATGGGGGCCTCCATGGGCTGCACTGTGGATATCTGCTCTGGCATAGTGCTTTGATGGCATGCTGGGAAATACCTTCTCCATTGTGGTCCTCTCCACGGTTTGCAGGGAATCACCTGGAGCACTTCCTCCCCCTCCTTATTCTCTGACTTTGGTGTTCTCAGGGCTGTTTCCTCACAGTTTTTTCCTCACTCCTCACTGCCTGTGCAGCATTCTGCCCTTTCTTAAATACATTTTCACAGAGGTGCCACCAGCTTCACTGATGGGGTCAGCTGTGCCCTGCCATGGGTCCCTTGCAGAGATGCTTCTGGCTGTGTCTGGCATGGGGCAGCCCCTGGTTTCTTCTCAGAGGCCATCCCTCCTACCAACACCTGGCCAGAGACATCCAGTACAGATGTGCAGCACACAGGCAAATTACCAAGGTGCCTCTCTTCCCCTCATGCTGTTCTGCTGAAGTCAGCAGAGACCTGTGACACCAGGAGCTGGTGTGCAGAGAGAACTATGGAGTTTACGGGACCATACTGACAATACTACCGATACAGGTCCTTAGGTTCTCCTTGTATTGGGAGCACACAAAACTAGGAAGGCAGCATGATCTGTAAGCTGGCTTGGCTGACTGTCTTTATTATATTGGACAAAAACAGGAAAGTCACATAGCTGTCCGGGCAATTGTTTTAGTAGCTGAAGGAGAGATGGGTCAGATGCTTATCCACGTAAGCAGATGCTCACCTGCATAGCCTAAAGCAAACTAAACCCAGTACCATTCTTGTTTCTCCAGGATATCGAGAAACCAGCAGCAACTAATTTATTTTTTCGCTGTTTATCTGGGAAGGATTTTCGAGCTGTATAACATCATGAAAAGAGCAGGTCTATTAAAAATACAATAGCAGTGTGCATGCATGTCTATAAAGGGAGAGCACTTGCTGAAGTGCTGAACTGTGCATACATTTACACCTTACCAGGCATAGGTCGTTAGCAGATGTACTTATACAGATAGTGCTGAACGAGTTTCCTCCTTCCCCTCCTGATTCAGTGTGGGGTCAGTGACATCAAACAACTCCCACAGAGAGCACTTGCAGCCCCCAGAGACCACCGACAATTGCATTTTTTCTGGCAACTGTCGCTCACCCTCAGGGTCTGCTCCACAGTGGGTTGCCACTCGAAGGCTGAGGCTTGCAGCACAAAGGAACCCAAACTGTATTTTACTAGAAAAAGGAATTCTAAAAACCACATGCTGGGTGAGAGGGTAAATGCCTGTTGCCTCCTCTCCAAAACGTGGAAGATGACAGTGACCTCTGTGCTCCCCTGCGCAGGCACTCCCCAGGCCGTGGAAGGATCCAGCCTCCCCGGGATCACTCTTGCGAATGCCACATCCAAGAAGCAGCACCAAGGCCCCAGCTCCCTAACTCTGCTATGCACCATTAACAACCATGCTGTTTGGCTTCTTGACAGCCAAAAAGGGTGGTGAAAGCTATACCTGTCTTCATGTTGGTGAAAGACAGCTGAGCTACCTACTTATGCAAACCAAAGGGAAAGAACCTTTTTAGATGAGAGGGTGTCTGCTGCTAAATATAGCCAAAATCACCAGCCTCTTCCTAAATTAGAGATGCTGATATATCCAGCAGCCACTATTCACATTGGTTGTCTCAGTGTCACTGGAAGCAACTACCAAAGCCTTCAGAAGTTCATATTTCAATTTTAAAGCTGAGGCTATTTTAGCTAATGCCCCCAAGGCAATTGTCTGGTCAAATGTCAGAGTTTATATTGCTGAATGAAATCTCTATGTTTATGAGATCTCTGCAGTTTGGGAACCACTTCAGACTCCATTTGAGCTTCTCAGATTATACTGTGTTGTAGATATCTTCTTTTTTCCCCTCTGTTTGGAACATATCTCAATCTCCTCATATTCATACGAACCACTGTAAATATCTCTCTGTCATGTTTGAAGACAAGTTTCATTGTTGTGGGATTTTCCTCCACTAATTCACTTTAAAAAAAATAATCTTTCCACAGATGTTGTTTCTTTATGCTTTTGAGTCTAATATCCTGCAAATTGGTCAATTATTTACTTTTTCTTTAGTAAAACATTGCCTGGATTTTGGTCTCTTAAGGCTAATGACAAGCTTCAAACTTCATTTTAACTCGTTGACCCCCAGGATTCCCCTTCCTTTTTATCTCTCTGAACTTCTTGGTTTTGTTTGGTTTTTTGTTTTTCCCCAGTCACTGCATTACTGACACCAGGGCTTGGCTCCTTTGTTTTGGCACAACGACAGCACAAGTGTTACCTGTTGCTGCAGCTTAGCTCTGACAACCGGCTTCCACGTGAGTTATGCCCTGCCCACGTTCATGGGCAGCCCTGTGCTGATCGCATGGTAGTGACCCAGTGCTCACGTAACTGGATCTAAGGCATTTACAGCATTACATATCCATTCAAGTCATGTGTCTTGAAGGCATTTCTTGATTTGCAAACTTTAAAAAACCCACAACTTTTTCAACTACTATACTAGAGCACTTGCTCCTCTGCCAGACCAGAAACATTAAACCTTTCTTGCCATTCATCCTAGCAGCGGGTTTTTTTCTTCTAGCTTGGGGTCTCTATATTTCTGAGTGTCCAGCTCATGACACCTACAGACTAGTATCAAATTTCATGCACTGTTAATTCCACAGAACTTTTTAGTTCAAAGAGCTCAAGATGGACACCAAAACTATTAGAAAGTAGTTTTTGAAGTTTGGTCTTGACAGAGGACTTTTACTTGGCTAGAGAAGCTGGACTGCTACACGATATGGAAGAACAGCACCGATGATGGCAATGGACATAAATGTGAATGTTCCTACTGCAGAGGATTTTCCTACCTAAGCTTTTAATTTACAAGCCCTACACTTAATTTTGTTAATATATAAAGCCCGCTTCTGGAGCTTGCTCTATTGAATACTCACCTTTAGAAAACTGAATCCAAACAATGAAAAGCTACCTCTTTAAACACAGAAGAGAGTGAATCCACTTTCCTGTTTCCACAAAAGATAGTGGTTAAAACCCCCATTCCTCCCCTTCATGTTCCCACTCCCCTACACATTTATGTGACCTGCAGTGGCTCACAGCTGAAGCACCTCAGCACCTGCTTCACCCGCCTGCAAGAGCTCCCACCATTCCTCTTTCAATTGCAATATGTGTCTGAAATAGGACAAAGTAAGAGGTGTATTTTAGTTTCAAGAAAGATACTGCAGTAAGGTTCACAGTATAACTTTTTCTTCTATACTCAAGGTTTAACTTTTTTAGCTTTATTCTTCTCGTATTTCTGCTAGATCCTCTCCATCCTTGTGAAAGCAATAGGTACCAGATGCTGACAAGATAGCACTGAGCTAAGCCCAGAAGTTACATTCTCATATTTTCTTTCATATAATGAGCATCTGTACTTTTTCCATTTATTTGTCTAAGCAGGATCCTCCATTTCCTTCTAGTAATTTTTTTTTAAATATTATTGGCTGATACCCAAGTAGGTAAAGTATTTCAGTGCCATCCCATCTCTAGGTTCAAATAATAATAATAATAAAAAAAAAACCCAACCAAAACAAAACGAAAGAATCAGTGTAAGGTTGATCACACACTTGTTATTAAGTCAAAGTCGGATTCAAGTGTTTGTGTGAGGTAGAATTATCTCATTCTTTTTGTCTGTGTCTTTCTGTGATCTACCAGTCAAGTATGTGATTGGATTTCAGCTCAACAAAACCTTAAATTACACACCTATTGTGCCTGAGCTAAGCCTAGTTTCACAGCACTGGAGAAGGCTCCTCACTGCTCTTTTGGCACTGTTCGATCTGGCTTCTGCTATCATCCGCAGGTTGATGAATGAGTAATAGGATTAGAAAGTCTCATCTCTGAAATGCTGTAATTGTCACATTTGGTGAATTGACAAAAGGCCTGGGTGATGGAGAGGTGCTCCGTAATGTAAAGTCATACGTTCAACCTGCACTCACTAGCCAACACTAAAAGAATGGGAGGAATAAAAAGAATCTCTCCAGCTTTCCATCTGCCCAACATACACAGATATCTGCACGCTCTAAATTAACCTTTTATGCATGAGTTTGTTGGAAGGCAGAGTACTCTGCCTCTTAAAGGATCTTATCTCACTGTGAGGAAGATGATATACTTGTTGATTCTTTGGTTATTGCAGGAGATTAAAAAGTCTAGGAGGTCTGGGAGCAGGGAGCAGACTTTCCCATCCTCCCCAGCAATCTTAAATTCAAAAGACGGGGGAGAGATTTTTCCCCAGGCAAGCAGAAAAGCACAGCTCAAGCCACGACTCAACAGCTGAGGATCTGAGCCTCCGTATTCATACGGACTTTCCATCCACTGTCAAGGAGAGTCAGTGGCACACCGGTTCTGATACAGAAATTCCACACTTTTCTCTCTGTAGGCCCACCTATATCAACCAAGATGCATCTGAAAAATGGACAAAGTTTTCAGTGGCTCCTATTTCACGTCATTTCAAAAGGGACAGATTTCCAAAGGGAATTACAAACCAAACTTGGGTAGATGTGTTAGTAAGGTACACTGGGAACCTACCTGCCTAAATAGCTATGGGCACATAGTATTGAAAAGCCTAACAGCAGAAAGCAAGAACAGATAAGTAAAACATTTCTGTTTTTTTTCTTTCTCCTATTTACTGTTTTTATTTCCACTGTTTACAACATAGAGGGGTAGCTCTCTATTCTAAAGTACCATCCACACTGCCTTCTTCTGAGAAATGGCTTCATGCACTGCATACAAATTAACACAGAACTTGATTCTTGTTCACCTTTTATTAAAAAAGAATATCAAAAGCCAACGTCACTCTTGCTGAAAGAATGTGTCCCCAAATGCTCTACAGATGCAGCGTGTGAGGTCAACATTCGCCATCCCCTTTCTCTGTCAGTGTGAGTTTCATTTTAATTACGAGTGCATGTTTTGCACATTGTAAAACTACCCCTGGCTCTGACCACCATAAGAAAAGGAACATTTAGCTCAGGAAACAGTAGCTGACCCTGTCTGCTCTTTTTCTTCCTTGGCATCAGCTTAGACTATTAACACCTTATGTGTGTTGCCTCTGTGTCCCACATACGTGTGCTCTGCATCCATTTCATGCAATACCTGTTGTAAGTGCATACTAAAAGCTTCCTACTGGGAATTCTCTGCTTTGTTTGACTCTTCTTCTCGGCGTCTTGCTTAGCTATTGAATTCATCTGCTTGACAGAGAAACCTTTCTATGTACTAAACGCTTTGTCCTTGGAAAGCTGTGACATTAGACTTAAACACATAGAGGCCTTTTTCACCTCTCACTTCACTTCTTAATTATTCATTCCCAACAGAGGAAATCAGGAGAAACCTCAGCAGCCAATGTAAACATTTTGTAGTGGAAGGCAATTTTTTTTTCTCCCCAAGAGCACAGTGTGACCATGATAGTTCAGTACCTTACTAAGAAATTGCTCTGTTTTTGTACAAGAAAAAAGGAAAATAAGAAGCCTTTATTTTTCTGTGGGAAAGAACTGAAACCGAGCAGAACACAGCCCATTTGATGATGACTATTTTGCTCTGAGAGTCCTTTACCAAATGATTTCAGAGAAAAGGTCCAAGTCTCAAATGAGATTCCCTAAATTCCCTTTAGAATTTTCTTTTTTTTTCCGCCCAGCTCAGAGCAGCCATCCTACAAGCCCAACTAGTACCTTGTAACATAGGATAAGATCACCCAGTGGCTGTTGCTTTAGCGATTTTCCACCTAATGTGGCAGGTGCTCTCAAGAATCACTTTCCAGTAGAGCAATGTCTCCCCATGGGAGCACCTTCCCCCGTTTCACACACACAGTCTGAAACGGCCTTTCAGAGCACTCAGTTAGTAACAGCAATAGATGCCCTGTGCAAACAATTTGCAGAACCAGGGCTACAGCCAATATTTTTCCAGTCTCGCTGTAACCTTAACTGCAACACACAATATTGGCCTGCTCCCAGGAACCATCAGTGGGAAGCGCATATAGCAACGGGCCACCCACTTACTGTTTTCTTAGAGAAAGTTTGCCAGGAGTGATATGTAGCTTGCACCAGCTTCCTGAAACATTTCCACACTCCTTGAGCCTCCACAGGTCTGCCCCTACCAACATCTCTCATTTCAGACTGTCTTGATCCACCTCCTGCTGCTTCCATGCAGCCCAATCTTCTCTGATTGCTTCCTTTTTCTTCATCACCTTTTCCTGGCTTCCTGCCTTTTTTTTGTGCTGTTCCTAATGCCTGGGACAACCTCTGATTAATGTTCAGCAAACAGCCTCTTCCACAGATCAGACCACACCCAAGCGTGCTCTGTTTCTCTTATTCGGCATTATTCTGACTCGTGCCTTCCACCTTCCCCAAGAGAAGGCTCTGACTTGCTTGACAGCAAACAGCACCATTTACTTCTTCGAAGCTATAGAACAGTGAGTGGGCCACTCACTGTGCAAGTACCACGAGAGCTTCTCCTGTGAGCAGACAATGGGACGTTTATGTAGGAGATTGGCTACTATCATCCATAAACAAAAGCAAAAGTACAGTATCATTCCAGAGCTGCACTGTGCTTTAAGATTACTTGTGTACCTTTTAGTGACTATCGATAAATACCACCACATCACCTGGTAACTATTTTTTTTAGACAACTAGTGGCATGATACGATTTTCCCTTCTCCAGTTCTCTTAGGAGTCACTAGGAAGTGGCAATATCCTCATAGCTGCTTTTCTAAGGAATGAATAATGCACTTGCAAAGGAGCCACTTTTACAGTCCCTTGCTGTATGGTTTTTTCTGTCAGCTTTTTTTTTTCATTTTAATTTATAGGTAGGTTACCAGGATAGCCTTGGTTTGGTGCAAGATGCCATATATCTGCTCCAGTCTTTTGTAAAGTCCATTCCCAGGAATCACTGTCATTGGTAAGGCAACATCTAAAATAAACTGAGAACTGAAGGACAGTTTCTTTTAGTAATTGATCACAAAAAAAATATTGTATCATTTTTAGCTCTCTCAGAGTTCTTTATATATATTTGACCTTTTGGGGCAAAATTTAACTTTCCCTCTTTGAGAAAAGGTAAGCTAAAATGGAAAAGAGTTGGGTGACTTCTCACAGTATTAAAGTCAGTTTTCTCAAGACCAGCAATACTCCTAGCGTTACACTGTTTCTGTATTAAAATCTCATTCTGAAAGTTTGACAAAGCACACATTTAACACAGGTCAGCAGTATATTGACAGGATGTTAATTTTAAATTGTGTCAGCATTTCCTGTCTTGAGTGTTAATGTCAATTAGCACCTTGCTGCATAACCTCCAAGTCCTCCCTTATTACGGGAAAGTAGCAAAGCACGCAGCAACAGCACTTCTATTCAAAACACCACTCACTATCAGCCAAACAAAGAGCTGTCATAACAAAACCAGCGAGGTGAAAGTGCCTAAGCTGCTATGGATTTGAGGTTAGAAGCCTTAGTCTTTTTCCTTATTCCTGATATTAAAAGTGTAAGTGTGTCAACTTGGAGCGAAAGGCTAATTACTTTGAGGCTCTTTGAAAAGTGTGTTACCATTCAAAATCTGTAAGCCTGACATAAAGACCTTGGCTTTAGATTGCACAGTGTATCGCTCACTGTAGGTCATCAGTTAGTATCCTTAACACACTCTGAAATGTGCAGTCTTATTCTGGGAAACGTGAGCATTTCTGCACACCTGCTTTTTTTTGGTATTTCACGCATGCTGTGGAAAGCATATATTCCAACATCTCAGTGAGACCTCATTCCCAGGCACCCAGTGAATAAGCCTGGTGACTTTGTACATGTTTTCCTAAACCACTTCTTTACAAACTTCACAAAATTCTCACCCTACTCCATTATTTCACAGCAGCTTACAATATACATGTGTATATGAACATCTAGATGGATACACATCTAGGCCTGGTACCCTTTCTTGCACTTACCTACTCTGTTAAATTCAGCAGCATGGACACCCACGGTGAAAAATCTGACTTAAGTCCAGCAAAAGCTCTGCCATGATGTCACTGACCTCACTGGCTGTCTTTCTCAGAATACAAATGTGTTCCCAGAATGACAGCACAAATCTCGGGACTTTTAGCCTAAATTCTGAGGAAAGGTAGCTGGTATTGTAGTCTTTTATGAAAAATAAACTTTAATGGAAAACAGAAAACATTACAGTCTTTCCAACCAGCTCTAATCCCAGGCCTTGTCTCCAGTTTAGGGAAAAAAATATTAAGACAAGGATTTTCATCAACAATTCAATATAAAGCCTAGTGCTGGATGTCTGGAAGCTCCGGCTGAAGTTGATGGGCACTCACATTTTGAGAAATGGTTGCTTACTTTTAAATGAGACCTTGGACACTTTTGTAATTTTTAATTATAACTAGCTGGTCCTTCCAAAGAAATATTTTAGAGAGTACATTACCATCCATCTTGAGCATTACAGGAAAGAAGAAAAAAAGAGAAGCATCATATATAATTAGGATTAAGATAATTTTTTTTCTATGTAATCAAAAGCTCAATGGGCACAGCAGTAACAATCTGCAGTGAGCTACCAAAAGTTTGTCATTTCATACTGAATTGTGTGTGGCTTTCCACTGACGTAAAGTGGGGCTTCCTGTGGGTATGATTATTACCTGCTGTGTCCCAGGTGACCACAGGCAGTGATGGCAGTGAATAGCACTCATATCACAACTTACTCCTGCAGCTCAGGCAGTGTGTGTGGAAATCGGTCGTTCAAAGTATAAAAACCATTTTCATACTCACCCTCAACAAGCACCTGGTCAGTTCTGTTCCTGCCTTTGTTTCTGAGCACGGGTTCAAGGTGTGGCCAGGTATCATGCAGTAAATCTCTTGCTCCTGAGATCTGGTGTAGAGATGACACAGGCATTATGCACAGACATTGCACTGGGTGCCTGTGCTCTGCCAGATTCTAAACAAATTGGCCAAACAAATTAATGCCACACACCCTAAATTGGCTGAACAAATTAATGCAACACGCCCTTTGCACAAGGGTGCCTTTGAAGGCCAAAGACCGTGCATGTTACAGCGAGGTGCATTCTACTGAATAGGGTGTTTCAAACAAATCTGTTTTGAGAGAAGAGAAACAGTGTATTATAGTTTCAAGTTAGAGCAGGGCTTTCATCCGAGAGCTTTTCAGACACCAACACTGTGTGTTGACATTTAATTACTAAACTCTTAAAACAAATAATTTGTATGAGCAAATACTCCTCAATCATTTCATAATAACACAACTAGTGTTTCTTGGCAGTTAGAACAAAACCAGAAGCATGTTGAAATCACACACACAATGCCTTGTTCTGACATGGGAAGAGGTGCCAGATAGAGCAGTGTGAACCCTCCAGGCTGTGGGA
This sequence comes from Athene cunicularia, assembly GCF_003259725.1. Classification (NCBI taxonomy): domain Eukaryota; kingdom Metazoa; phylum Chordata; class Aves; order Strigiformes; family Strigidae; genus Athene; species Athene cunicularia. The sequence goes on along the minus strand of NW_020799113.1, from coordinate 15,464,845 downwards.
GCTGATGGGATTCAGGAACTGAGTGCTGCAGTTTTGTTCCCAAAGGCTGGCAGCAAATCAGCCCCAGCAGGTTCACTTGGAGGTTGGAGTTTACTGAATTTCATTCTCCAAACAACCCTCCCTCCTTCTGCTAAAGGTCCTTTCTCCCACCAAGGCCCAAACCTCCCAGCAGAGGATTAAGGGAGTGTGCATTCTTGAAGCTTGTTGGGCAAGAGAGGTAGCTGGAAAGGCAGGAGCCTGGCAGAGGAGCAGCAGGTATATGCTTTTTGCTGCTGCGTGAGCGTCGTGTACCTAAATCAATGGGGCATTTCCTTCCACTTAACTTTCAGTGGGATCTATTGCAACATTTTGCACATCTCTGCTACCAAGCAGCTAAGCTCAAAACCAGTTCTAGCCAACATGTAAAACCTACCTTTGCTTTCTCACTTCCTCTCTTAGGTGGTCTGTCTCAGTGCAGCAGAAAACACTGGAGCAGTGCCGGTCCTCTTTTAAGTTCTTTTTCTTGTGTTATCTATTATGTCCTCATTTTCTCATCAAACTCTTCAGGACAATGTCTAAGACTCATCAAGAGATTTTTCATAAAGAAGCAAAACCACTTTCCTAAAGCCATATCCTGAGACTACCTGCTTACCTATGTAATCCCCTCTGTATCTAGGACTTCCACAAAGAATTATGTCAGAAGGATATTAAAAGGAACAAATCACTTTCTGATGAGACTTAAAAAAGCTGCAGTAAAATAGTTTTGCAAGTAGGAATCACAGCTTTGGCTTGCTGTGTTTCTCCAGGTCCAAGCCTCATTGATATATTACTGTACAGCATCTGTTAGCTAGGAGATCCCTATTTCCACCACACAATTGGTGTCTTTTTTGAAGAGCCTGGAGTTCCTGAACTTAATGTGAAATAACTTTTGTTTTGAGTCACAGCACTGGGATTGACTAGGGCTGCTCCTTCCTGGTTCCGCTCCCCTCCTTGTACTTCCACCTGCCTGCTCCAAGTCCTCCCTTTATTCTGTTATATTCTGATCTCCTCATAGCTTTCTCTCCTTCACACAGTAATCCCACCATTCCCCAGGGCATCTTCTTTCATGTGCATATCCATTGACACATCCCCCCTCCATCACTGCAGTGTATCCTCCCTCCTGTTTCTATATTCTGTCCCACCACTCAAGTAAAGTTGGTGACAGGGTGGAAACTCGCAAGAGAAAACCCATCTATATAGTCAGTTGCTAGAAGCACACTAGTTTCAACAGTGCAGGACCAGGCCTGAGTTCGATGTGCAAGCTTTCCTTATGAAGGTTAAACTGAGCATGCTTGTTTGTGGAAACTTCACCTAAAATGCCTTTTTGGCCATTAATGTTGTAATAGTATTCCAAATTTGCATTAGTGGTCTCAGGTTCACTATGCCTTCAGTTAGTGGACCTCTGAAATGCTAAGACTGTCCCAGCATATCATCCTCCTCTCTAATTAGGAGCCACCTATTGTGTTCCATTTTTCTCTCTGAAAATTACTACTGCAACCTTGCTATCAGCTCAGTATCTTACCATTAGTCAGGAGGGCAAATGTGTGATGTCCTTGACATGTCAGCTAGAAACGTCTGGCCCCCTTTCTCTCTAGGGAGCAAGCCTATAAGCTCTGTAATGCATTTAACCTCTATCACCTCAGGGAGTAAGAGTCTCCACAAGCAGTTTGCTGCCACCCCACCCCTGAGCTAACTCATTTACCTTATTTTTTTTCTTACAATGTTGAATAAATTACACTCCACCCTTTAAAAATTATTATGGTTAATATATGACTTGCTAAAGAGATGTTTGTAATTCACATAACTCTATGTTATAGCTTTAATCTCATAACACAGAACATTAATAAATGTGGCAAGGCTCTCTGAATTAATAGCCTGACTTGTATTCACTTATTTAGACATGCTTCTATTTGTATACTTCTCTTACCATATTACAACATACAGGCCAGGTTCTGATCTCCATGTTAAAGGAGAAGAAAAAAAAAAAAAGAGAATTAACATTGTAGGCAATCAAAAGAATTATAATGCTTTGTTAAAATTACTAATTTCTATTGCAAAACACCAAACAACCAGCTTTCACAATGCATCTACAAACAAGAATTTGATCTGAGTTTCTGGTTAGTTTTCATTTGAACAAGCTGATCTTTAAAGACAAGTGTATTCTTTCTGCAGTCCTCAAAGGTTTATTAAATTTGATAAAGGCTGTATCCCTTGGTTCTCGATAGTTGGTTCAATAATGAATCCAGCTGCTCAAATGTCAATGTTTAAAGTAAGACCAATTGTTTAGGCAAAAGCAGAGGATGTGCAAGAGCCAGTGCCAGGCAAAAACTTGGAAATTCCTTGTAACATTCATTCCCATTTTTTTTTTTTTTTTTTTTTTTTTTTTTTGTGTTTGCTTTACCAAATATTCAAAGAGCAAACCAGGAATGTTCACCATAGCATGAAAAATGATGAGGACCCACAGAAAACACATTCCAAGTTTGCAAACTCAAGCACTCACACCAGAAAATGTGATTATTCTTGACAGGGAATTTCTACATATAAACCAAAAAATATGAAGTGTCATGAGACTTTCCTTAATTGAGTTATGCCTGAGAGAAATGACAGTTGTTGCCATTTGAAAACCACAAGTTTGAAAATTAATGTGTTTAAAAGGAAAATAAAACACAAGATTAAAAAGCCAGCCCAATAATCTTGAAATTCCCCAAAACATTCACAGAATCAAATAATTTTCAGAAATACAATAAGGAATGCAAAAGCCTGTGATTCTAGACAATGGAAATCACAATCCTGCCACAATTCAGGCCACATCACCTTTATTAAACCCAACCCTGGAGTCCCAGCTACATGTTGGTTGTGGTGCCCACGTGCATGAACCCCTTTGCAGCATCAAACCCACATTTCTAATGTTTGACGCCAAGTAGGCCAACTTCTTACTGTGCAGCACTCCACACATTTCTCAGAAGCATCACCAGCTGAGAAAATAATTTTGGTGATGGCAAGAAAGAGAGAAATATTTCCACATCTACCTGTGCAAAAATCAAATGCAGGGGGCAGGGAGGGGAGTAGAATTTTGTTATTTTCACTGCATTTTCTTCAGTTTTGTTGGTTTAATTTTGTGAAAAAGATGCAAGCCCTGTAGCCAAGTGAGCTTATGTGAGAATCTCAATTAACTTTTAAACAAAGGAGGTTTCTGTTAGGACTTAACAGTAGTGGAGAAAAGCCTGAAACACAAAAGCTCCAGAGTCAGAAGACACACAAAAAAGAATCTCAGCTTTAATCTTTGGGAAATTTATAACCGAATTCTTGGGTTTTGTGTGTGTGCATGGGGGGAGGAATCCTAATTATGACTTTCACATGCTGTTACTGGCAATACTAATGTAAATTTTTAACTAAACTGTGCTATTTATTAATTAAATCAGCTCCACCCAATTTACACAATACTGCATATTAACCACTGGCTGACTTGGAAATGTCAGTAAATGAATAAACTACATTTGAAAGGAAAAAGAGGTGACGTGCTCTGAAGACGTTATTGACAGTCCTAGGATAAGGATCTGCATCAGATCTTACTTTAAAGCATTTGGCCTCAGGAGGGAGGGTTTAGTAGTTGAAACTCATCCTATTCCATCAGATAGATTAGTCCCGAGCATAGGATTCTTCTAAAGCCACTGTGAGAGGATATTAACTATAACCTGCCACTGGGAAATGTCTGCACGTATCTGGAAGTAACAGTGTTCATGCTTGTAACCAGCTATAGAGATCTTGGTACATGCTCTGACCACACATTTGCTATCTTACTGCAGACCACAATCTCACTGGAGGTAAAGGATCGATTCTTCTAAATGCAAACTACAAAGGTGAGAGTGTAACTCTGCTTCAGCCCAAGGGAGGCTTTATCAGTATACAAGGAAGGCTGGAAGGGATAAACTAGATATTTGGAAATATGGGTGAAAAATAACAGTGTAAAAAGTAAATGCTTTTAGGGACTAATAACAATAACAAATTTGCAGTGAAGTGCAAACATCTCAGCTGGCAGTGACAGTGGATGACCTGGGCATAATTGTCATTCACAAGATGGCAAGGAAGCTTGGTGATGTGGCTATAAAGAAGTGAAACTCAGTCCTAGAACATGAGTCAAGATATGTCAGCCCCAGGAAGATGGGGGCAATTTTCTGTACTACATGGGCCTGGAGCATTGGGTATGGATGCCCTCACCTAAGGTATCAGAATTAAGGCAAATTCAGACCAAAACAGGCACAGAAAGAGGAAAGTGGGAAGTTCAAGGTCATGAAGAACATATTCTAGGACAGGAGGCTAAAAGCACACAGTTTGCTCAACTAGGAAAAGGCAGCTGTTGTCTAAATTTGTGAATATGTGTATTTAGTAAATACATACCAAATTCTGCATGTAAACACCCAAAATATAGAGCAATTATAATTCTCTGTCAAGGGAAAAAGGGGAAAAGATGATCTGAGGTCGGGAAATCTGTGAATTACAATTTTCCAGAACAGCCAAGAGGAACAGCACAGGCCATATAATCACAGGACCTTATTTGAAAAAAGAATGGTGTAATGTAGATGTTCAAAGTTGGATGAAGCAGGTTGCTTCCAAACCTGTGCAGTCCTTCAGAGACTACAAGAACCCCATAGCCAGCCAGGAAAGACTGGTGCACTAAGATGGATGGAAATAGAACTTGATCTGACATGGAAATGGGGCTCAGGGCAAGAAAGACAGCCAGTGAATTAAAGTTTTTGCTTTCTCCCAAGCTGGTGAGTTCAGCCTTGTAACCCCCAAAACAACAGCACCAAGATGTTCAGGAATAAAATCCTTTTACAGTGTCAGAGCTAAAGCTCTAACATCTTCCAATTTTTAATGTCCCTAGTGATGTAAGCCAAATACTCCAACTGTCCATGTTCATTTAAAAATAAAATAAAATAAAATAAAATAAAATAAAATAAAATAAAATAAAATAAAATAAAATAAAATAAAATAAAATAAAATAAAATAAAATAAACCCTCTCAACTGCTGCAATGGCCAGTAAATGAACCATACATTCCCCATTTTCTTTTTCTGACTGTTATGATGCATAAGAAGGTGAAGTGCTATTAAGCTAGTTTACAACTAGGCAAAAGTGATTTTCTGCTTAATAAGGAAATATCTAGTAATTGGTCATAAGGCAAATGACATTAACGAGCAGGCCATTTGGCTTTAAATGGATGGATCATAACCTAGAGGGTTTTATCTGCGTTGGCCTTTGCTCTTTAAGAGGTTTTCATCTCAGGAGTGAATCAGTACTAAAATTATAAACTAAGGATGAAAGAACACATTAGGAGTAAATTTGGAAGCCAGTCAAGTACTGGAACGAAGAACCTTTGTACACTTTATGCACAGCTTTGGGAAGTCTCAGGACATCCCAGTTCAATTTCCCTGGTATGCCTTCAAACATTCCTTGGACATTGTGGACAAAAGGAGGGCTGAGTCTCAGAAGATGAAATCCCTACAGTCAAGACTGAGGGCAGAAAATGGGAATTCTGTAAACTAAAAGCAATATAGAAGATAAAAACTGAGGAAGCGAAAGGTCTCCATGTGGAATTACTTAGCTAGTGATGGCCAGCATCCAGTGGAAACAAAGATCCAACAAAATTTTGTTTTGAAAACAAAAATATATTAAAATACCTACCAAAAAAAAAAATTGGTTTGCAGCAGCTGAAGTTATTTCAGTTTTGAGCAGGGATAATCTTAAACAGTGAAAAATGTGTCTAGAACATCTATCGATGGGGTTTGCATTGGTGGAACTCTGCTATTAACTGCCTCTGGAGGAGTCGAACTATCCACTGTATTTAGTATATTTAAACAAGATCTGCATGCTTTAAAACTGTTGTAGGTAAACAAAGCATTTCTCACATAGTGGTTCTAATTCAGATCTCACCTCCTTCAAATCCCTTTGCTTCATTTATGTTGATTTATTTGTCTATCAGCTGCATAGATAAATTAGGGTTAAATAATGATATTTTAAGCAAATTATAAGAAAGAAACCCAAACCCCAAACATTTGAAGTTCACATAGCTCTTTGAGAGTTTCAACTTAACTTTGCTAGCAAATGCCACTAGAAAGTAGAAGGAAACATAATATTTCTGTATGGCATGCTAGTCATTTAAACTCTTCCCTGCCAGCTCTGTTCAGCCTGCATAGTATAAGCCACAACTGTTTAATTATCATGTGTTCTGCCAAAGGTGCAGTCAAGGGTGTTTATAAGGAAATGGAGATGGTAAGCCAAATTTCATTTGCAGATCAGACACGCCTGCTAGCAAACAAAGCCAAGGTTTTAGGTACAGATGAGATCAGTAGTTCTGTCCTCCAGGGAAGGCGGCTACACCTCAAAAATTAATGAGTAATTTTTCAAATTGATGTTGTGAGGTAAACTAGTTATTTTCACAATTAAGTGCTTTACCAAGCATTTAGGAAACAGTAGCTTCTCATTGGACAACCAGTTATGAGGTCCAACTGGAGAAGATACAATGCAAACCCAAGGTTATATCAAATCTACTTAACCACTACATGAATACCGTTGGGAAGGACATCTCTTTGCAGGGCAGGGAGAGGACATTCCATATTATAAAGGCACTGGAATCCAAGCTGGGTAGTTTTCCTGGGCATAGCAAACAATTTTGCTTGCTTGTTATAAAGTCAACATTTAAATTACAAATCTTGCTAATAATTATTAGTTATTTTCTTTCTGAGTCCTGCACTGGTTTCTAATAATAATCAAGACTTCCTTGTTCCACTAAGGGAGAAATGATAAGGCAACACACAAGACTAGCCTTGACACTAACTACAAGTTCAGCAAGTACATGCTAGCCTGCTTCTCATCTCCTAGCCCACCTCGAAGACAGCCTCTTCTTTCCGGTCCTTTGTGATGGGGCCATTCCTGTCAAACATTCCCAAGTAAAAGTCTTCCAGAGCCCCCTGCCAGACTGGCGATGGTTCTTGCAATGCATCACACATGCCGGAGCAGTGGCCAGGAAAATGCAACATCTCTTTTGGTAATAGTGGTGGTATACATAGACATCATGAACTGAGCTCACAGTATGCTGTTTGAGTTTAGGTAAGGTTTAATTCCTTGCCCACTCAGCCTTGCTGTGTGCTACCAGATAATCAGTGCTTGCATATGGGGGATCCTGTAATCCTAACACAAAGTTCCCTTTAAGGCAAGAGAGAACTTTGCCTGCAGAAGAGCTGCACATTTTGCCTACAGATAGACATTATTAACTCTATCAGTTTTCACAAACTTCACAACAAACCAGCAGTGTAAAGAATTAACCTCTTGCAGATACTCTGAGGAGTTTACACATTCCATCCCACAACATGCTGCTTACACATATCCAAGACAGACATACAGAATGTCCTGATGCATTTCCTGTAGTCAGAGGTGGAACAGTGGGGCCATGCTGGAAACCAGCTGAAGTAAATCTACTCCACTGGAGTAAATACTAGCTTTGTTGTTAGTTGTTACTGCTTTCTGTGCTGTTTATAACAGGAAAGCTTTTGTTGTGTTTTGTTTGGATTTTCTTTGGGGGTGTTTGTTCATCTATACAGCAAAGAAAACACGAAGTTTAAACTGACCTGATTTGGAGTAGACTCAGAGTTTCATGTTAAAAAGAACCCCATAGAAAGCAAATAGAGCCCTGGCAAACAAAAATGATAGGCCAGCTATCCCTGCTACACTGAAGACATCCACTTTTATTACATTACATATGATACAAGTCCTAGCTGTCAAAATCCTCAGGAGCACCTAAACAGATAATAAACAATCAGTGAAAGACTTATGGCTACATGTTTTTCATAGTATTGGAAATCACCTGGGAACCATATTTTAATGGAAAATACAGCTTGATGGAGACAAGCTTCATAGATTTATGAAGAAACTGCAGCACAAATCAAGTGGAGGGTTGAGCTTTCCAAAATGATATGGAAGTGCTAGAAAATAGCAACAAAAAAAAAAAAAAAAAAAAAAAAAAAAAAAAAAAAGGACGAAGAAGGACAAGCAAAGAGGAAAGAAAGAAGTGCCCTTCTAATGATTTATGCTGTAGAGAAGGAATATGCCTACTTGTGATCCTGTTACCCTTACTGCTCTTTGTGATTGTTATTCTTCCCCTAAGAGAAGCGGTCATGTTACATACTGACAGAAAGTTACACCTCTTCAATGTGATTTGTCCACTTAAAACAACATTTATCATGTTGCCAGTTTATAAATCATTTAGGCCAACTAGATTAAGGCTATAGGAAGCCAGCACCCCTAACTGATCCTCATACCAGATAATTCACAGACCTGCATTTGTTTACACTAAACCTTATCAGCCAAAATAGTAGAGTCTGGTGCCAGCTGAACTCCGGTTCCTTCATCTGAGTGAGAACACAGGACAAGGTGCAGTTTTAACACATTAAGAGATAGACTCCTGCTTTAAATGAAAATGTAGCTACATCAGTCCACACCATGCCAATGTCCCGGAAGGCTTCATTAACATGGACAGCTCTTCCTCTACACTTTAGAGTAGCAGAGCCTCTACACAGAAACAGGAGACAAGCTAAAGAGGTTCAAGGTTAGCTCACATATTTTATCTATTTTGTATATGAAGATGTGGAAAATGTCCATTTTTAACCACCTTGTTGAATACAGACACACACCCCACTGCACTCTTTGCTCTGTGCTTAGCATTGATTCCAGTAAACTGAAATTGCCAACCTGAAATTGGCCTTTTGTCCAATTAAAACTCTTGAGACGTTACAAGGAGGCTGAAATACCAGCTCGGATACATGATACAGCCTGCATCACTGTATACAGTTACTGATACGCAGCGGGTGCCAGGCACCTGCTCACAGTGTGCTTCACGGACGTACATGCAACGAGACAGCTCGCACACAGAACGCAGCCCCCAACTAAGACAGGATTTTAATTTAACTTTGAATAAAGACCCCAAGCCCTCACTTTTATAGTGATGGGAGATCTAAAAAAAATTTAAAAGCTAAGCATTAAAAAAGGACAAGCTTTGCTTCTCAATTAGTTTGAGATGCTTTGGATCCAATTAATAACATTAGGTCTGATGATTTTATTTATGAGACTTAGCACAAGGGAAGAGAAACTACAGGGGGAAAATGTCAGTCATTTTATGTCCTTTGATTTTAGAAGTGTTTTTTTTAAATCTACAAGGAAAGCTGTATCAGTCTGTGTAAAACACCAGCCAGCCAAAGCTCTTCTGCAGAATCTTGTAATCTGAAGCACTGGTGTTTTGTGATTGTTGTTGCTTTTAAAACAGTAAACCCTTAGAAAGTGAATTATTCTTAATCCAAACTATAGATGACAAATTACAGGAACAGTATTACCCTATTCACGTTAGAATATACAGGATGCACACTGAGCATACCAGGCTTCGATACTTTTCTCCACACAGCATCACAGGCCTCACTTCTGGTTTTAATTATAGGCACATGGACCAAGGGATCAGATTAAGACCTAGAGTGGTTCTTTCAGTGATGCTCATGCATAGCTGCCTTCAACAGATCATCCTGGAACACAAAATAAGCTATGTCTTGTCACAACTGGGGCCTGTGCTTTTATCAGTCATCACCATTGCTCTTCCTACTGAACCTAATTGATTTTAATTCCTCCATTGCTTTGCTCTCTTTACTCTCTTTGGCCTCCTGCAGAATCTTCTAAATCCCAGGTGTGGAATTCACTCCTATGCTCTTCTTGACAACACCTTCTAAAATGCCCAGCACTTAATGCTAACACGCACTTTGCCAAGGAGTTTTTCAAAGGTATGGTGATTGCTTCCTGAGGAGACGGCTATACAGAGATACTTGTCTACCTCTGACAGCCTGTCTTGGAGAGAGACTAATATTTAACACTCAGCAAAGTTAAAAAGAAGCTGGAAATACACAGCTGATTTTTCAGAAACAGCTACTGATTTGAGAGCAGCCAGCTCAAGATGCCCTGGGTCTGTTTTTTCAGAAGTGCTCACTATAACATCTTGGCTTTGTCCCTTAACTATTGAAGAATATTGAATATTGACATGGGTATTGGGACATTTACTGTTTGGGTTAACCTTAAATGAAGGCTACCTGTAAAAATGAACAAAACAGTAATAAATGAGGCAAGATAACTCACTCCTCTGCAGAGTGAGAGAAAGGAACCCAAACAACTTAATAAAAAAGCTTCCCTTCAGCAAGAGTAACTCTTCTTTGAAGAGTGGTGGTCCGAGACCTGTAACACCGTGGGAGTTCAGCAAGGTCTGCCTGGATCACCACAGAGGAAGAAGTGGCCAGTCATCAAAAAAAAAAGGACATGCATGAAGTGTCTGATGTTTGAACATTTTCTTTAGCTTCTGCTAAATCAAAGGCAAAATGGATTTTAGGATGGATGGATGGATGCCTGGTCACCATGTACTGCTGGTAATGGACTCTTGAAGAAAACTTCTAGCAGAATGAACTCAGGCAGACAGGCCAGGACCTGATCCGACATGAATGGAAACCCATTTTCAGGGGTGAATGTACATCTGATACCTGAAAGGAGATACTGAGATGAGAGTAGGGACAGAAGTACAGCTCCTCTCTAATCATGACCCTGAGCACTCACAAGCCAGGTAACATCAACAGGAGCCACTAGACACTAATTCCTCCAAAATCATCTTTTGAAACATGAAATACACCGATTTGCAGATTCAGGGCCTTTGTCTTTAATTATTTTTCTTTGACTTTGCAGAATATGAATCCACTGTACTTGTACAGGCCATACAAGACAAGAAGAACAAGCCCTGGGCAGCATTTGACAAAATCATCTCAGACAGTGGGAGAAGCCCTCTCTAGGGAAGACTTTTTGGGTAGATGTACCAAAAAAAGCCTGCTAAACAATGTTGGAAAAATGTTGGTGTTTAAGCAACAAATTAAGGGATCCACAGCTTCTGTGTCATTCTACAGAAAACAGCTTGCAGGGTTTTTTTGCAATGTAGAAGAAAACAACTCTGTTCTAACAAGTTTTATACCAAAAGCAAAACTTCCAGGCTCAGAAACTTTTGAACTGAACACATCACTGAAAATCCTTTTGGGCACTGGCGATTTGATGGTGCTTTTGACCAGAGCTAGAGCATGTAGTAATTTCTTCAATGGGAACTCTATTCTCTCTACTGAAGTCACCTGTTGCTATCCTTCAACATACTTTCCCACTTTCCAGACACAGAACATTGCACAGAGCCAGCATCTCTGGACTGGTCTGTGGCACACTGGCTTAGAGGAGGTGCCCTTTTATGGTAGGTAGATAATAAAGTGGAATAATCTGTACAAATTTGGAACTCTGGCTACCCCTCTGAAGCACACAACAAGGGTTACAAAAGTTTTTAAAATATAAATGAGAAAGCGAAAAGAGAGATAAAATTATCTGAACGAGAGCATAGTGGAATAACTTTTTTTCTGAGAAATCACTAGATTTCTTTTCACAAGGAAGCATTTAATAAATTAAATAGATGCACTGCCCAAGATGTTTTAACATTAATCTAAACTCAGTATAACTCCACTGGCTTCATTTACTCTGTACCTCGTCTGTACTCATACCAACTGTGAACAGAACTGAACCCAGGAGTATAGTAGTTCAAATTCACTTCAGAGAAATTCTGATATGAACCAATTGCCACATTCTTAGTCTGCAGGTCTGTTTCTAAGTTTCTCTAGCCTCTTGCCTCTCTTCATTATATTCTCATTGAGCTTTTTCTTTCATACATGGGATATTTCTGAATAGTGAATCCTGATGAATTACAAAACCTGCATCTTCTAATACTCAATCCAGGACCTGGCCTTGGATTGAAGGAAACCCCCTCATTAGAAAAGTTGATGTCAGGACAAAATTAAGTGACCAGCAGAACAGACAAATGCAAGTGAAAGGAGGAGGCACTACTCTTCTGCCATGACTGCTCAGGGCCTGACATTGCTCCCCTGAAGCCAAGCATGTGCCAGTCCCTCCTGCCCCTGTGTCCAAGGCAGCCTGGGCCCTCAATTTATGGCTGCAAGCAGACAGAGGTCACTCGTCACAGTGAATATAAAAACCAGGGGTTTGTTCTGCTCTACTCCAAGCAGCATGGTGATCCAGGAAAAGAGATGCTAAAATCAAGTGACTCCTAATCAGGCCCACCGAGAAAAGAAGTGGTGTATGAGACATACCAACAGCAGTGACAGTGCTCAGAAAGAAATGTGATCAACAGTAGACAAGAGTTTGTGCAAGGAAGCAAAACTTTTCACCAAGGATCTCTGCATCAGTAATTGAATCTAGTAATTTGAATTTTGATTTATCATATAATAGGAAAAATTTCTTGTGAAACCTTTTCCATGGGCAATAATTTCCCAAAAGAAAGAAGTAGAACCCTAGTAATGGAGAGTTTTAAAAAACAAGCCTTGGTAAAACTCTAGGGAATAAAAATATATACACACACACACACTACAGGGAAAAATCCTGCTTGGGAATAGCCATTATTAGATGACCTCCCAGGTCTTTACCATTTCCAATTGCACTGCTTTTAAGAGCTTGGCACAGAAGTGCTGTACAAAGTGACACCAGTTTTTCCACTCATAACTGAGCTAGGGAAACTATTTTGCAACAGAATTAAAATTAAACTGACCTCACATAACAAGAAAAAGGTTTTACTTTGTTTCACCTTATTTTACCAGGGAGTTACTGCTGCTTGGCTTAACAATAGACAAGCCTTCTCAGGTGATGGGAGGAATGAAAAATGTGAGCAGTTAAGAACTCCTGATCATTGAGGAGATATTTGAGACACAGAGCTCGATTAACTGCTAGCTGAAAGACAGAGGAGAATATAGTTGCTTTTTGCCACTGTGTTTCAGCACAGTGAAGATACACACAAAATGCCAATCTTGCATCTAGATCTGAATTTCAACAGCCACAGCTGGATAGGGGTTAACATTTAATTTGTCAAGGGTTTTTTTTTTTTAATTGGTTAATACTAATACTCACTGCAATCCTCAGGTTGCCTTAACTGAACTTAAACTTCCCAGAATATCACATCACACAGCCTAAAACTACTGCAACTACAGTTTCTCTGCCAAAACAAATGCACAGCAAAACCAGCATCTAATACTAATTCATAACTACATCCCACCTGTACACATCCACAGCAAACACATTAATTTTGGCTTAACGCTTTCCAGATCAAAGTGCACCAGATCAGATAGTATCTGTTATGGCAAAAAGACATGGAAGGAAAGCCTCCTGACCTTGTTGTCTTGTGAGTAGGAGCAGCCCACTCAACACCTGTAGAGATGGAAGAGAGCAAATCACTTTGATTACTCAGACCACAATTCACCTGGGTCTTTAAGTCAGTGCCTGCACCTAACACAAATGCCTGAAAATCTGCCAGACTGAAAACACCAGTGGCAGATCCTATTGCTATCAAATCTACAAGCAGGAAGGCTTAGCAAAATTCAGATATCAATTCAAATCTTTCCCTCAAATCCTGAATTCTAGGTCTGAGCTTCTGGGTTGGATGCACATCTACTCCAAAATGATCAGCGTGAGATGAAAGCTAGTGCTTTCTCCTCTTTACCATAGCAAATGATTAAATATCTGTCACCTGGAAATCATGCCTCTTTGGGACAATCTTGATCAGTGGAAACTGTTACAAGTGTCACCTTAGCTTCCATCCCTACAGGTGTTGCTGCTCCTACTGACAAGACAACAAGGTCAGGAGGCTTTCCTTCCATGTCTTTTTGCCATAAGATTTCTATAACTGCTCATCAGCCTTTGGTGTAGCATCTCAGACATCTGAGACACACAGACATAGGACAGAGACAAGAACTGGAAGTTAAGCTAATATTCAGGGCAGAAGGTGTAAGAAGTGACTCCCATTTGTTTGCTACACAGTAGAGACAAGTCATGCAAAACAGACTTGAAACTGGTCTTTTTTTTTAAAGTGGATAACAATTGTTTAAATAACCTGAATGTAAATGGGAATGAAATGCTCTCCTGTGAGGTAAAACACTCCTTCGAACCTCTTCAATTTGACCTCCCTAAATCTCACAGTATTCTACATGTTTTAGGCCTCTTGGAGATCTGAGTGCTGACCATGGACCATTGATCAGCCAGAAGGCAGAAATAAGTCATTGGGAAGAGCAAAATCTCTTGCAATAATTGATCTGAATTTAGCCTAAATGTAAACAGTAATGAAAATTTCCAGTAGGAGAAAAAGCACCCCAAAAAACAGATGAAATACAAAAATCTTTAATATATTAACACTCTGCAAGTACTCTCCAACCCACCAAATCAGACAAGGATGCACATTTTGATCACCCCAAAGTCTGTCATTGCTCATTTCAAGGGGAATGGTGTTGGTTCATTATAAAGACTAATTATCACCAAAATTTGTAAACGTCTGGAAACCAGGTTTCTAGCCCAAACTCAACTTTTACTTAAATCAGCAAAGCAAGTAACATGCTTAAATGCTTTACTTAAAAACAACCTCTGAAAAGTATAGTGTAACTGATTTATGTCCGATAAAACCACCAGTGATAAAGGATTGACCAAACATTTTGAATTCACCTCAGAAGCAACACAAACAACGTTTTCTGAATTACCTCTTCTGGTGCAGCCTTTGTAGAACAGACTCCCTATCAGAGCTTTAAAATGTTTCCTACATACAACTGTGTTATGTCACTAAAATAGCGCCTTCATAGTTGTCTGTATCTGTGAGATAAGTATATAGTTAAGTGTATTAAAATATTCTTATTAGTTTCTGTTCAATGAGAATTCAGTTGGAATTAGTCTACCCAAGTTCACCATTTGTTGTTCATTAACCCCAAATTACATGATCTTGAGCCAACTAAGAATCTACATACATGCTTATTTTCCCTTAGGATTTATACTCATTATGCGATGACGGAGAGAGAAAGAACCAAGATCATTAGGAGGGCTAAAATGAGAATATTCCAAGAGAATAAGAAAGCCCTCTACTATTAATTTTTCTCATAGTCTCTTAGTACAGTCATATCCTCAAAAGTTAAGAGGCACACATATATGATCTGGGAAGTCTTCCAGATTTCTTTTTAAGGAAATGAAGTTCTCAACACTGCCTGCATTAAGAAGGGTATTTTTGGTTTTCCACAATGCCATCAGCAGTGCTGAGTAGGGCTCTGAATACATACTTGGAGGTTGTGCAGTATGTAGCTCTGTCCTTGTAGAGCTAAAAAAGCTGTCATCACCATACCAAGTACGCCATGCATTCAGGTTCCCCAACAACTGTGCTACATCACATGTTCATGCTGTGCTCTACAACAAAACCCATCACAGAGCTGGCCACTTACAGCACAGTTCTAACCCAGGATGTGAGTTTTTTAAAAAACAAAACAAAACAAAACAAAAAACAAAAACCACCAAAACAGACATTTTTGATAGCTATTTCAGTTATTTTGACTGTGAAAATCATATTCAGAATTCACATTTTATTACATGAAGACATGCTCACTGATAGCTACAAAACTTAAGGAATCCCCAGTATTGTTTCCAAATACCTACTCCTCCATGTAGCAGAAGTATTTAGTCAATGTGCTAATGCCACAGTCTGAAATTGTTTTGCCTCCCTCAAGTTTCAAAATTCTCATTAGTTCTCGAGTGTCCAATTCTCCAGCATTCCCTAACATAACTGCTATTTCCACAAACTGAGAATGGATATATTAAGTAAATAAATAATAATTTTTAAAAATCCATGGGATTGTATCAAACAAAATAGAATAACTAGAAATTTCTGAACCTCTGGATTGTACCCTTGCTATGTGATGATGGAGACAGAACGAGTAAAGATCATTACAAGAGCTAAACTGAGAACATTGCAAGAGCACAAGAAAACCTCATCTGCTGAACTGTTTACTTGACTTATATGGAGTTACACTGATTTGCATAGGTAAAGACTGTCTCACTCAGCTGAACTGGCAAAGACCATCACACCGAATGTAACGTCAAAATACAATATTCAGTACTTACTACATTTGCTTATGTCAGATTTTAAAATGTCTCCATATCAGAATTTGAAGAAGATATCACTGAATTGCCAGGGTGTCACAGATCCCAGGAATCTTGCCACTTGTTCACAGTGGAGTGTTTGGGATTAAAACATTTCTTGTGAATAAATTAATGATGTAATACAAAAATTGACAGCTCAGCTATAACATCTGCTCATCCATAAAAAAGTCACTCCACCCAGCTGAGTGGGTGAAGTAAATTTTACAAGGTTGAATTAATGTAGGTACTGATGGAAATATGACCTTTCTTTAATCAGCATAATTTCAAAATAAAATCTTAAGGAATAAAAAATGAAAACACACATGCTATAGCAAGTAGAGCGAGATGATCTGGATTAATCAACCACGGCTGTTAGTAGGCCTGCTCCCTTAGTCCCTAGCATTCTTCTCTCCCACCTGCAAAGAAACCTATAGGAAGTTGCATAGAAATGTGGCTTATGCAACGGTTTTCTGAGCCAGTTTTCAAGTATGCTTGAAACAATCAGAAAAAGTTCAGCCTATAGTGAGTCATTTCATTTTTCAGGACAAAGCTTTCACAAGTCACACATCTTTACACAGGAGGCTGGGGGGAGAGAGCAGGGGGGAAGAGAGCGAGAGCACCAAACATTTGAACAAACTTTCAGGAAAAAAATAGTCTGAAATGCAAAAGATCTCATCAAGAAAGCTCAGCCCATTACTAGCATAGGACATGAATGTCAACTCAACAGAATTAAGCACCAACTGAACTTTCAGCAGAAATTTTCTTTCAGGACATCAGCTGTCCAAAAGCAAAACATCCCTTCTTTACTGACATGTAAAAGCAGAGGGAAAACTGGTAAGAACTCAGAATTTCAAACATACAGGTGCCATGGGAAAACATGAGTGTTGCTTAACTGCAAGACTTAGTTTAAGAATAAACACACTTTAAATAAGAAAAATATAAAAATACAGAAGCATGGTAGTTTATTGTGTATTTCCCTCCTTCAAAGGAGTGTTCCATGAATCTGTTTGTACACCTAATTGTTAGAGGTAGGAGATGTAAATGCTGCTCTGACCCTAGTGCACGTAAAGCACCTTGATAATAACATTTCTCTGTCATAACCACATTAGAGCTGCAAATGTCCATGTATACATGCTATTCAGCAAGCAGCAGGATTACAGTGCAAATTAGTTGACCTATGTATGTAATTTTACTGTCTTCACAGGGCTGCGTTCTCTTCTTGCCGATATGATCAGTGATTATTTCTTGTCTTTATCTTTTGTGCTTGTTTGTTTGCTTATTTAAGTGGTAGCCGTGTAGTGATCCTGACAAATAGCTTGGAGGATTCCAAACAGTTGTGTATTTTCTCCTTTAGCAGCTTTATAGCAACTCTTTGTCAGTAGTTTCTTCATTCCTGGGCCTTGAGAACACCCCCATTGCTTTGAGGTTTTTTCTTCCATTGATATATGTGCATCACTCACCACAACACTGACTCCTCCAGTCCCTTGATGGATCTGCTCAGGGACGGTATGAGAGCACATCTGCCAACAGGAGTGGCTGCAGTGGCCTGTTAAGGATTACTCTCCTTTTCATTCATTTACAATTAGCTCTTGGTGATGTGTTTTAAGAATGAAGCTCTGAGCAGACCACTCAGAGGAGATCTGTTGGGAGAAGACCCTTTGCAAAGATGCTCCAAATATCCTCAGAGGTTGTTAACACAACTCTACACACTGCTGTCAGGGAACTCCTGAGTTTTGTCTCTCCTAGGCATAAGTTTTTCCACAAGGAAAGTCCTTAGACTCTCTGACTGACAGAACGAGAGAAAAAAAAAAAAAACAAAACCAACAACCACCACCACCAAAACCTGTTAACAGGGCTGCTGCATTCAGACAATAGTACACAAGGATAGGGGTAAGCATTTTGGTTTAGTTTAAGATGACTGACCTTAGTGATGATACTGAAGCAGCTACACAAATTAGGTTTAACACTGCAGCTTCATGTGTATTCAAAAGCCAGCCTGAATTTAATATAGTGTATTTTCAAAGTTACTATATGGTGTATGTTTAGAACACCAAATGGAAGCCATTCCCTTTGCTCAGCATGTGAGATAAACCTGGTAAATTAGAGATTTGTTTATATTCTGAGCAGGTAACAAGAAAACAACATACCTACTCCAGTTCAAGGATTGCATTTCAAAAGTGGACTACACTACATTTGCACTCTGGTATCATACATACATTCGTAACTCTTGTGTATTCTTCAAGAAGCAGGAGTAGTTGTTCTCTAGAGCCTTTTGGTGAAAAGAATAGCATTTCTACAGTGATTAGACTTGTCTAGGCCATCTTATTAAATTCAGAAACCACAATTCATCTGCAAACAGCTGCATTTCCTCAAATTTATATGCACTAGAGTTTTGTTTGATAGGCAAAGTCTAAATAGGGAAACTAATTTCTAATTTTACAAAACATGCTTTGAGCACCTAGCAAACAGGGGCCCTTATCCATGGCTGAGGCTTCCAGACAACTGCCCCCATATAAATTATAAGGAATCACAACAAAACAAGTTCTCAATTAATATAACGGCAAACTGTTAACTTGGTCAGAATCCAAGGTTACAGAGCGATGCTGAGCCACATGAGCAAGTGCATACAGATTACAGAAGAGATGTAACCTTGTGCTATGGAGAGCATCTCAGTTATGTTTCATATGTATTCTTCACAATTCTTACAAGGGATAGTTCCAGCTCAGGAACAAAACCAGCCTTGCTCCAAGGGTATTGTATGTAAAGATTAAGAGTGTCAAATGGTGACAGCACTATCGTAAATTCCAAGCACACAAAAACTAAGATGTTAAATCCTATCTCTATAACTTCTGTTCCTCTCAATGTGAAATTCAGAAGGTGTTGAATGGAAGTGATCACAGAAAGTAGTAGCTTGATTGATAAAGTCCCTATCTGGTCATTTACGATCTGGCTGAAGGAGAAGCAGCTTTTGCCAGACAGAAAAGCAATTAATCTGCAAACAAGCCGAGGAACAGCAGGGCTGTGCATTGGAGTCTCAGGCTGCTGGGAGCTCATGAGAGGAGATAAGACTGCAGCCTGCTATTTATTGTACATTTTAATTAAGTGCTTGTTAACGGCAGTTATCTTAACAGTCATAAAATTACTGTTGTAATGCATTTTGTTTGAGGAAAAAAAAAAAATGGAGGGAGCCGAAGGACTTTATGAAAGCAGTCACAGATTGCTTTCACTTTAAATCAAAGAATAAATTCTGAAGAGGAGGGATGTTGCAATGATCTAAGCCGAGCCACTAATGGTTATTTAATGTGGCCATCAGTGTTTGTAAGTCCCTAGCATACGGAACGTACACAATAGCCTCCAAACCCTCTTTAACACTTATTTGAGATGACAGGAAAAATGAAACCGTTTGTGCTTTCAATGGAAAAGCAATCATTGGTACATTATATTCTGCTTGCCCTATCATGCTAATGCATGGTAAAAATGTCACCAAATGTATTTAAGGACCTGATGGAGTGTTGCTGTTTGATTCCTGTTACTGGGCTGATTAATAAAAATCTTCAATTTGTATGTAAATGCAGTGGGGTTTCATATCATCCGCATACCTGCACCTGGAGAAAATAATAAACTGAAGTTTAATGCAGCAATTATAAGCATTTATGGAACTCTTTAAAGAGGCTGCCTGCCTCCCCTGACCATCAAGATGAGATATTCACAGAGGAATATTACTGATGCTCAGACAAGCAGGGCTGCAGATGGTCCCCAGTGCAAATGCTGCCAATGCAGATTAACTCACTGACTCATACTCACTTTGGTACAACAATGTAAGCTACTTACTGTTAGACAAAAGTGTAATATTTTTCCCTGCATCTGAAATAAAATCAAATTGAACTGTTCTTTGGAGTAGTGGGAAGGCTGGTAATTAACATTTCAAATGAGGTGTGTTTGCATCATTTACACTTTTTCTGACATCACTTAATTCCCTCGTGCATATGTTCCCATGACAACATCATCACCACAGATAGAAATTGCACCGGTACAACAGAAACTCTTCAAGATATATGACAACAGCTGTTTGTTTATTTTTTTTAAATCCCTCTAATGATCTTCAGACTTTTAACCAGTGACCCCCTAATGGCTGATCCTTAATAAAACAAAGTATGCAGCTATTTGCATCTTCACAGATGGATATTGGAAAGGGTTTGTGGTTTGGGTACTAATGGAATAATAAGTACCATGTATTGGATATGGTCATGTGGAGGAATACATTACAACATAGATAGATATCAGCTTTGATGTATGCCCATGCACAAGCTCTGCTCACATAGCAATCCATGATTAAGTGCACATGACATAGATGTTCTTAGTTTGTTGTAACCATTTGCTAATCTGTATTTGCAAATTTCAGTGAATGTGCTCAAAATGAGAAACAAACATATTCAACTATAATCCCTGTGAGACACTACACTGGATAAATTATTGTTCTATTGTTTCAACACTGTATTTTTATTGGAGTGCAATTCTTCACTAAGTATTAGCAGGGTACCAATGGGTTTTAATGACTGTGATGCTCCTCACAGATTACAGCCAAAGAATGAAATCAGTGAGCTACCAAAAGCACAACTATAATTAGTCTCTTTTTTAATAGTCTCAGACAAGGCTTTAACTTATCCCATCCACAACTGAGCGCTCCATTGACACTAAAGAGCTGTTTTTATTCTGCTTCCCATGGTGCATGAGCAAGCCACTCTCCTTAAAGCAGTAGAAGATCACCCTTTTTTTTAAGACAGCCTACAGCTTGTCACCAAACAACAGTTCTCAGGCCCAGTTGTGGCACATTTGGCCAGCACACAGCATGTACTGCTGGAAAAGCTGTTCCTTGGCTCTTCTGAGGTAAAAGAAAATGCGTATCTTGCTCAGACAATCATTTGGTATTTTAACCAAAAGGCACACCAAAAGTCACTTTTGGGCGTGCTTTTTGACAAGTAGCTGCTCTAGAGGCAGCTTCCCAGCATGTGCATTGACAGACTGAATAAATCCTTACCAGCAAAGCCACTCCATCCAGATGTAGCCCTAAATCCAAATTCCAAGCAATACTGTAACTGTCAAGAGAAAAGTATCTATATTAAAGGTCTCCAGACCCAAAGAGGCATCAGAATCCATTCTGGGAGAAGGGAACTTGGCAATTACCAGCCAAACAATTCCTTGTCAACCATCCAAGTGTAGATTCAGACAAACAGCAGCACAATAACGTCATGCTGCAGAGGAAGAGTTGTACTACCAAGATGCCTCACAGAACCATCAGTCACTTATATTAATTGTTAGGTGATATGTCCAACAATGGCAGAAACTAAACACAAGGTCATTGAAAGGAGTCCCAACTTCTTGACATGCTCACAGAGGTTATCTGCTTTCTAGCCAGGGTTCCATCCAACCTGGTAAAATGCTGATCTGCTATTCCACCTGCGGTTGGTGGACTTGCAAGGACTCAACTCCTGCTGTGGTTTCACGTATCTCACTAAATACAAGTGCCCTTGTTCCTACACACAACTTTGTTTACCCAGCCCCATTCTGGAAAGACAGGGGGAAGAAGACGAAGCATCACCATCACCAGACTGATACAGTGACTAAGATGATGAGTTGTATCATCAACATCCGATTTAAACTCCATTAGACTAAATGGGAACTCTAATGTTGTTGCCAGCAGACTTTGGATTAGAAATCTCAGGTCTTAACCAACATCAACTGTACAGCTCTGCCTACATCTTCAGGAAAAGTCATCCTGGTACCAATGCTCTGCTAGTGCATGCCTTTTGCAGTTATCCCCTGCGCAGAGGCAAGGAGAGAGGGTACTGCAGGACCACTCAGCTATGCAGGAGTAAAACCTATGATAGTCCACTTTGCATGTTATCAACAAAATTGGCAGCTAAGTTCAGACGATAAAGTCTTTACTGCCAGTCAAAACACAAGAAACTGAAATCTTAACAAACAGTTTTTAGATCCCAAGCAGGCCCTGCAGCAGTTACTAAAAAAAAAAGTATATGCCGTCAATACTGAGGGATAAATATGGATTCCCACAATGTCTGTTAAATTGAAGCACTTCTGACTACATTTGATGTAAGATGTAAGACTGCTAAAGTCAAGAAATTATGTTTCATTTGCAAACAGGATATTAGAATTTTTAAAAATCTCAGAGGAATTCAGAAGTCAAAGGTATTGTAGATCTTCACAGTTTTCCTCTTCATCATTGGCACAGAACCATGTTGGTTCTTACGTGGTAATACCCTCAAAGAGAAAAGATATATAATTTAAAAAAATTTTTGATAGCTCTGCCATCATATTAGGATAATGAATCCATGTACATTGCTTAAACCTTGCACTTTGTCCTGCAGAACTAAGGAGAAAACAGAAACTTAAAACATGAATAGCCCTGCTTCTCAGAAGAGAAAATTCAAAATGACAGTTACAAATAGTCATCCACCCAGATCACGACATTCTCTGGAAAATATTTGTTTCAGTGTAGGTTTGTGAATGAACCAAAAGTTAAACAGCATTTTCAGGATAAAAATACTTTTATTTAAAATAATCTTGCAGTGATGTCATACTGTCTTCAAATTAAATCCACTTTTGCCATCCTCTGATACTGTTAATCTTGACTTAAATTAGCAAAATACTAAATCTCATTTATGCAATAACATGTATAGAGAATACTTTGTTACCACATTTATGTGTATATGAATTCTGCTCCAACACTCAGAGAATCAACACCGATGACTTGTAAACCCCAGTATATGCGAAGATAGATTCACAATGTTATGTCAATAAGTAAATACTGTAAATATTAATGTGTTCAGAGATTCTGAACAGTACTTTGTTTTCATTTTTGAACACACAGCTTCAAAAAACCCACAGCTAGTATCTACGCAGCTTGCTCAAGATAAATTTACATCACAGCAACGTTACTGCAATTTCACTTTTTTTTTTTCTTTTTTCATTCTTTCTTAGAAAGCTTCTAAAAAGTCTGTTCAGCCACAAGCAGGTTTGCACTGGAGAAGCATACTTCTTAAGTGCAGTATGTGGCAGGAGTCACAACAGCTTTACAGTTACTGTACGGTAGCTCTAGCTTCAGCACTGTCACACCCACCGACTTGGGAGAATCACTCTATCTGTTAAATAGAATCACACCTCTCATACCCTCTTTACAAGTACGTGAAGAAGTATGATCGGTCATGTTTATAAAGTGACCTGAGAACCTCAAATGATGGGGACTGTGTACTTTTGCTGTTCCCTCCCTCCTTTATAACTGCTTATAAAATGACTAATTGCCTTTAGATTGACTTACAGATTTTTGAAACCCCGTACCTACATCCTTGTGTCTACACACACACTCATCTACACACCACTTATTTGTTTTCTAACTCTATAAATCTTTCAAGAATCTCACTATTAAGTCTTAAACATGTAGGCTCTGAGCCTTTGGGCAACAGCCCCAAGCTGTGGTTTGTAGAGCACATTTAGAGCAGCACATGAAATGCTTGCTGATGGCTTGAAAGGGGCTGGACAGCTACACAGTGATGACATCTCATTTCTGCCTCTTTGGACACCTCACCAGCTCATTACACAAGGAGGTAACATAAAGGGAGTTTTAGTGTCATTCAGTTGGTGGGAACCAGGAGAAAACCAGCTAAAAAGTTCTGACAGGCACCTTAATGTATAGCACATACTGTGAAAAGATCTGTGGTATCCTGAAGTTCAGTCTTCTATGGCAAAGCTGCTCTGTGAATACAAATTATCTTGTCCAGAAAAAAAATAAATGTCCTTAAGTAATGTAGTTAGATGTGCTTTGAATAACTAATATAATACTGGAACCCTGCAGATCTGCTGGACTCTCAGACTGTAAATCCATTCTGTAGTCATCACTGGTATATTCTACTGCCCTCTTCACAGCTCATTACAGCTAATACCAGCTTCACATATTTGCATGCTCATCTAGTTATATTTGTTATAGCATAGGTATTTGTAACCCGGTGTAGTACAAGACATAGCGTTGATATAGGAACAGCAGTGTAAACATCCCCTACTTTTGTACAACAAAAGGCTGGCCTACACGGTAATGTGACTGTATAATAAGCTGTATAATTCAGGTACACTATTAACTCCACGCTAATTACTACGTATTCATATGAGGTGAGGTAGCTTACTCTCATGCAAAACAGAGCAAACCACACAAGCACATCTAGTAGCCTTACCAGTAAAACAAATTAAATCTGCTAGGGAATATTCCAGGGCACCAAGGCTGGATGGCCCCAAAGAGCTCGTGTCTCTGCACTGCCAGAGTGAACTGTCTGCTAGCAAACCCCCAGCCTGCTCGAGCTCCCAGCCACGGGCAGACACCTTCAGCACAGGGTGGCTGGTGGTTGTCAATAAGCCCACCAAGAACCCTCCTGAGAACTTCCCAGTGTGGCTGTCCATGTGGCAGCACTCAGGAATGCTCCCTGGCATTGTTTAATTTCCTAATCTAAATGTAGACTAAGCGTGTGCATGGGGGAGCAAGGTGAACACCAAAGCTATGTGGCAGTCACTCCTCCATGCGGGTAAGTGTTTTTCCACTCCTGTGTATGGGAAATATCAGCACATTTGTATCAAACTAATTATCAGCAAAGTTAAAAGTGGTAAAACTTGTGTTTAGACAAAACTTTAAAACTCCTTTCTTCTCTATTCGGAAAACTGGTTTTACTGTTCTTCTACAGTATTTTCAATGGTTTCATGTATCATTCCCTGTTGAAGTCCAGGACTCTGCATGGTTTGGTGGAAAAGAATGGGTCTTATTACTCTGAGTTTTATTTTCATTTTAAATGACCACTGTAAGGATAAATTGCCTCAAAAATACCTCCAAATCATTAGAAATACTTCCTAACCTTGCCATAAAGATTTCTTTTACCACTGCGACCTTAATGAGAATGTTTCCCTTAAGAATTGTGGAGAGTTTTATGAGAAAGCAAAAAAAAAAAACCAGTGAGAAACCTTGGCAACACTGAGAAAAAAAAAATCAATAAAAAACCCCTACAAAACAAACAAACAAAAATCTCTCAGAAAAAAGACCAATACCAACTTTTAAGATGACCACACTCTAATATCCTCTCATTTGTAAGTTTAATTTGTTTTCTGTACTATTTTTATCTCACTGAACTGCTATTATATGAAGTACAGAAAAAAGGTCTTTTACTTAGAAGAATTCTTGACTAGCTTTCTCCTAAATATGATATTCTTGGGAAAACAGGATATCACTTTAATAGATGGAAAGAACAGTCCACAGCCACAATACACAAAATCTGATCTACAGCCTTAGCTAACCGAATGCTTCACATATGCCTACTTTTAAGCATGTGATGTATTCCCTAAAAGCCACTGATTCCCATTAAACACCTCAATAGACTTGAAAGTGAAGCATCAGTTTGAGCACCCTGCCAAACCTATGCCTAGCATACCATAATATAATCTCAGCCTACCTCCAGAAAAACAAAAGTAAATAAGCATCCCAAGGAACAGCAATAAAGGCATAACCCTAAAGATGGTGAGAGCTGTCACAGCCATAAAGAGAACATTTTGGAGAAGACCTGACCTCACTGAAATCCACAGGTCTCCTGTGCTCTGTTCTAGAGAAGCAGGAATTCTCTCAGTGGGCGCACTTAAAAAAAAACAGTCTGACACCCCCAAAAACCTACACATGCTGTAGAGTCTTAAATTAGTTAATTCCATTTAAAATAATAATTTTTCTTTCCTCAGTTTGGTTTCAAACCATGGCCATCTTTAACCCAAACTATTGGTATTTTGCTAAAGTAGAGGCTCTATTCAAAACCACCACCACACGATATCAAGGGTTTTCTAGTTAGGATCAAGCAAGGAGTCTCCCAGGAAGACTCATACAGGTCCATGGGACCTGCTCAGATGTGCCCCAAGGTGCTGAGGGAACTGACTAACTTCATTATAAAGTCAATCTCTATCTTCATTGAAAGGCCACAGAGGCAGCCTCCATAGTGCCACACTAGGCTGGCCTGGTTAGAAATTATTCACACTAGGCTTCTCTGGTTAGAAATTATTCATTAGATAAGGTCTGGGGAAGGAAGGCTCAAAAGAAAACACATATTTTGGTGCATTTTCCCACTGCACATTCACTATTTGTAAACATTCATATTTCATAAAAGTTTATGATTTTTATTATTTTAAATAAAATTTTGTTTAAATTTCTATTTAGTGTAAAAGCAATTTTTCCTTCAAAACCCAAAGTCTTCTGTGGAAAAAATGTCGGGCCTTCAGTTGTTTGACAGTTCTAGGAAGGGACAGAAAAAGATGTTCACAGGTCTTTCATTAGTTAACACATTGACTTATTACACAATTACACCATTTCAAAAGCCATTATGAAAAAAAAAAGCATCATGTTCAGTTACATTTTGAAATTCAGTGACCGCCACAGATATATGTAATTTCTTTTTTAAAAAAGCAAATGACATTTGTCTTGAGAACTGATTCCACTTATTTAAAGAACAATTTGTTCTTGAATCAGTAAGAAAGTAAAACTACCCAAACAGCAGAAAAAACATCAACATAGAAGATGGAAACTCCCCCAATTATATTTTATTCTGAACCACAGTAATACCTCTCAAAGGAATGGATGATCTCATCCTCTATACCCATGAGCTTCCCACATTGGAAGCCAAAGAATCACACACTGCAGTGATTCTTCCAATGTTCACAGCATACTGACTTAGACCATGTGCTGGTTTTGGCTGGGATAGAGTTAATCTTCTCCACAGTAGCTAGCATAGGGCTATGTTTTGGATTTGTGCTGAAAACAGTGTTGATAACAGGGATGTTTTCATTATTGCTGGGCAGGGCTTACACAGAGCCAAGGCCTTTTCTGCCTCTCACCCCACTCCACCAGCGAGGAGGCTGGGGGTGCACAAGAATTCAGGAGGGGACACAGCTGGAACAGGTGACCCCAGCTGACCCAAGGGATATCCCAGACCATATGGCATCACGCTCAGCGTATAAAGCTGAGAGAAGGGGGAAGGAGGGGATGTTTGGAGTGATGGTGTTTGTCTTCCCAAGTAACCGTTACACATCACAGAGCCCTGCTTTCCTGGGGATGGTTGAGCACCTGCCTGCCCATGGGAAATGGTGAGTGAATTCCTTATTTTGTTTTGCTTGTATGCACGGCTTTTACTTCACCTGTTGAACTGTCTTTATCTCAACACATGAGTTTTCTTACTTTTACTGTTCTGATTCTCTTCCCCATCCTATTGTTGGGGAGCAAGTGAGAAGCTGTGTGGTGCTTAGCTGCCAGCTGGGGTTAAACCACGACAGACAACCATCTCTCTTACATCACAGATATAATATGGCATAAAATACTGATCTCTTCCAAGCTGAGTTAAATAAGTGAATGAAATGATCCTACAGTGAAATCCACACTGTCAGACCTTAAACATGTCCAAGTAATTGCTGTAAGAAGAGAAGTAGAACCCCAAACTGCTTTACTGTTTTCTACAACTGCTACATCAGGTCTGATACCATATAAGTGTTTGTAGTGGAAGCCAAAGAACTAAATAAAACAAAGTCTTACTTTTTGATCTCCTAGTATACATGCTGACAAGTCCTTTTAGGATATATACCAATAGTTAGGATGTATACTATTTCACAGATCTTTGAAGAAAAGTAGTCTATTTATGTGCAGAAAAGTACTTTGAAAAGTTCAATATAATGACCAATGTTTATTCAGAGATCCTAAAGCACTCTGCAGACTTTACAGACAGAACTGTATAAACATGGAACATTTTACCAACCACTGAATTCAGGTATCTCAAGCATAGAAGACAGCAACCATTTAATATGGCACCACAATCTCATATATAAATTGAGTATATGAGAAAAACAGGAAAAAATATAAGCAGCTGTAACTTAAACTAATCACTTAAACTCTGACCACCACAACAAAACCTGCATTCCTCCTTCTGCTAGAAGTGCCAACATATTTTTAATGAAACGGCCACAATATCAACCTTACGTCTCACTGAGAAAGTTATCATCATCTCCATCCGGTGTCCCTCCCCGTTCCCATCACTAGCTATTACATTGATTCAGAAACTGACTCCAAGGGAAAAATACCACTCACTAATTATCATAGAGTGGTGTTCATTCAGCACTTCAGTTTTCCTTGGAGGCTTCTTACCCAAACATTAACCCTCAACCAAACCAACCTCAGCTGTTTCAACATTCTCTTTTTCTTTTTTTTTTAGTATGTATATAAAAAAGAACCAGACCAGTTGCAGTCAAACTTCTTGGCAATTTAACATTTTTAACCAATGTAATTTATAAATTATGCAAGTGAAATATTTATTTATGTGAAGAATTTTGTGGGTTTTTTTAAAGGTGGGATTGGAACTGGTTTTATATAATAAGTGACTGAGAAATCTCTGAATGTTGTCTTGTATAAACTTCATGCTAGCAGCAACACTACAGAACAATTTTGCTTTTGTTGGAGGCATATGTACATTTTAATTAAATACTTTGATTATGAGACAGTTGCTTATATAGCTAGGTGAACTGAAAATAGTTTGGGTTAGTTTTTGATCTGTCCTAATATAAAAGATAGTGTAATTCAAACATAACAAAACTAGAGTGTTCTTCTCTCTGCAGTAAGAGGGGAAAGACACACAGCGGGAACTAAAGGAGGACTTGAAAGGAGCCGTGCTGGCCGCCTATCAGGGTCCCTCCTATTTGCATACCAAAGGTACCAGACATCTGGGGGAGAGTCTGTGCGGTGCCTTATTGCCGTCTTCTGCCGGGCTTGTGCCGGGGGAATTCTCCCCCAGCCAGAAATGGGGCTTCCAGCCCTTTTATGCCGCTCCAGCCTGTTTACCTACCATAATGAGGTCAGAGCACAGGAAGAAATCTTAACCCTACATTTGAGGCAGAGAATGCTGCAAACCGAAGGACCTGGCCACATGTGGGATTCAGTTATCGGCAGCAACTGGCACTAATGTAAACCCCAAAAGCAGAACTAAAAAAACCCAGCTCAGATGGTCCTGCTTGAATCCTTCTTTGAGACTAAAGCCACATTGGAGAAGTGCTCTGAGACATTGTAACAGGCATCACAGAAATGCTAAGGGTTTGTTTCCCAAGCTATTTTTAGAAAACTATTGAAGAACAAGATGTTATACCTCTGCCATGTACATTGTATTTTCCACACATGCATCAATAATGCAGTCAGAGAAGTATGGTCATATGTGAACATACACAAAGTGAACACCACAATATTTTTTTAAATTTTTCTGGATGTTCTTTGGAGATGCTTTCCCTCCTTGCCCAGCTGACCAGCAAACCACCATACAGCCTCACAGTGTGCTGCTGTGCTTGGACATCCTCCAACTCTGGACACTCTAGAATGTAAAGTCAAGTACAGAAAGGAGGAGAATACAGAAAGATGAAGGGACTGAGAGGAAGGAAACTATCAAATATCACAGTCTCAACAAGCCATTACTTTTCTCTGGGATCAATCAGAGCATTAGTGCCTAACAATAGTAGCAAATTAGTAAATGCAGTAAAACAATGACTACCAAATGAATTCCCTGCAAGCACAACTTTGAATATTTCACTCTAAAGCTCAAAGTAGATACTAAACAACACTTTTGTAAAATACTGCTTTGCACAGACCAACAACAAGAATTGTGACCAGATTTGTAAAATGGGGATTGGTGTAGGCAAATGAACTATTTTAAACCACAGCATATTAGCAGAAGATCTCGCCAAGTACTACAGTATTTGAAATTTTTAAAAAGGAAATATTTTGATAAAATTTATCTACTCTAAAACCAGTTTAAAAATTGCCAGTACTTTTTTTTTAATGGAATCCCAGCTCCAATGTATCGGGTAGCATGTTTTAGTGAAACAAAGCATTCCTGTTTTTCAGCCAGCTAATAACCAGGTTGCATTTGGTACCCCTTAATGGAAAAGAACAATTGTTATTAAAGGAACATAGCAATTAAATCACTAGGGCTAAATTGCCACATCCTCCCAGTTAGCTTTAGGAGTGGGCTTTTTGTGATGCAATCTCCACCAAAATTTCTTCATGAAGATTCTCCTGATATGTGTCACTGGGGAAGAAGGCAAAGGTTTGCTCTCGACCTCTATTCAAAAGCTAATCCTAATCCTGGAGGAAGTTTAAGATTTTGAGAAACCAAAACTCTCCATTCAGAGGCCCCAGACTGCCACAGCCAACCAAAGCCACCTTTGACATGATGTCCCTACTTTCATTAGATAGATGGTCCCTACAAAAATTAATGTGGTTTGCAAATGTATCACCTTTTCACTGAAACTTTTCTGGTAGGAAGATACATGTTACTCACCTCTCAGCTCTATCTCCAAGCTATATACACAAGTACATAGGGTAGAAGCTTCCACAGCAAGTAACTGACATGGGTATCACAAACAAAGTACTCCAGTTGCTGTTCTGAAAGCAGGCATTGAGATCTTCATGTAGATGCACAGATCTCAGAAGCATGATCTGGCCCCCCGGACATGATAGGTTTCCTATAAAGAACAGCGTTACTATAATCCCTCTCTTGTCATGAAATATTCAATTTTCTTCTTCATTCTTAGAAAATAAAATGCTAAATTACCCAGTTTAGTAGGTCAATGTCAAAACTTATGATGAAAAAGAATCTTCCTAAGAGAGTTTCTTAAAACCTGTATAATCAGGTTGGTAATGCTGCCCACAGGGAAAACCCATTAGCAGAAATCTCTAACACATTTTAAAAAGCTAAACCTAAGTGGATTGTGGGTGTGCCTAACTTTTTTACATTGCAAGCAGCCCAACTCATCTGAAAGCATTGCTACATCTCAGTACATTGGTTTCCCTCTGCATGTACTTGGTGTAGAAATCTGCTAATGCAGCCAGTAGGCAGATTTTATGAAGATGAAGAAGGTAGATTTCATCTTCCTCGTGTAACTGGAACAAATTTTGTAGCCATTTTAAAGGGTTAAACTCTACTCCTGAACTTCAATACTCAGAAATTCTATGCACTCTCTTTTTAGCGTACTCTTCCTTCCTTCCTATCTGCTAACACAATAGGGAAAGCTTTGTTATCATTAATCATCTTCAGAGCCCTGGGGATTCTCTGAGTACAAGCACTGCTGCAGCCTCACTGGAAAAACCCACATGCAGACACGCACCAAAGTTTCTCTCCGAGTTCACTCGTGCAGATTTTCATTAGTGACTGGATTTACAAGCTGGGAACATGGTTAATGGTTCATCTAAAGTCAAAGGAAGTAAATCTTTGATAATTATAACCAGAATCAATATTTTCAAATAAAGGATTTGAACTTTTTTCCTCCCTGCACCATGAAGATTTGTAATCTGAAGGGGGAAGGGGGGGGGG
>NW_020799113.1:15426291-15433291 GCF_003259725.1 Athene cunicularia | reverse complement strand
AGGGGGGGAAGATGGATTTTTCATCATAAAACCAAATAATGTCTTGCACTGCACAAAACACCACAAGATATTAGGAAAGGTAAGCAGTCTGAACATAGGTGGAAATGTATCAAAAATTATACATTTTTGAGAGAGAATGACTGTGCCTTAACAGAGAACAACTTATCCTTAAATAAATACCTTAAATAGCGGGTACTATATGAGTTTAGCAGCAATTATTTACTAATTCATCTTGTCAGCCTCCTAACAAGCAGCCCCCCAAAAAAGCAGCCTGTCTTGTAATTTCTGGAGGCTTTGAAGGAAAAGGATATCCTGTAGAAATTAAAGAAAAGCAACATGGCTGAGAAAACATTTGTAAATAAATCATCAACATTCTGATTAGATCCCTAACTCCTTGATCTAAATGTCTTGGTTTTTTCATGCATTCTGCTACATAAAACTAGTTGAAAAAATACACTCAGTATAGAAATAAACAAAGGCAACAAACATATTCCTGATGTCTCAAGCACACTTTTTAACTGCAGGTGCAAATTCTGTACTTATGTATAGCTGTTTCAATTTAATGCCAGTCTTCATGAAAGTATAGTATTGCATTTATATATCCAATTGCCTATCTGAAGCTGGAAGATACAAGGTTGACATGTGGAAAAGTGAGTTTTTAAAACTCTTCAGACAACACTTATAAATTCCCCAAACAATCCAGCAACACAGTTCTGCAACTAAAAATAAACCAACAGCTTCTGTCTGAGAGTCCAGTTTCAGCATCCCCAGCGCCATACAGATTGTACAGGGCATTTGTGCTTAAAACTATGTGAACACTAAGTACTTATGCAAGTGCGTGTCAAGTTAAATGTCCCTACTGATCCACGAAATGGTTACTCTTATGCGTAATTGCAGTAACTATGCATGCAGGTTAGGTCCATAGCATTGATTTTATGTGCCTACCCTTTTGCTACTACAATATTGATAATTTGAATCTAATTTATTCTCATTGTTTACACAGCTAACAAGATGTGTGTGTGCACAGTGGGCTGTGAGCTAAGACTTTTTGCCTTGCTCCACAGAAACTGCCATCTAAACAAAAAACCTGTGCACTGGAGAGTGGATTGGTCTTCACTCCACAGAGAAACAGAAGGGATGAAACAAAAACGAGCAACAAGAGATGACAGGAACAGTAAAGCAGAAGGATTGGGCAGAAATAACCAGGCACATGACACAAAAGTTCATAGCAAAGGTGAAGACCTGGGACTTGGAGACTTTGGGAGATATATGGAAATGCTGTACACTGCACACTTTGAACAGTGGGACTGTAGGCATATTTTACATGAGATTTCCATTTATAAAAAGGGATTTTCAGTGTTTTCCTACCTCAGAAGAACATTGAGAAGATAAATACTGCATGGAAGAAGAGGTGGTGACCAAACAGTGGCAATAGTGACCAAAGTTGTGGACATACCTAAGGTACATTAAGACACGTTAGGATAAGAGATCTGACTAGAATGTAGTTAGGAGATGCTAAATAAGTAACAAGTTATCTCCCTTTTACCTCAGATTCTGTCTGCTCCCTCACCTAATGAGACCTCCCTCCAAATGGAACAGGCTATAAGGCCACATTCATGACACAGTACTCTTTCGAAGTCAGGTTGCCTTTAGCAGGCTTTGGAGCAGGCATATCTGAGATGGGTGGTCACATCAAGCACAGTATCCTCACCCAGGCGTCTTTTATCTGCCAGCCCCCAAGTTGTGGAGCCTGTTCTCCCACATGCTTTATCCCATCATTTAAATGCTGCTTTAGACAACATTTTTTTTTCTTCCTTTTGATTGATGTCCAGCCCAGCACATTATCCCTTCCTTTAAATTGATGTCACTTTCTTTAAGAGCCTAAGCATTACTCTAAACTGTGTTTTAATTGCTATTTATATGTCCCTCAAGTGTGCAGAACCATGAATTGTTCAGCAAAGGGCAGGACATTTTATAAATAAAATCCTCACTTGCTACTGAGAATGCTAATATTAGCTGGCAGCATCTGGATATACTTTCAAAGTGAAGATTTTACTTTTACAAGACAAGGCTAAAAACACAGATGGCATAAGCTAGTGTGAAACCTGCAGAAAGCTTTTTTTCCCCCCCTGTTCTTCGAATACCATCATAAGTCTATGAGTGGGAGGAAAGTTAAAGCTTACATACATCCCAGCATGCCAACCCATGCCCTACTGAGATACTTGACTGTCTAGTGCTTCTAAGCAGCTGGAAAAATGTCAAACTGTCATCACTGATTAAAATGGGATTTTATAGAAAGCATCATACATATTGTCAGAATTCTAGATGTATTTAGCATGACAGAAATACAAAAAGTTGCTAATTTTGCTTCAAAACAGATTTTCTTCATGCTTCCCTCTGTATTCCACTAGTATTTACTCAAGGCTGTACATATTCAGTAATCATGGTCTCCACCTTGTTTTGGAGAGTTGGGGATTTACCCACTACCATTTTTCACTGGAAAATCTGTACTCTTCTTCAACAGCCTGGAATCATGCAGATGTCTGCACATCGACATTTTCTGCCACTTGCTGTCTCCAGGCTCATTCCTGAGCACTTGAGTGGAGTTGATGCTGGTGATTTTGATCTCCACAGCTCACCAGCAGTTCCCTGCCTTTCCCTCCCTCAGCTAAGGAAGTAACTAGCTCTTTTGTAGCAAACACTTTGTTAGAGATAAGAGAACCACATTAGTAAGGACATACTGTATTAGCCTATACTATTTGATGCAGACTTTTGAATTGACAACCTAGTCACTTGACTTCCTTCTCCTCTTATCATTATATCCACCATTATTTTAACTTCTCTAACCTTGAGAAAGAGTGAGACTGTTTCATCTGTATTCTGTTAGGTGGCAAATTACATGTGGCATGTATAAATCCTTCCTATGTGTGTGCAAAGATGGCATCAGCCAACCTTGCTGATACTCACTTACCAAGACCTCCAGAACAAAATCCAGAAGATACTTGACATTGAACACAGAAGGGAAGATCTGATAGTCAACAGCAGGTAGATGGTACCTGCTCCTGAAGGTGTTACAGGGGGGAACAACTAAAGCTTCTGGATCCTAGGCCGATGCTGCACCACCAGCCCAAGACCCAGCTGGCCATGCTGGGGTAACCTGACCCTGCTGGCAACGTGAGGGAGAGTCTGAGTGACACTCTATACAGCACCCGCAGCAGGTGCCCTCTGTAATGGTGTCTTGTTAAAGGATTAATCACTTACAGGTTCAGCAAGTTCGGCACTCCTCAGTACCACCAGAAAGACAGCATTAAGCACAGCTCTGCACCTGGCACATTTTATGAGGCAAAAGCACGTACCAGCATTGCAGAGACTGTGATAGGCACCTGCTCTGCCCCTGCGTGGCCATGGGCCTTCCCCCAGGTATGGCCTAACCCAGCAGCAGCAACCTCCATGGGGCACAGGCTGCTGCATGCAGCCACAGCCTCTCCATGTCAGGACAGGCCTTCTCCTGACAGAAACACCAAGGCCTCTGGTGTGTCACAGGCCAGGCAGCACACAGGAGCAGGGCCCCACACTGACACCCAGGGCAGCTGCCAGCAGCACGGATGGGCCAGGCCTGGGCGGGCGCTTAAATACCTTGGGTGGGGCTGGGCTTGGCCAGGGGGCGGGACTCGGTGGACGCAGAGGATTGGTGGAGAGCCGCCTCTCTGTGCTGGGATTGGTTGGCAGCTGGGCTGCGGGCAGCAGCGGCGGGGCAGGGTGCCCCCCGCCACCCCATGCGCTCAGGGCTAGGGGTGGCCCAGCCCGGCAGTCCCTGGGGGTAGGGGCTGACCCCAGGTGTCCCACCCAGGGCAGCCACCCCAACCCTCAGCTGGGCCACCACCGAGGCCATGCAGCAGCACCAGGCCCTGCTCCTCGGCTCTCAGCCAGGCACCAAGCTGCCAGGCTGGGACACAAAAGCAGAGGCTGCTTTCACAGCATCTGGGTTTGGTTTCGTTTCCCCTTTTTTTGATGCAGCTATAGCTGCATCTTGCAAGAAATACGCTGTAGCTGCTCCAAGACGGCCCACCAATCCCAGACCCGTGGTGAGGCGGGCACCACTGGCCTGTCTCTGAATGCAGCATGAACGTCAGTGGGAGATAATGGTGCAGCAAGGTCAAGCATGATGAGCTTGATTTTGAGCCAGGCTTTTTGGATTGCAATTTTGGCCTTAAAAAGCTGCCTCACCTGCACCGATGGCCCAGGCCAGATGCCTAAATTTTCTTCTAAAGACTGTTGTCCTTATGCTTCCCTGAGCACCCTGAGAGGCCTTGAGCGGGAGACCCCCCAGGGATACTGCAGCTAGCTCTCTGTCGTCCTCCTGCTGAGCTGAACTACATCATCCTGGGGGACGTGAAATGGAAGCAAACCTGGATTGCTGGATTCTCCACTGACATCTGTGCTGGGAGGTCAGGGAGATAATCAGCTCATCTTGGAAGAAATGGGGCCAGTTGGTAAGGGACAGCTGACAGAGCATCAAAAAATATAAGCTCTGTCATAGCAATTATTATTCCTTTTTCTTTTTAGACGGTCACTGCATCACTTTGAGAGATAGGAAACAGCCTGTATGGCGAAAATAAAGTGACCTTGTTGCAAACCCTTCCAAACAGAACAAAATGATGTAAACACAGCCCTCCACACAGTGAGCCTGCAACCCTCTGCACCAGTGGTTAAACCTCAGCCTAACCCAGATCTCTGGAGAAAACAGAAGGTTAAGAAGTTAATTTTTCTCACCTGGACAGCACTGGATTGTTTTTAACCTCTCTTGAGACAGACTGCAATCAGGCAAAGGTGCAAAGAGAAATAGCTGTAGACTGATCATTCTTCTAAACAAATAATCACAACAAATTCATCAGAGCAAGATCTCTTGAAATACCACAGATACTAGAGCTTGTTGTAAACAAAGAATTTCCAAATATAATAGCTGGGAAGATGATGTTTGACCCCATAAAGCTAGAACACCAATTGCAATGTAGGAAGAGTACTTAAAAGTTGTACAAAACTTCTGCTCTTACAGCACTGAGCCCACTGAATCGATAAGAGATGGGCAATGCTGTAATCCCAGCCTGTCCCAAGAAGTCTGAGCTGAAGCTGAGAGCCTCACATGCGCAGCCATGCTCCCAGTTCACTGTGTGCCTCTTGCAGGAGATACCTGACTTTGGAGAGATTTCAGCATTACCCATCCCTGCACAGCCCTTGCATAGAGTGGGATCATTGTACCTGGGTACCCTGTGCTGCGCCTTTCTTAGATACAATATTTTTGGTGGGTTCAGCCCACTAAGATGATTCAACGAGACAACTCAGGTGCTTTGCTGAGCCGAGGCCTGCAGCAGCGTGCACAAAGTCCTGCTGCCCAGCCCAGCCTCTACAGAAGCAGCCAGAGGAATTTGGGCCTGAATGTGGATATTCTGGGTCACACTCAGCCAAAGATGATTCACTGGAGTCAGAGGAGTCTCACAGGAAAGCAAGGTGCTCTTCAGTCCTATTAGGGGCACTGATTTCTCCCAGAGTTATTTGCAGTCTAAAAGCCTATTTTTAAATCTGTAGTTCAAGTTTTAAGACTCAGTCGTAAACCCTCAAATAAACAACAGTGCAGATAGCACACTGTCCCTATAAACATGTCCCTTCACAGAGATTTTTACCTGATACATCAAACTCACCATATGTACTAATCAAAATATCAGCAAAAAAAGCTTCTCGCCCATATTTTCCTAATCTGTACACCCTTAGCGCATTTGCTGATACTGAAGTATTAACCAACTACTCTTTTTATAACTGTGAAAAGCAAATATTGACTGAGCATGGAGGTACGGTAAATAAATTACATTTACCCTGACAAAGTGTTCATTGCCTTCCCTAATTACACACAGTGAAAAACATTTAGTCTGGCCATTCAAGAGCTGGATAAACAGGCTTAAGTGTTACCGAGACAGTTAGCAGTATGAAAAACAAAAATGCATCTTTAAAGATTAAAGAGGAAATAGTGTTATTCCATTCATACACGACTGTGATTGTACTCAATACAAGGAGTTGTCATTTGAAATGATAAATAATTTATTGCTATTAGGCAGGTTTACAAGCACTAATTTCCTGGTGCTATTCAATCATATTAAAAATACCTTTTAAACCTTTTTTGAAAAGAAATGTAAGTGTTTAAGGAGAGAGTCAAAGTGTACAAAGGGCACAGGAATGAGCAAATTTGTGTCATTGTTTAGTAAAAGGTAACAGCAGCAAAAGTAGCGTGTAAAAACCTGTTCAAATGGGGATGAGGGGAGAAGAGTGAGCTCACCTTACCAGAGCCGGTCCTGTCTGAGAGGCAGAGTGCACAGCTAAGTGAAGGAAAATCATTTGAAATCCCAGCTGTGACTGGACACTTAGCTATCTCATATGTTTCACTTCCTTTCCATCAAAACTGCTGGGAATTGACCATTTTCATGCAACAATGCAAAAATCCTCATTACCATCCTCTAAATATGCATGAATAAAATGCTGAATAATGGCTGCCCAATTGTCACCTAGAGACTGGCCTTTTACTGTCCAATAAGCCAACATATTCATCTCGCTGAGATATGGCATATAAAGAGGGACACACAGCCCAGATTTTTTTTTTCCAAGGCAGGTGAAAATAAGGGGATTTTGAAATGCTAAATAAAAAAATCAGTCATGTTGACTGACATTTTTAAAATCCATGCATCTTATCCGGGGTGAGATATTATTATCTGACTGTCATAGAATATGACATGACAAATCCACAAGCCCTGGGTAAGTAGGTGGATAGGGAGTGCTTAGCAGTCAATGTGTGACAATGTCGCGTTAGCTTTGATTTTTTTTTTCTTAATTTTTTTTCCCCTTAAATTACCTGATCTAAATGGAAACTCTAATCCGGCATTAAGCCTCCGCCCCCGCGGCCGTGCAGAAGGCCGAGGGCAGGAGGGCACCGCTGGAAACCCGAGGAAAGGCC
>NW_020799113.1:15419820-15422078 GCF_003259725.1 Athene cunicularia | reverse complement strand
CGGGCGGGGAGCGGGAGCGGCTCCCCGCTGCACCGTGCCGGAGGCTCCACTGCGGGCGTACAGAGCAGCAGGAGGGGAATAATCTGGGTTTAAACCCACTGGTAAAGCTCGAGAAACCCGGGACATCCCCGGCTCCGGGTTACAAAGGCTGCAGCCCTCCCGCCGGAGCCGCGCACATCTCCGCAGCCGCGGAGGAAGGCGGGGGCTCTGCGGAGGCGGCCCCTGCCCGGCCGAGGAGCGCCGGGGCTGCGTGCGAGGAAAGATATGACGGGAAATGGCGAGGGGAAGTTTCCCACAGTTGCGTGGACTCTGTCCCCACTTCCCCGCTCCCGGGGAGCAGGGGGAGCATCCCCGGGCCGAGGTGGGAGGCAGAGCCACGGCGGCACCGGTCGGGCGCGAGAGCCGCCCGTTCCCATGGACCACGGAAAGTCTAACCGGGTGCATAAAATATATTGGCATAAAATTAGTGAATTGCACTAACAGATTGTAAATCACCCAAACGGTCAAACCACAGATATGAATCACAAATTCCTATAAAGATTAATGTTTCCTAAGATTCACAGCAATTATGGATTTTTTTGGACAAAAGCCTTCTCCCAACCTCTCATTCCTGAGCGCTGCTTTTTTTTCTGAAGTCTTTCCAGGTTTCGGTGGGGTTCTAATGAACGATTTACCAAAGGAAAGGTTTTATTAACACCTCTAAAAACGATAAAGTTTAAAGGGAGCAGATAGGAAGTTAGGTAACACAATATACTGACCTATTGGCAACAGTCCGAACGCAAATCAGCAAAGCACTACAATGGTGGGAAAAAAACCCTCAGAGAAATGAAGGGGAAAAAAATAACACCCAGAGGCCAGCTTTGCCCAGGAGGGGACGAAGCTGCTGTTCAGGGCTGCCCCCGGAGCCTTCAGCATCAGCTGATGGCCCCTTACCTTTGCTTACCCCCTTGTGGTACACAGTGTAGTCTGGTCTGCTTAAAAGCAGCAGCAGAAGGAGGAGAACACGTTTGCGAGCAGAAAGAGGACGGTATTTCTCGAGTAAATAGGCTGGCAGGAGGTGTATGGGACTTCAGGTCTCTCAGGCACTATTTTTCCCTTCTCGCCTCCATGCAGAACTGGAGATAATAGCTGGGGCTGCAGGTAACGGAGTCTGTTCTTATTCAATTTCCCTAAATGGCCTGGAGAGCACTTAAAAGCCCGGAGAGCTTCTGGCCAGCATTTTCTTATTAACTAATTTCACTTCGATCCTATTAAAGCGTATGCTTTATAACCTTCAAATGAACCTCTCCCTCTCCTTTCTAAAACAAAGCCATTACCTTTTAATGACAGAGTAGAGCTTTTAAAAATGTTGCTCCTTCCTTTCCTAACATTACAGGACGCGTGGAGCACAGACAGTCCCGGAGCACTCACTGCTGCCGCACACCCCGCACCCACAGCACCCAGGGAGCTGGGCCGAGGCTCAGCGGTCCCAGAGCCCGGGAAGGGAGAAGGAAGGGGTGGCGGAGCCCAGGGGAGCCGTGGGCAGAGGGCGCTAGAAAATGGGATTGGGGAGATTTGCTTTATTTCGCTTTGGGAAAAATCTCTGCAATAATGGGTTTTAAATGGATACATATATTTACCATTTCAAACGGGTTTTGCTGTTTCCTGGTAACGCTCACCACAAATGGTAATAATAAAAGATGAAGTATTTTTTCTCACCTTAGGTCATTAGATTTACAGACAAGGTACTAAATCATTTTAGCTCCCCAAACCTTGAAGGAAAGGCACGCACGCACTCCCGTCCCCTTCTCTCCTCCTCCCCCTTCTGAAGAAACCTGCAACGGGGACGGAGACAAAACAGTCGCCGAGGCTCGAGGAATGTCTCTTTTTAATAGTTTACTAATAATAACAATAATAATAGAAAAAGTTGACGTTGGCTGCAGAGTGCAGATTGTCAGTGGCCTCGTCCCAAAGCCTTAACATGAAGGGTCATTAATTGTGTTTTCTTTCCAAATCATATGTCACTGCAATTAACAGATTCTGATCAAGAGACTCCTTTCAGATTGATTCCATATGTGATAAGGAATGTGCAGCTTGTTATCTATCTGTCGCCTTGGAATTATGGAAAAGCTTCAAACGTGTAATTTGAAGAGTCTTTTACCCAGCGCTTTGATCTTTCCCTCTATTTTTTTAACTCTTTTTTAACCGCGGCCCTGCTCCTAATCCCACTTGTTTGTTTACCCCCCTTCCCCCGGCGGGCACGGCACGGCGCGGCGCGG
>NW_020799113.1:15416134-15418336 GCF_003259725.1 Athene cunicularia | reverse complement strand
TTCTTTCCACCCCCACTCAGCCAGGAACTCCATCCCTGCAGATTTCTCCCCCCGTCCATTTGGTCCGGCTACGTTTCCTCTCCGTTTCCTGCCCATTAATAAACCATCCCTCACCCTCACCCTGACCTGGATCCTTTCGCACCCATAAATTTCTCGCCTCCCGTGTCTCCCTCCCGGCTGCCCACCTCCTCTTCCCCGCGGCAGCCCCGCACGGCCCCGGGGACCCCCCGCTCCCGCATCGCCCCGGCCGTCCCCACCCCACTCCAGCCCTGCCCGTCACTGCCGGCGGCTCCCGTGGAGGACGAACTCATATTGATTGTGCTGTTGATTAAAAATCACAAAATAATCCTGCCATCTTTGAGACTCCGTGCCAGATGTGCAGCCACAAAACCACGGGTCCGGTAATGTGGGACACGCGTGTGCCCCCGTGCCCACCCGTGGGGGGCACAGCCCCGCTGTAACACCAGGGTGGCGAGCACGACTGCATCAAACGGCGACTGATTTGTCACATTTTTCATATTCGTCCCTCTTCTCTCCCAGGCAGATATTTCAAAAAGTTGTGGTCTCCGTCCAAACTCTCCGTCGACCCCCACAACATCTCATCGCCCCAGCCGAGCACTTTCCACAGAAAAGTTTAAAGCAAACCAGGACGTGGGGTTCGCTGCCTATTTTCCTTCTGAATTAAAAAGAAATAAACTTATAACTGAATTTAATATTGTTATCTCCCTTGCATTGTACTATCAAAAGCTATTACAGGAGCAACGCTGAATAGAAGAAAATAAATTCCACCAACCCAGAGTTGTTTTTGCACTAGATTAGCAGATAGGAAATGCTATAAAGATGAACTTAATACGATTAGAGATGTTTCCTACAGATTTTCATATATTGATTCAGGGAATTTTAATTCTGGAGCTTGCTTTGCTATAATCCGCATTTATTACAAGCTGATATAGTTTTATTATAGCAAGCTATCAAGGTCGATTCCTTTAACTGCATAATCTGACATGAATTTCATTTTTAAAGAAATGTAGTTATAAAAATCCATACTGTGGGCACAGTGGTTATATCGTACCTAAATCATATTTTAAAGGCAATAAATCCAGAGAGTATTTAGGAAGAGAGGGGAATACGGTTAAACGGCTCCCCTCCAGTCTCAACTCCTCAAAAGACCCTTCAAACTTTTTAGGCTCGGGTCCGTTCTCCCCTGCCCGCAGTCACAGCCCCACAGGTTGTATGAACTTTCCCTGTTTCCCTCCAGGCTCTCCCTCCGCCCGGCGGTAGCGGCGCAGGGCACACTGGCGTTTGCCAAAGACGCGCCGTGATTGAACTGTATTTTAACTACTCTTAACAGGCTAAATTGCATCTCACACGCTGGTTTCAGAGAGGGGGAGGGGGGGGGGTCAAAAAAAAAAAAAAAAGAGCAAACCGTAATTTAAAACGTGTTGATCATAAAAAAAAAAAAAAAAATCTTATTCGGTAATTAAACCGTATCTTGACTTTCTCCCAATAGTTCCTTACAAGCCGGTGCCACTGCTCCCTTTGCAAATGTTGCACGTACCAGGTACTTCCTTCTAAGCCTTGTAGTGATTCAGAACAGAGGGAATAAGCAAAATGATCATAAATTTCCTAATTAGAGATTTCGCACCAAGACAAAAAGGTGTTAATGAGTTTAATTCCAGTGCCTGTCATTGTCCCTTTTTTCACACCACTTATTTACTAATGGCCCAGAGGGCTGCTCCCGTCTCTCCTTTGTTAAGATTTTAATTTGCCTTCTTTTCTGCCTTTGATGTAAAATTGTGACCTACAACTCTTTGAAGTCCCTTATTAGGAGGAAAATTAACTTAGCTTTTCCACTGTATCTGCCCACTGTTAAGCCAGACAAAATGTAGAGAACTCCTTAAAGATTCAATACATTAGAAAAAATTTCAAGGTAGCTCTGGAAATGCAGATTTTTTAAAAAAAATCTAATAGACTTTTAAATCTATATTAGGAGATGTAACTCTCGTCAGGGCCGGAGAGGGGGAAGGGAAGCAGGGAATATCTTAATAAAGAAAACAAAATGAACCCGGGCAAGGAAAGGCTGTAAATTTGAAAACCTGAAAAGGGGGACGGGGGGGACGGGGGCTTTATTTTTAAATGTCACAACTTTTTCCTGTCCCTCTCCTATGCCGCTCACAGCTGACACCCTGGCTTCCTATGCTC